>NC_059336.1:94094165-94694165 GCF_018350155.1 Leopardus geoffroyi | reverse complement strand
TCTCTCTCTGCCCCTCCCCTGCTCACACACACACACACACACACACACACACTCTCTCTCTCTCTCTCTCTCTCTCTCTCTCTCCCTCATAATAACCATTTTCAAAAATTTTTTAAAACAAACCAAAACAAAACCAAAAGGCAGGGTGCCTGGGTGGCTCAGTTGGTTAAGTGTCTGACTCTTGATTTTAGCTCAGGTCATGATCTCATGGGTTCATGAGTTCAAGCCTCTCATTAGGCTCTGTGCTGACAGTGTGGAGGCTCTTTTGGGATTCTGTCTCTCTCCTTCTCTCTCTGCCCCTTCTGTGTTCTTTCTTTCTCTCTCTCTCTCTCTCAAAATAAGTGAATAAACCTAGAAATAAAAACAAACAAACAAAAAAGGCCAAAAGCACACTGCACACTTGTCACAATGGCTAAATCAAAAACACAAGAAACAACAAGTGTTGGAGAGAATGTGGAGAAAAAAGAATCCTTGTGCACTGTTGGTGGGAATGTAAACTGATACGGCCACTCTGGAAGACAGTATGTAAGTTCCTCAAATGTGTAATTTAAGAAACAAAACAAATGAACAAAGAAAAAAAAATTCAAATGTAGAGAATGAATTGGTGGTTACCAGAGGGGAGGTTGGTGGAGGAATGGGTGAACTAGGTGAAGGGGATTAAGAGTACACATCACGATGAGCACTGAGTAATGTACAGAACTGCTGAATCACTATGTTGTATACCTGAAACTAATATAACACTGTACATTGACTATGCTGGAATTAAAAAAAAAAAAAAAAAGTTGAGATATCATTTTCTTCCAAAGCAAAAGACAGGCTTGCTTTCAGTTTTGGAAAATAGAGAGTGTTTCCATCCAGAGAAAAGAAAGAAAGGTATACTTACTCTCCGATATAATAAAGATGTCTCCCCTTGAAATAAAGCCCACTTAATAAAGCCCATTTAAGCCCACTATGAAGATTAAGGTTTCCTAAGCTCCTATAGCATAATTATAAAAATAGTCCTCCCTTATAATATAACCCAGTGCATATATAGGCATCTGTGCCAGCCCATCTATGTTCCCACACCCATGGGACTTGGGACTTGGGAGTGAGGGGGACCACACTGAGTGGGAGCTCATGCTGCTTAAGTAATCAAGTCCTTTGCCTTTGGCCAATATCAGTGAAACACAAAGTCCAACTTAGCTTGTAAGCAGGGCAATATTTCAGAGAAGTCATAGTTCTTGACCTGAAATTAAGTAACTTTTCTCCTGTAACACACTGGAAGAAACTTAACAAAAGAGTCTTGGGTCTCACTTAATTTCTACTGCTGTTTCCATTGCACGTTGCTTTCAGAAAAATGCAGTTTCTTGTTTTTTTGTTTTGTTTTGTTTTCTTGGTTTTTTACTTACACCTGTCAGCTGTGCTATCCTGGCCTTTTCCCTCCCCTCCTACCCTTCCCTCCATGTCCTACCATGAATTTTTCTCTTTCCCTGCCTTCATAGATCTTCAAGTGCTACTGACCCCATCCTGTCACAGTGTCTAGTCCTGCATGATTGCAAGGATAGTCCTGTCATTCTTCCCTTAAGCGCATTCTTTCCTTCTCCAAAGGAAAACTGAATCTTAGTCAAATACTCTTCTGAAATATTTGCTAATATCAAATATGATGAACTTCAAGAGGGTCATAGACTGAGGAATTTTGTAAGAAAACAAGTAGGAAGAAAGCCAACCAGAATTGAAGTTTGGGAGTTAGATTGTCCATGTTTTTATTATCCTATTCTCAGTAATACTTAATGGAAGGAATATTATAATATTTTTAGTTTTTCTATGTTTCTAAAGCATCTTCACAACAATTTTAATGAAACTAATGATTAAATATTTGGAATTTGGGGGATGCCTGGGTGGGCTCAGTCGATTAAGTGTCTGACTCTTGATTTCGGCTCAGGTCATGCTCTCATAGTTCATGAGTTTGAGCCCCACTTCAGGCTCTGTGCTGATGGTGCAGAGCATGCTTGGGGTTCTCTCCCTCCCTCTCTCTCTCTGCCTTCCACTGTTCTCTGTTTCTCTCTCTCAATAAATAAACTTTAAAAATAAATAAGTATATAAATATTTGGAAATATTTGAACATTTGATTATAAAGTACCATACAAAGAGATTGTCTTATTGATATCACAAATTCCCCTCAAAGGCCACTGACACTCTAAATTGTCTTTCATAAAATCCTACCAGAACTTCAAATGTTTTGTGCTACTGGTACCCTAATCCTTGTCATGTTAAAAGGCAGACAATGCATTCATCCATCGATGGACATTTGGGCTCTTTCCATACTTTGCCTATTATTGATAGTGTTGCTATAAACATTGGGGTGCATATGTCCCTTTGAAACAGCACACCTGTATCCCTTGGATACATACCTAGTAGTGCAATTGCTGGGTCATAGGGTAGTTCTATTTTTAGTTTTTTGAGGAACCTCCATACTGTTTTCCAGAGTGGCTGCACCCAATGAATGGATAGAGAAGATGTAGTATATGTATACAATGGAGTATTACTTGCAATCGAAAAGAATGAAATCTTGCCATTTGCAACTGTGTGGATGGAACTGGAGGGTATTATGCTAAATGAAATTAGTCAGTCAGAGAAAGACAAATATCATATGACTTCACTCATATGAGGACTTTAAGAGACAAAACAGATGAACATAAGGGAAGGGAAACAAAATAATAGAAAAACAGGGAGGGGGACAAAACAGAAGAGACTCATAAATATGGAGAACAAATTGAAGGTTACGGGAGGGGCTTTGGCAGAGGGGATGGGCTAAATGGGTAAGGGGAACTAAGGAATCTACTCCTGAAATCATTGTTGCACTATATGCTAATTTGTATGTAAATTAAAAACATAAAATTTTTAAAAAGGCAGACAATGACTCTGAATTTCATTAAATAACTGGTAGCTGTTCATATTCAAATGATAAAAATATATCAGAAACTAAACCCAGATCTCCTCAGCACTGCAATCCCACCTTGTCCTGATAACACTGAGTAGTGAAACAAATCAAATCAAGAGGTTTTTACTAAGGACAAAGAGAGAGTATAAAGGCACAGACCACGCTTTAATGTTAAAAGTGTAGTGCTGCTCAGGAGGGGCCTTCTTCAGCCAGCCAGTCTGTGAGACTCCAGCGTGGGGACACATGAAACGGATTCTGGAAGTGGCTGAGCTGAGTGGTAGAGGATCCAATCCTATCCAAGTCAATGAACCAAACAGTGGGAAAAAAATCATGCCAAGAACCGTTAGCTTTTATTTGAGAATGCCTCGCTGGATAAGCCTTCCAAAGAACATTGTAACTTGGGGCAAGAGGGTGGGATGTTTTACAGGGCTTTACCATGGAAAGGAAACTTGAAGTTCAGTTACTATAAAAAATAAAGGAACTGTTTGTGAGGATTAGCAGCCATAACTTGCGCAACCTAAATTTTCACTAAAGGAGAGGGGAGAAGAAATTAGGGGTTGATGTTCTTTAAAAATGGATGCTGGTTGGGAGAATGGCCACAGGGGTAAGTAGATGCAAAGTCAGAGAGGAAATTTCTCAGGTCTCATGTACTTCAGGTGCTTTCATATAAGAAACAGAGGAATTATTCCCATTATACAAGTTTGTATGAGGTCCATCTCAGGAAAGCAAGAATGGCAGAGAAGTCTGGCAGAATTCCAATGACTCCCAATGATCCCTGTTCTTATTATAATATCTCCCTTTCATCTGTGTTTAGAGGCTGTAGATACGCTATCAACCCCTGAGTTAAAGTCTTGGAGAGGCAATTAAGGTCACTAATCAGTTGACTGTGAATTAATAAAAATGGAGATTTCTGGGAGATTATTAAAGTGGGTTCTATCTAATACATATGCCATTTAAAAGCAGAATTCTCTGATTGGAAGCATAAGGAGAAGTCTTAGAAATTCAAAGCACCAAAAAGATTCATTGTGCCATTGCTGGCTTAGAAGCTAGAGGTGACCTCATACCGAAAAATGGAGCTGAGAATGGCTCCTCAGCTGGCAGCCAGCAAGGAAGTAGGGACCTCAGTCCTATAACTGCAACAAAGTGAATTTTGCAAAAATAACCTAAATGAGAATGCAAGTTTGTTACACAGTAAAAGTGAACTAACACCCTGAGTTTCCAAGGGATGAAATATGTGAGGGGTAGGCTAGAATCCCTGTTGTGAGCCACAATCACCTTCTCTGAGAATCAAGGACCTTGTGCCTCCTAGATAATACTGAACAGATCTTAACCTATTTTCCAGTATTTCCTAAGCCTCTATCAGGCCTTGCTTAAGGAAAAATATTCTGAAAGAGAATTCTCTGATCTAATTAGCAAAATTCCGTAATTAGCATTCTGTAATTAGCAAAATAAGGAAAACACAGATGATGAAAAGAACCAATAGAACGTTCTGTCAGATGGCAGGATCTGAGGGCAAGCAAGCAGGGTCCCATCAGGAAGATGCTTAGAAGATCCTGGGAGGCCTTGCTACAAAAGGCAGAGTGTGATCTTGATTATCTTAAAGGGTGCTCAGTAGAGGAAGAACAGCATGGGCTTTCTGGCTTACCTGTGAAATGGTAGAAGTTAAAATGAAAGAGTGGTTTGGTAAATACAGTGAGATATATCAGGGTGATGCAGGCAGAGGACTGGTCAGGAAACAGATGGCGGGAGAGAACCAGCAAACAAGGACCCAGCAGGACTCCGCAGGTGGGCCGTATTCAGGGACAAAAGAAAGAACAATGTGATCTTTAAAAAAAATTTTTTTTAATCTTTATTTATTTTTGAGAGAGAGAGAGCACGAGCGCATGAGCAGGGGAGGGGCAGAGACAGAGAGGGAGACACAGAATCTGAAATAAGCTCCAGGCTCTGAGCTGTCAGCACAGAGCCCGAGTGGGGCTCGAACTGGTGGATAGTGAGATCATGACCTGAGCCGAAGTCAGAGGATTAACGGACTGAGCCACCCAGGTGCCCCAAGAACAACATGATCTTAAAAAGAAGAGGAAAAAAGGCAGACTGGAAAAGAGAAGAGCTGAATTTTATCCACTTTTTCTTCCATGGTATAAAGTTGAATGAGTCAGTTACATGAATCTCAAAGTGCTTTCTCCACTGTCCCAAGCAGGGTCACTAGTATCTTATCTCTCTGCCTCCCTTGTCCCTGCGTTCCTCAGATTATCCTATTACAGACTCACACACTCTCTGCCTGTCTCCTCATACTATCCCCCAAATCCAGCCGTCACTATTCCTGGAAGGACTCTGTTCCTTCCTGGGCTGTTCAGGGCCATGGGAACTGGGCATCTGGTTGCTTCTGGGGAAGGGCAAAGCCTCCTTCAACTTGTACAGTCTGCCAACCTGCTTACTGGAAGGGCAACCACACCTCATCTGTGACAATTCCCAGGGTGTATCAGGAAGAGGCTATTCCTGATGCCACAATTTCCTTATGTCAGTGTCCTTTGTAGGGCCTCTGAGCTTCTACCCTTGCCTTCCCCCTTGCAACTCAAATTCAAAGTTATACAGAAGAGGAATCTAGAGGCAAAGAGCTGATTCTGGACTTAAGGAATATACAAATTTTCTGGAGACCCCATACAGAAATTAACTAAATAAAATAGCTGGTAGCTTGATAGAATATGACTTTATAACTATTCAAGGATCTGAGATTTAGAGGAGGGAGAGATCATGGACACTTTTCTGTAATAGCTAGTTCTTTCCCTAAGGTTTTTGTGTCCTTTTATTTCCTTGGACGCAAACTGAGCTATGAGAGAAGGAGAGGTGGAGGGTCTGACTTATTCTCTGTCCCTCCTAGTCTCCATCCTAATTTCAATTTATCTGACCCCATGCGTTTGTGACCATGGGTGGGCCTCGCTTATACCTATGTTGAGATGAGGAAGAAGAATACACCCCTCCAAAACACACATACACATTTGTGATGCTGCTGTATGTGAAAGACAAATTGTGAGTGAAAGTAATTGGTTGCTTTCCATCAATAGATGGATGGATAAAAAAGATGTGGTATATATATGAAATGCAATATTATGCATCCCTTCTAACAGAGCTGTATGAGATCTTCCCATATGTGACAACATAGATGGGCCTAGAGGGTACTATGCCAAATGAAATACATCAGACAAAAAAAGACAAATCCATATGATTTCATTTATATGTGGAATCTAAAAAACAAAACACATGAACAAACAAACATACAAAATGCAGAAACAAACCCATAAATACAGAGAACAAGCTGATGGTTGCCCAAGGGAAGGGAGATAGGGGGATGAACAAAATGGGTAAAGGAGAGTATGAGATACAGGCTTCCAGTTATGGAATGAATTAGTCATGGGGATGAAAGGTACAGCATAGGGAACATCAGTGATACTATAAGAGCATTGTATGATGACAGATGGTAGCTATAATTGTGGTGAGCATAGCATAACATATAGACTTGTGGAATCACTAAGTTGCACACCTGAAATTAACACTGTATGTCAACTATACTTCAATAAAAATAGTATTGGGTGCTTGTTGTCTTCCGTTTATTTACTTTTTGAGCTCTTCTTGTGGGGTCTTTATGACTATGGACATGATCAATGATGGGTAGTAAATTATTGAAGTCAATCAAGCCTCAGAGAGCTGGATGTATTGATTATAAAGACACTAAAGAGATCAGCAAGCTTTGTATCTATTAAAAAAAAATGATCCAGGGGAGGAGCCAAGATAGCAAACTGCATGGAAGCTTTTTGTGTGTCTCATGTCCATGAAATACAGCCAGACCAACACTAAACCATCCAACACACCTAGAAAACTGATTGGGGGATTAACACAACAATCTGCACAACCTCAACCACAGAATTCAGTGGGTACACGGCACGGAGAGCTGAACTTGGGGAGCAAGAAGCCGTGAAAGGCAGGGAAGCACTTATGTGGGCGGAGAGAGGACGGAGACTGGGGAGAGGGGGAGAATATGGGAAAAGCACCCTTCCCCAAAAGCAGCTGGAGAGAAAGTGGAAAATTGGAAACAGCCACAGGGACTAAACTAAAAAGGGAGAAAGGAGAAAGGAGAGGGTTTAAATTCCATTAAGACTGTAAACAAGGGGAGTTCAAAGGCTGCAACTCTGCAGCTCGATACCTGATGGTGCTCTAGTGGGAAGGGAGAATCCCCAGGAACAGAGTGGGGTCTGGGAAGTTCTCAGGCCACACAGGAAAAAGCGGTTCCACTGCTGGAAGGACATTTGGTAGAGACTGTTGAAGCCACCTGGTCCCAGCAGACCCCGGAAGGCAGCCACATTCGCTGGTGCTTGGGCAAGGTCATTAAGGGTGAAGCCTGGTGCCAGATGTGTGTTGTGATTTTCCATAATCCCTGAAACACTGCTGCTACACTACCTCACAAACATTTTCTGGGACAGGCTGGCACCTGGCCGCAGTCTCAGCAACAACAGGGTCCAGCGGGCATTCCTGGGTGCAGCTGACATTCAGCCATTGCTCATTTGGTCATTGTTCAGTGACACCCTCCCGCAGAGGGGCAGAACAGGTCAAAGATGCAGTCCTTCGGAAGTAAGTGGCTGGGGAAAACAGCCGCATCTGAGACAAAACTTGGGAGAGAGGTACTGCCTGGGCCTGGTCACGGAGAGTGAAAAAGCAGGCAGTGGACGAGAGCTGAAGAAAGAGGACAGGTACGCGATTACTGATCCGGAGAACAGACTGGGTAGCTGGGTGGTGCCATTTTCACCACTCCCACGCATGCACATACGCACCTACGAGCTCCGCAACAATCCACCCCCATAGGCTAGCAGCGCCATCTAGTGGAGAGCGGAGATATTACACTGAGCCCCGCCCAACGGGGCCAACGTTGCTTTTCAAGAAAACAAGTCTCACCGCCAGCTTAATTTATGGACTATAAAGAGCTACATAGACTGACGTCTAGGGGAAAATGAAGCAACTTCAGTCCTACTTCAATCTGTCAACAGGTTCATCTATTCAATTTGCTTTCTTTTTTTTCTTTTTTCTTTTTCATAATTCTTTTCTTTTTCTTGAATACAGAAAGAAAAAAATTCATTTTATTTTCATTTTTTATTAAAAATATCTTTAATTATTATTACTCTATTTTTTACTTTTGTGTAATTTTTTTCAAATTCTACTTTACTCCCATCATTTTATTTTAGTCTACTTCAGTGTATTCATCTTTTCAATTTTTCAAACAATTTCCTTTTCTTCCTTCTTTTTCTTTTTTTCTCTTTTCTTTTCCTTGAATGCAGAAAGAGGAAAACTTCATTTTTACTTTCAATTTCTTTAAAAAAAATTTTTTTAAGTTTATTTATTTTTGAGACTGAGAGAGACAGAGCATGAACGGGGGAGGGTCAGAGAAAGAAGGAGACACAGAATCTGAAACAGGCTCCAGGCTCTGAGCTGTCAGCACAGAGCCCGATGTGGGGCTCAAACTCACAAACCATGAGATCATGACCTGAGCCGAAGTCAGACGCTCAACCGACTGAGCCACCCAGGCACCCCGACTTTCAATTTCTATTAAAAATATTCTTATTTAATTTTCATTACTATATTTTTTGCTTTTATATAAATTTTTTCAAATTCTATTTTACTTCCATCATTTTATTTTAGTCTACTACAGTATATTCACATTCTCAAATTTTCAAATGATTTCTTTTTTTTTCTTTTTTTAAATCTTTTTTCTCTTTTTTGTTTCTTTTAAATACAGAAAATGAAAAAAATTGTATTTATTTTTAATTTTTATTAAAAATATTTTTCTTTAATTTTTTTCTACTATATTCTTTCTTTTTGTTTATATTTTTTCAAATTCTATTTTACCCACATCATCTCATTTTAGTCTACTTCAGTGTATCCATTTTGTCAAATTCTCACATGATTTCTTTTTTTTTCTCCTGCCCCCCCCTTTTTTTTCTCTAATCTGTCAAACCACTTTCAACACCCAGGCCAAAACACACCTAGGATCTAGCATCATCTATTCGATGTGTGTGTGTGTGTGTGTGTGTGTGTTTAATTTTTAATTTTAATATTTTTTAATTTCATTTTTTAATTTCAATTTTTCTACCTCATTAATTCCTTTTCTCCCTTCAAAATGACAAAACAAAGGAATTCACCCCAAAAGAGCACAAAGAAATGACAGCCAGGGATTTAACCAACACAGATACAAGCAAGATGTCTGAACCAGGAATTAGAATCATGATAATAAGAATACTAGCTGGAGTAAAAAGTAGATTAGAATCCCTTTTTGCAGGGAGAAAAGAAGTAAAAAATAGCCAGAGTGAAATTAAAAATGTTATAACTGAGCTATAATCACAGATGGATGCAGTTGCAACAAGGATGGACTAGGCAGAACAGAGACTCAGCAATAGAGAGGACAAACTTATAGAGAATAATGAAACAGAAAAAAAGAGGGAGATTAAGGCAAAAAAAAGCACAATTTAATAATTAGAGAAATCAGTGACTCATTAAAAAGGAACAACATCAGAATCATAGGGGTCCCAGAAGAGGAAGAGAGAGAAGTAGGGGTAGAAGGGTTATGTGAGCAAATCATAATGGAAAACTTTCCTAACCTGGGGAAAAGACACAGACATCAAAATCCAGGAAGCACAGAGGACCCCCATTAGATTCAACAAAAACCAACCATCAACAAGGCATATCATAGTCAAATTCACAAAATACTCAGGCAAGGAGAGAATCATGAAAGCAGCAAGGGAAAAAAAGTCTTTAACCTACACGGGAAGACAGATCAGGTTTGCAGCAGACCTATCCACAGAAACTTGGCAGGCCAGAAAGGAGTAGCAAGATATATTCAGTGTGCTGAATCAGAAAAATATGCAGCCAAGAATTCTTTACCCAGCAAGGCTGTCATTCAAAATAGAAGGAGAGATAAAAATTTTCCCAAACAAAAATTAAAGGAGTTTGTGACCACTAAACCAGCCCTGCAAGAAATTTTAAGGGGGACTCTCTGAGGAGAGAAGATGAATATATATAAATATTCTACATGCATCATAATGGCAATAAATTCATATCTTTCAGTACTCACTCTAAACAACAATGGGCTCAATTCTCCAATCAAAAGACATAGGGTAACAGAATGGATAAGAAAACAAGGTCCATCTATATGCTGTTTACAAGAGACCCACTTGAGACCTAAAGACACCTTCAGATTGAAAATAAGGGGAAGGAGAACCATCTATCATGCTAATGGTCAACAAAAGAAAGCCGGAGTAGCCATATTATATCAGACAATCTAGACTTTAAAATAAAGACTGTATCAAGAGATGAAGAAGGGCATTATATCATAATCAAGGGGTCTATCCACCAAGAAGACCTAACAATTGTAAACATTTATGTGCCAAATGTGAAAGCACCCAAATACATAAATCAATTAATCACAAACATGAAGAAACTCATCAATAGTAATACCATAATAGTAGGAGACTTCAACACCCCACTCACAACAATGGACAGATCATTTCATCAAAAAATCAACAAGAAAACAATGGCTTTGAATGACACACTGGACTGGATGGACTTAACAGATATATTCAGAACATTTCATCCTAAAGGAGCAGAATATACATTCTTCTCCAGTGCACATGGAACGTTCTCCAGAATAGACCAAATACTGGGACACAAATCAGCCCTAAGTAGGTACAAAAAGATCAAGATCATACCATGCATATCAGACCACAACATATGAAATTCTAAATCAACCACAAGAAGAAATTTGGAAAGGTAACACATACTTGAAGGCTAAAGAACATCCTACTAAAGAATGAATGGGCTAACCAAGAGGTTAAAGAGGAAATTAAAAGTACATGGAAGCCAATGAAAATGATAACATCATAGCCCAAAACCTCTGGGACGCAGCAAAGGTTGTCATAAGAGGAAAGAATATAGCAATCCAGGCCTTCCTAAAGAAGGAAGAAAGGTCTCAGATATGCAACCTAAACTTACACCTCAAAGAGCTGGAAAAAGAACAGCAAATAAAACCCAAAACCAGCAGAAGACAGGAAATAATAAAGATTAGAGCAGAAATTAATGCTATCGAAACCAATAAATAAATAAATAAATAAATAAATAAATAAATAAATAAATAAAACAAACCAGTAGAACAGATCAATGAAACCAGAAGCTGGTCCTTTGAAAGAATGAACAAAATTGATAAACCACTAGCCAGTTTTATCAAGAAAAAGGAAAGGACCCAAAAAAAAATAAAATCAAGAATGAAAGAGGAGAGATCACAACCAACACAGCAGAAATAAAAACAATAATAAGAGAATATTATGAGCAATTATATGCCAATAAAATGGGCATTCTGGAAGAAATGGTCAAATTCCTAGAAACGTATAAATTACCAAAACTGAAACAGGAAGAAATAGAAAATTTGAACATTCCCATAACCATTAAGGAAATCAAAATAGTAATCAAAAATCTGCCAAAAAACAAGAGTCCAGGGCCAGATGGCATTTCAGGGGAATTCTACCAAACATTTAAGGAAGAGTTAACACTTATTCTCTTGAAGCTGTTCCAAAAAATAGAAACAGAAAGGAAGAGTTAACACTTATTCTCTTGAAGCTGTTCCAAAAATAGAAGAGCTGTTCCAAACTCTTTCTATGAAGCCAGCATTACCTTGATTCCAAAACCAGACAGAGACCACACTAAAAAGGAGAACTATAGATCAATTTCCCTGATGAACATGGATGTAAAAGTCCTCAACAAGATATGAGCCAACCAGATCCAACAATACATTAAAAAAATTATTCACCACGACCAAGCAGGATTTACACCTGGGATACAGGGCTGGTTCAATATCCGTAAAACATTAATGTGATTCATCACATCAATAAAAGAAAGGACAAGAACCATATTATCCTCTCAAAAGATACAGAGAAAGAATTTGACAAAATACAGCATCCTTTCTTGATAAAAACCCTCAAGAAAGTAGGGATAGAAGGATCATACCTCAAGATCATAAAAGCCATATATGAACGATCCCACACTAATATCATCCTCATGCTGCTCATCCTCAGCAGGCAAAAACCTCTTTGATCTTGGCCACAAAAACTTCTTACTCAACACGTCTCCAGAGGCAAGGGAAACAAAAGCAAAAACAAAAACTGAGAGCTTTCCCCTAAGATCAGGAACAAGACATGGATGTCCACTCTTGCCACTGTTATTCAACATAGGATTGGAAGTCTTAGCCTATGCAATCAGACAACACAAAGAAATAAAAGGCATCCAAATCAGCCAGGAGGAGGTCAAACTTTCTCTCTTCGCAGATGACATGATACTCTATATGGAAAACCCAAAAGATTCCACCAAAAAACTGCTAGAATTGATTCATGAATTCAGAAAAGTTGCAGGATATAAAATCAGTGCACAGAAATCGGTTGCATTCCTATACACCAACAATGAAGTGACAGAAAGAGAAATCAAGGAATCGATCCCATTTACAGTTGCACAAAAAACCATAAAATACCTAGGAATAAATCTAACCAATGAGGTGAAAAACCTATACACTGAAAACTATAGTAAGCTTATGAAAGAAATTGAAGAAGACACAAAAAAAATGGAAAAAGATTCCATACTCCTGGATAGGAAGAACAAATATTGTTAAAATGTCAATACTACCCAAAGCAATGTACATATTCAATGCAATGCCTATGAAAATAACACCAGCATTCTTCACAGAGCTAGAACAAATAATCCTAAAATTTGTATGGAATCAGAAAAGACCCCAAATAGTCAAAGCAATCTTGAAAAAGAAAACCAAAGCAGGAGGCATCACCATCCTGGACTTCAAGCTATACTACAAAGCTGTGATCATCAAGACAGTATGGTACTGGCACAAGAACAGACACTTAGATCAATGGAACAGAATATATAACCCAGAAATGGACCCACAAACGTATGACCAACTAATCTTTGACAAAGCAGGAAAGAATATCCAAGGGAATAAAGACAGTCTCTTCAGCAAGTGGTGCTGGGAAAACTGGACAGCAACATGCCAAAGAATGAACCTGGACCACTTTCTTACACCATACACAAAGATAAACTCAAAATGGATGAAAGACCTCAAAGTAAGACAGGAAGCCATCAAAATCCTTGAGGAGAAAGCAGACAAAAACCTCTTTGATCTTGGCTGCAGAAACTTGTTACTCAACACGCCTCTGAAGGCAAGGGAAACAAAAGCAAAAATGAACTACTGGGACCTCATCAAAATAAAAAGCTTCTGCACAGCAAAGGAAACAATCAGCAAAACTAAAAGGCAACCGACAGAATGGGAGAAGATATTTGCAAATGACATATCAGATAAAGGATTAGTATCCAAAATCTGTAAAGAACTTACCAAACTCAACACCCAAAAAACAAATAATCCAGTGAAGAAATGGGTGAAAGACATGAATAGATACTTCTCCAAGGAAGACATCCAGATGGCCAACCGACACATGAAAAAATGCTCAACATCACTCATCATCAGGGAAATACAAATCAAAACCACAATGAGATACCACTTTACACCTGTCAGAATGGCTAACATTAACAACTCAGGCAAAAACAGATGTTGGCGAGGATGCAGAGAAAGAGGATCTCTCTTGCATTGTTGGTGGCAATGCAAGCTGGAGCAGCCATTCTGGAAATCAGTATAGAGATTCTTCAAAAAACTAAAAATAGAACTACCCTATGACCCAGCAATTGCACTACTAGACATTTATCCACAGGATACAGGTATACTGTTTTGAAGGGACACATGCTTCCCCATGTTTATAGCAGCACTATCAACAATAGCCAAAGTATGGAAAGAGCCCAAATGTCCATCGATGGATGAATGGATAAAGAAGATGTGGTATATATATACAATGGAGTATTACTCGGCAATCAAAAAGAATGAAATCTGGCCATTTGCAACTATGTGGATGAAACTGGAGGATATTATGCTAAGTGAAATTAGTCAGTCAGAGAAACAAAAATCATATGACTTCACTCATATGAGGACTTTAAGAGACAAAACAGATGAAGATAAGGGAAGGGAAACAAAAATAATATAAAAACAGGGAGGGGGACAAAACAGAAGAGACTCATAAATATGGATAACAAACTGAGGGTTGCTGGAGGGGTTGTGGGAGGGGAGATGGGCTAAATGGGTAAGGGGCGTTAAGGAATCTACTCCTGAAATCATTGTTTCACTATATGCTAACTGATTTGGATATAAATTTTAAAAAATAAAACGTAAAATTTAAAAAAAACGACCCATAAGTAGAACTTCTTGAGTTCAAATGAATCCAGCTGTAATACTTAGTAGCTATTTGATCTTAAGTGACTTAGCCTCTGATCTTTAGTTCCTTCATCTTTTAAATCATTCAATAATAGCACCTATATTATCAGACTGTTATGGAGATTAAAGTGGTTGCTATTTGTAAAGAAGTTAGGATGCTACCTGGCACACAGAATATGCAATGAAAGTGTATGCTAAATACATTTTTTAATATTTATTTTTATTTATTTTGAGAGAGAGAGAAAGCATGTATGTGACAGTGGGGTAAGGGCAGAGAGAGAGGGAAAGAGAGAATCCCAGGCAGGCTCCATTCTGTCAGCACAGAGCCTGACACAGGGCTCAATCTTACGAAATGAGAGATCATGACCTGAGCTGAAATCAAGAGTTGGACACTTGGGCACTTGGGGTGCCTGGATGGCTCAGTCAGTTAAGTGTCCAACTTTGGCTCAGGTCATGATTTCACAGTTTGTGTGCTTGTGCCCCGCATCGGGCTCTGTGCTGTCCACTCAGAGTGTGGAGCCCACTTCAGACTCTCTGTCTCCCTCTCTCTTTTTTGCCCCTCCCCCGCTTGTTCTTGCTCTCTCAAAAATAAATAATTTTTTTTTAAGAGTTGAATGCTCAACTGACTGAGCCACCCAAGGCACTCCTATGTTAAATAATTTTTTTTTTAAGTTAGAGTGCTAGGAAGAATAAAAACAAAAACAAACCCAAAAAACAAAAACAAAGTATGTATTAAATAATTTAGAGTTTTCTTTTTAAGTATAAACTTAAGTTATAAACAGGTTTCCTTATACCTGCAGAATACAAGCAGAAAGAACCAATAGGAAGATCTCAGTCCATCCTGTACTTCCTTCGCGCCTTTTCTCCGCAGTCTAATGTGTGGTAGACAGACTCTTATCCACGTGACTTCCAAGGATTAAAGCAAGAGGGAGATAACATCTCTATAAAAATACTTAGTACAAGGGTAGAAAGTAGTACACAGCTACTGGAAGAGGCTAATAGCACCACGTATCAGTCATAGCCTTGAAGCGTCCTAAGCCTTATTGGAGACTTACTAAGAATCACTCCACTTGGAGACACATTAACACTAGATGTCCAGGTACTGCTTTCCAGCTGTCAGAAGACTTCCAGAGGACATATGATGGGGAAGACCTGAAATGAGCTCCTGTGAACCTTGTAAAGTGAGGTCAGGGGGCAGAACTTTGAGGCTTGTGAGGATAAGAAGATGATATTGAAGGAGTGGGAAATAAGGCCTCCCTGAAAACAGCATTGCTCTGGACATAGCAAAAGTCCTTGATTTTTATTACTTTGCATGAGGAATTTGGCCAGCCATTTATGTAAACAATAAGGATAACTATCTCAATATGCATGCAGTTATTGGGGGCAATAAAGATTTTGATGAGAGAACTATGTCAGTAGTTGTTTGTTTTAAATCTCCCTTTTAAAATCTTGCAGCTGTTCCCTCTCTAGATCATGCTAGCTACAAGAGATTTTCATCATGCATTGTAAAGTATTAGGTCTTTTGTACCTAGAAACTCACTGCTTGTTTGAAGTCTTCTTGAAGGAATGGAAAGTCTCACTTTGAAAAGAAATATGCCACAAAGTACTGTTTGTTTTAATTTTTAAACAATTAATTCCTTTGTTCATTTTTAGCAAGAGAAACCTAACATGGTACAAAGTGTACTGGATTCTTCTTCCTTGCACTAACTCCCTTCTTGTGTGAAAAAAGGTTATTTTTCCTTGTCTACAAGCTCTTTAAAAAGTAAACTATTTTCAATAAATGGAGACTAATTAAACAAATACCAGTCAGAATAAAATGTCTCCTTTGTTTAAAATCCTCAATCTTTATAAAAAGAAAAAGAAACCTCATTGTAAATTCTCCAGGCAAATGCCACAATAAATTTTTCTGTATATTCTTCTACTTTGGGTTTTTTTTTATTTTTTAAACTACATGTCAATTAATCAAGAAATAATATGTAGCATGAATCTATTTCTGAATATAATATAAAAACTTTATCAAGTAGTAACTTCTTACAAATGACTTCTTTTTCATTCAATGTTATGTCAGAATTTAGCTTATTTGACTGAACTTTTATTTAGTACTCCATTATATCTTATTTATCCATTTATCTCGATATACCCATCCTTCTTTGAATGGACATTTAATGGATCCCCCAAAACTTGCATTCTGTATTGGCTTATATTCCCTAGATTTCATGCATATATTCCTTGTTGACTCCTGTAAGTATTCAATTTCAGTGCCTCATCTCAGAGGCAATGAATTCACACTAACAGCTCTAATGAACCTAGAAACCCAGGCTCATATCCAACTACACTGTGTTTCCTCAGGCATCAGCTCTCTAGAGTTCCTGCTAGATACTTTGAGAACATCTGTATCATGCTATTATGCTCAAACTTAGTGGTCATCTTTAAATTTATGGAACTAACTCTTGCTTCCTAAAGTGGGTCTTGAGAGGTTACTGAGCTGGAAAAGAAATGGAGGAACCACCTAAAGCCACCAGAAATTATTCTTAGTCATTTGGATTTGCCCCCCCCCCCGCCCCCACAATTACTATCCATGCCTAATACCAAAGAAAGGACTCCATAGTTACAGAGAGTAGAAGGAAATCTATCAATGTACTATTGGAAGAAGAAAGATGGATTAAGGAGGAAGACAGTTTTGAATGAAATATTAGCATCATCTGGGTCTAAGGAGCTGAGTACTGGGTCATAAGCAATATACTGAATCATAAGTAACTAATTCTCAGTAGACTCCCTTAGAAGGATTCAGCTAGTTCATTTTTTCAAACTAGGCCAGCTGGGTATGGTTTATACTGAAAAATGCTGTTAGTGGCAAAACTTTCTAAAGATCCCCCTGAAAATTCCCTCATCAGCTTAAAAGTCACTTTTTGTCACAGACACTTTACAAATATCTGTTGCTATCTTTCAGAATGTTATCCGTGATTTCTCCATGATAGCCTCTTCCCATCTATCTGAGAAATGGTCTCTGTAGAGGAATGGGTAAGTTCCTTGGTACAGAAATCCCACCTGTCTATGCTTGAAAGCAGTTTGGATACAAAATATCTGTGATTCTAGCAGAAAGAAGCCTGAAGGGGTGAACTAAGCAGATGGTAAATTTTATAACTGAAATCTTCAGATTTTCTTAATCTCCTATAGTCTGTCCAAATCTTGGAAATAACTGGCATACACTTGAGGGTCTTCTGTGATTCTATTCAGCTATTGTAGATGCCAAGTGCTGGCCACCCCAAAATGTGCTATTTTGGTAAATTAAATATTTTAGATTAAAGTTATTTTAAGAGACACCCTGTACAAGAACGATATTCAGAACCTCCCTTGTCCCCCAAAAGCAGGAAATAAATCTTCCACATGAAAGACACCCTCTCTGTACAAGGAGGTAAAGACACATTCTTATCACCAGAGATGGGAAATTAGGAGCCAAGAAACCCGTATAAACCACCTGTGTTACTTTTACCAATTTACTACCCCAGCCCAAATTCTGTTTAGAATTCCTTACTAATTGAAGGTCCCCAAATTAAGCTTTCTTTATCCTGTCAGTGCTTCACAGATTTATTGTCTGTCTAAAAAGTATAAAAACTGCTTATCTTATTCATTTCTTTAGGTCTTAATTTCATTATTGGGCCTTTGTTCACACATAATAAAACTTTTTTTTTTCTTTTTAATCTGTCACTTGTCAGTTTAATTCTTAGTCCAGCTAGAAGAACCTTGGACCAAGGAAAATTTCTTCTGCCCATTCATTTGTTACATACTGTATTAGTGTCTTATGACAGCTGTAACAAATTTCCACAAACTTGGTGGCTTAAAACAAAAGAAATTTATTCTCTTACAGTTCTGGAGGCCAAAAATAGGATATTAATGTCACTGGAACAAAAATCAAGGTGTAGGCAAGGTCGCCCTCACTCTAGATGCTCTAAGTATATCTCCTTCCTGCATATTATACATAGTATTGGGATAGTAATAGTACTTGCTTTATAGCATTGGTTTCTTGATTAAATAAGTTAATATATATAGAAACTATATAAAAATGTCTTGCCCTTGGGCAACTTTAATAAATGTTGGCTATTATTTGGATAAGAGCAGTGTCCATTCTGAAGTAATATCCAAATGAATCCCTTTTCATAAATGGTAAGTCTTGTGTGTCCAAAGCCTAAAGGAATCTGTGAGACAATCAGTTTTGAGGATAAGCACATCAATTATAATAGGATGACTACTGAAGCAGAACTTTAAAAATTATGCCAGTTGTTCTCAGTCTACAGGAAAAGGTTTCAGGATATTTGTGTGTGTATGTGTGTGTGAATAATTACGTGAGTGGCTTCCTTTAGGAATATTAATTCAAAAACTGTAGCCTCACATGGGGAAGGAGGAAGAGGGTATGAAGGATGAGGGAAGACACAAAATACCAATATTACAATGTTGAAAGGATTTTTCCTTCCTGTGATTTAACACACTTGGTCCGGAAAGGCAGAATTTAGGGGCAGGCCACTGTTCATATAGGATTATGGTACTTTCTGGAAGAGTGAGTTTCAAGATCCCGGATTCTTTTCCCTTCAGAGTCAATTGAAAATCATTTCTGAAAGAACGCCTGAAGAATAAAGAGAAGGATCTGCTGGAGGGTCACTCAGTAACCAGAGTAAAATTTTATCTTTGGGTGTTGCTAGTTTTCCACAAGATGGGTTACAGTACTACCTTTGGATCTCAGTGCTTTGAATCCTCTGAATTTACCGGAATTTACTTTAGTAAGTTTTCCCTAACCCTGATCTACTCACCATCTCCTCCCAGGCCTAACCCCTGATGTATGGACTCCATCTTCCAGAGATAAGGATGTTTTTATTTTTATTCTAAGACAGGAAGAAGTTTAAACTGAAGGTTTGATAGTGGGGAAGCAGAATGAGGTAAAAGAAAGAGAAGAATGTCATGAAAACACTGGAAACCATAGAGAAATATGAAGAAGCAAAGTACCCAATAGCTTTTGTTCAGTAGGGAACTAGTTTTCTACCTGAGAGAATCTGTAGGTTTGCATACATCTTAGAAACTTGGCAGTTGGATGTGGATGCATTTAGATCTGGGAGAGAATAAATAGACTGTGTCAAATTTGAAACACTTCCAATTACTGCTTGTTTCCTGTCAGAGGACAGCTTTTTTGGAGTCCAATGGTGTCGAGAGCTGTCAGCTTGAAGCTAGCAAGATTTGGATACCAGCTGTTCTCACTTCATACCAAGATCCAGAGAGTGGCTAGGATCTTCTGATGAGATCTCCCACATGTCTTTGTTGGTGAGCATTCCTGAGTTTTTCTCAAGAGAGATCTGGCATTGCCGAGATGGAAGAACAGATGGAATGTATGGTCTGCAAAGCTCAGATTACGTTGGCAGATGGGGGTGGAGAGGTGTTGAGGGTGCCAGGAATCTAAGTGGTGACATACCACATTTAGTAAGCTGCCAGCATGCGCATATTTTGTTTAATTAGCAGTTTTTGTAAGTCACAAGCATATGCTTTGTCACTTCTTGTTGTTTTAATGGTAAGCTATTATGTTCTTTAGTGAAATCTTATGTCTTCTGAGTGAGTTTTGCTTATGATCAGCAACTTAGCACCATATGCCATGCCCAGAACCTTCCTGCACATACCCTAGCCCTCTCTCTACCACCCTGCCCCTCACTATCCTGCAAATAGGCATTGTGAGGAGATACAGAGGAAAGGTAGATGCAGATTCTGCTGTGAGCTCTGTAATGGGAATGGAGTAGGAAAATAGGCCAGAAACGGCTCTGAAACAAAAGAATCCAATGCATATCCGGAACTAGGGACAAGCCCTGTTAAATTCCAATTAGAAAGGCAGTGGAAAAGGCTGCAAGGTAGTGGGTAGCAAAGACTTAAAAAATCTGACAGCCAAATCCACACAGGGACAGGGAACACACTAAGGGTGTAACTAGCAAGAATAGAACCTGGTGCTGAAATGAAAAGTTTCTGAAGTAGGGGCTATATGTCTGTGCCCTCAGACTGACAGGATCTCACCAATCAATATGTGACCATCAGATGAGGTAGCAATGCCTAGTTCACTAATACCGAAGCTCTCATCCTACTTGACTCTGTGGAACCCAAGTTTTATAATGTCCCCCCTTTGTGTCATTCTGGGAATTCTCAGGGGATGCCTGCATGTTCCACAGAACCCTACTGGCATTGTTTGCCTCTTCAGTCAACGATTTCCATCTGCATCACTTACATTTTCTGTTTATTTTCCGGGAGCCCTCTCTAGCAAATCTGGACCAGCTTCTTTCAAGTTGTTACTGGTATCTACTGTGTGGCTTAATGGCAATCATAAGCAGAGAAATTTCTTTCAGTGTCCTCAGTTATAGCTGGGACCAGGCTATGTTTTTTAAAAGACTTTATTAGCAGATGAGGAAAGTTAACAACTAAAGGTTGTATCCTACAAGCCTGGATCATAGCTCATCCCCAGAGGATACTTCCTTGCCTGGTCTGCAGTCTGATGCCCTGAGCTAGGGGCCAGTTTATCTAACTCAAATGTACTTTAGAACAGTACTTCTAAAATTTTAATGTGCATTTAAGTCACTTGGGAATCTTGTTTAAATGCACATTATGATTCAATTGGTTGGAGGTGGGGCATAAGGTTCTACATTTCTACCAAGCTCCAGGGTAATACTGAAGACCATATTTAGAATACCAAGGCCTAGAGCATGCCCTTCTTGCTCAAACTTAAGGTCGTGTAGTAAGAGACCTAGGAAGGGGAAGGAAATTCTTCTCCTTTAAGGCTAAGGTCTGCTACTACTTATTTCCTTTATTAGGTCCACTCTTACCTGGGACAGTTGACAATAGCTGCCCCATCTCTACCTTAAGGAGATTCACAATACAATAACATAGAAAATCATGACATATCCCAGCATTATTCATTATTAACTTACTCAGACATGAAACATCCATTCCTTGATTTTAGCTGTGCTTAGCCAAGATCAAGCTAGTGTTTGTTCACTTCTAACTTAAAGTGAAGATCAGCTTATGACATTCTTGGACAAACTTGTTGAACAAAACACCCTCCCATCCCCACTCCTTTACATATGGACAAGAATAATAAATGCACATAGGATAATCAAACCAACCATCCATAACAGACACACATCTCCAAAAAAAAAAAAAGTCCAGAAAATATAACCACTACAACATACATTCCATTTGAGCGCAAGTCGGGGAGCAGCAGAGAGAGACAGAGAGAGAAAGAGAGGGAGACACGGAATCTGAAGCAGATCCCAGGCTCCAAGCTGAGCTGTCAGCGCAGAGCCTGACACGAGGCCTGAATCCACAAACCATGTGATGATGACCTGAACCAAAGTTGGACAATTAACTGACTGAGTCATCCAAGTACCCCAATTCAGTTCTAGTTTAAAATATTTGAATTCAAGTTCAACAATGGCGAGCTGTTTTAATTTGCATAAAGAATATACCCAAGTTGGTCCTTCTTTTAGAAAACTAACCACATGCCTTAAAGTTGTATTCATGTTTGCCTTTATATTATGCTAGGAAATTGACTGTATTACTTACCCCTGTGATATAATACATTATCCCAAACATAGTAACCTAAAAGCAAACACTTATTATTTCATAATTTCTGTGAGTCAGGTCCAGATTGCTGACCTACAAGCTATGAAATAAGTGAGTTTCTCACTAGGCAACATCAAGGGTTGCAGACTCAATGGAAGGCTTGGCAGGAAAAAGATTAGATTTCACACTCACATGGTTATTGGAAGGATTCATTTTCTCATGGGCTGCTGGAGTGAGACCACAGTTCCTTGCTCGTTGCTAGCTGTAGGCTTCCTTCAGTTCCTTGCCATGTAGGTTCCAAGTTTATCTCCATGTAGGCAACTCACAACATGGCAGCTTTCCTCATCAGAGTGGTTGACTGAGAGCACAAGAGAGAAAGAATGCAAGTAAGAGAGAAGTCACAGTTATTTGTTACCTAATCATGGAACTCTATCCCATCATCTTTGTTATATTCTGTTGGTAAATGGCAGGTCACCAGGGCCATCCCACCTGCAGGAGAAGGGATTAAACACAGGGTGTCAATACCAGGAAGCAGGGATCATTGGAGGACATCTCAGTAGATGTCAACCATTTGAAAATATCAGTTTTCTGACTATTGATCAAGTTAAAAAAATAAGAATCATAAGTCAGTAACTTCAACTGATTTCTTCATCTCATCATTACCTGGAAACGCCTAATATTAACTATCTTTATGTGTAACTGCTCCCTTGCCTGCTACTCCCCTTCAGGGCAGAACTCTGAGGAATGAAGTAAAAGTGTTAAATAGTCAGTATTACAGTCCCTTCCAACACTAGCATTCTAGGGTATTTTTGGCATAATTTCTAGTATACTAGATATTATAGGGGCTCTGTAGTTTGTTGACTTGACTTTAGTTAGCTGAGAATTATAAAGACAATATGGTAACAAGATAAAAAGGAAACACAGGATTAGCTTAAAAGAATATAGGATAATTTCATGCATGTCAATTTTAATGTAATGGGATGCCCCCGTACAATTTCTACTGTCCTTTTCTGATAATTATCACTTGACATA
This sequence comes from Leopardus geoffroyi, assembly GCF_018350155.1. Taxonomy (NCBI): domain Eukaryota; kingdom Metazoa; phylum Chordata; class Mammalia; order Carnivora; family Felidae; genus Leopardus; species Leopardus geoffroyi. The sequence continues at coordinate 94,671,276 of NC_059336.1, read as the reverse complement.
ATTAAAATTGCTAATGAACAAAAATCCCTTTGTCTGTACTATGACTTCTTCTCTAATACCTCAGCATGTCTTCCTACAGAATCCTTCCTTTTCTTCCATTCAGCCTCTTGAGTGAATAATTGATGGCATTCAGAAGACAGAAGAAGAGAACTTTAGAAAGGCATTTCTGTTTCTTTCCCTTCTCTCAGGATGCATATATCCCTGGAAAGATTATTATTTTTCTCTATTTATGCCATATTGTTCCTTAACCATCTCTCATAGAAAATATTTTCCTATTTTTCTTTAAAAGGAAAAACTTTTCGGGGCGCCTGGGTGGTGCAGTCGGTTAAGCGTCCGACTTCAGCCAGGTCACGATCTCGCGGTCCGTGAGTTCGAGCCCCGCGTCAGGCTCTGGGCTGATGGCTCAGAGCCTGGAGCCTGTTTCCGATTCTGTGTCTCCCTCTCTCTCTGCCCCTCCCCCGTTCATGCTCTGTCTCTCTCTGTCCCAAAAATAAATAAAACGTTGAAAAAAAAAATTAAAAAAAAAAAAGGAAAAACTTTTCTAACACTTCTGAGGAACACAGTATGGATTTGAGTAAGGAAAAGATAGATGACAAGGTTTTACATGCCAAAAAAAGTACTTTATAGATGCTTCCCTTTCACTGACTTGAGGACTGGAGAATCTCAGAGGTGAGAAGAGCAAGCCCTTAGGATTTCCAAATGAGATTGAGCTAGGGTGGGGTCACCAGGGTCTTCAGAAATTTTTCAGCCAGCTCAAAACATTACTAAGGTCAGAGTTATAAGTAAGGGTTTTCTTAGTTTTCCCTCTTCTGAAAATTTTAGGCTAAAGTGATACTACAACTTTGTCAAGGGGAGGAACATAAATGCTGACACAAGAGTTTATCCTTGCCTGGGGTGACCACCAGTAGAGAAAGAAGAAGAGGTCCAATCCATCTCTTAACTGTTCAAGCATTCAAGGTTAAAGGATTGAGTGTATAGTGGAAGGAAGATGAATCCTAGAGACCGTGGGGTGCTTTCATGGCCACAGAAATCCTGGGTTTGAGGCCTAGCTTTTTGATTATAGGCAAATTACTCAAGCTCCCTGAGCCTTGTTTTGCTCATCTGTGCAATGTTTTAATACCCGACAGACTTTTTGTTCATTTTAAATGGGATGAGATACACAAAGCTCAATAAGTTGTAAGCATTACTGAGTAGTTGATTATGAGTGAGAACATATGATATCTTCATGTTTACTATTTATGTCATAAAGACTACTGAGTTTACATTTTCTACATGTTCTACTGAATTATTCTTTCATTTATTCTCTCAAAATCTATTGGCATGTACTAGGTAACTGGCAATACTCTAGGGCAACGTTTGTAAACAGCAGCAATTTGACATTTTGGGGCATCTAAGTCTTTGTTGTAGAGGGCAACACTGTGCATTGCAGTATGTTTAGCAACATCCTAACTTTAACCCACTAGATGCCAGGAGGAACCCCTCCCCCCACCACCACCACTGTTGTGGCAATGAAGAAACTCTAGAGACTGCCAAATGTCCTCAGAGTTGCAAATTGGCTACATTTGAAAACCACCATTCTAAATGGGATAGAAAAGTGATTACCTGCAGAGGTCAAGCAGGAGAGTAGATAGTTGATTTCAAAGGCTAGTGAAAAGTGATGCAAAGGAGATCGAAAATTGGGACTAAAATAAAGTGAGTGAAAATCAAGAAAACAGATAAAATTACCTTTTGAAAAATGTACAAAATAAAAGAATAAGTTCACTATGAATGAAATCCTGAGGAATACTACCAATAAAAGACTGCTAGAGGTCTTTCCAAATCCATTCTCCCACTGTCCCATGGTAATAAGATTATAGCTGTTTTCATGCCCATCATGCCAGAGACCACATTTTCCAGCATCTGTAGCTCCATGGCTGACTGAGTTTAGGCTCTGGGAGAGGAGGAGAGGTGATGTGCACAACTGCTGGGTCATTTCTAACTTAGAGGTAAGTTGGCTGGCTCAGGATGCCACTCTTCTCCCTCCCACTAGCTGAAATGTAGACAGAGCTGTGTCTCTGCTTCAGTTAAGCAGACAAGAACAATTCAATTAGACGCCTCAGCAAGAAGATGAAAAAGCTTGGATCCAAAATCTGATATGAAAGGCAAATAAACTTACGTTGTGTTTAATATTTTGTATCTGTATTTTGGCATCTAAATGAACATATACACATTTAAAGATTAAATAGAGTTCAAGTGTTCATATAGGAGTTGGAAACTTACGGATGTGAAGATCCAGAAAAGTGTGGTGTTAAAAAAGTCAAGGAAGTTAGAGGTCTTCAGGAAGGAAAAAGTGATTAACAGTACCACAGAGGTAAGTCTGGTTAGACGAGGGATAGAAAAATAATTATACAAATGCTGGCTCACTGAATACTTTGGTGTTATCAGGAGAGTCCAGAACACAGCACAGTTCGGCAACAGTGAATCTCTAACACAGTAAGAGTAAAATGGAGATAGGAAATAGAACATGGTTACACAGGCAACACTTAAAAAAATTAGGTAAGGTGAGGAATTACATATGAAGGAGCTTGGGGAGACAAAAGGCTGACAGCTCAGAGCCTGGAGCCTGCTTCGGATTCTGTGTTTCCTTCTCTCTCTGCTCCTCCCCGGCTCTCGCTTGCTCTCTCTCTCTCTCTCTGTCTCTGTCTCAAAACATAAACGTCAAAAATAAAATTAAAAAAAAAGAAAGGGTTAATTTGCAAAATGTTTATAGTTTGAAATAATTACAGATTCAGAAGAATGTGCAAAGAAGCATACAAGTGGTTCCAGAACCCGTTACCAGCCTCTCCCAGTGTTAAATCTTGCATAACTGGAGCATTGATACCAGGAAACTGACAGCATAATCTAGGTAACTTATTCAAATTTTACCATTTATACATATACTTAGTGTGTGTGTGTGTGTGTGTGTGTGTGTGTGTGTAAAACTGTATCACACACTTTTTTATCACATGTGTTTCTTTTTGTAATCATCACTACAATCAAGACACTTAGCTGTACCATAAGACTGGAATTTAACACACGAAAAATTTCTCAACTTCATTATTAGAGAAAGGCAGATTAAAATCACAATGAGATATCACTTTATACCTATCTAAATGACTAAAATTAGAAAGGCTGACCATACTGAGAATGTAAAACAACTGGAAATCTTATGCACCACTGGTGTTGATGTAAATGATAAAATCAATTTAGAAAATGTGTGGCTGTTCTTAAAAACTTAAATATATGCCTAGTATTCAGTGCAGCTATTCCACTCCTGGATATTTACCCAAGATAAGTGAAAAGGATTTATCTGTACATAAACCTGTATACTAACGTTCACAGTAGTTTTATTTATAATAGATAAAAACTGAAAATCACTTAAATGTTCACCAACAGAATAGACAAATTATGTCATATCCACACAATAGAATATCACTCAACAATGAAAGTAAATGAAGTATGGATACATGCAATAATATAAGTGAATTTCAAAACGATTATGCTGAATATAAGAAACCAGAGAGAAAAGTATATAATGTATCATTCCATTAATATAAGATTCTAGGAAATGCAAATTTAACTTATCTATAGTGTCAGAAAACAGATCAGTGGTTGTCTTGATTTGAGGGATTGGAGAAGCTGAAGGTAAGAGGTGGACTTGGCAGAGGAGGTCTTTAGTGGTGACGAGTATGCTTATTATTGGATTTTGATGATTTAATGGGTGTATATGTATGTCAGAACATCAATTATATTTTGAGTATATACTGCAATTTACTGCATCTCAAATACACCTTGATGAACTATAAAGATCAAAACAAATAAAATATAAAGGTTTTTCATTAGATCAAAGATTCATCAGGTGGCTCAGTCGGTTAAGCTTCTGAAACTTGACTTTGGCTCATGGTTCATGAATTCAAGCCCCACATTGGGCTCTGCACCATCTGCTTGGGATTCTCTCTTTCTCCCTCTCTCTCTGTCCCTCCCTTGCTGGTGCACGCTCTCTTTCTCTCTCAAAATAAATAAATAAACTTAAAAGAAAAAAGAGATTCATTGGGAGCCTGGAGCCCCAGGTTTGTACAACAAGAAGGAACCAGGAAAGTCTAATAGCTAAAACTACAGGCAAGACAATGCAGTTAGAAAAATTTGATGATGAAACTCCATGTGAGTCATAACCATTGAAACCTCACTGCTGTTTCTACAGAACCCCAAGCTCCATAGCCTTTGTGAATAATCTCGAATTGTTTCTTTTTGCACTACTACCTGGCTAAGGTATCCTATTGTCATGCTTTGAACATACCCCCTAACCTCCAGAGAACTATCTACCACCTTTAGATATCTGCCACGTTTGCCTCTATAATGGGAGCTGTGACTCTGCTCTCACCATGAACCATATCAAGGGGACATTCTTCAACACACAGGAAGCATTCTCACTCTGAGTAGCCAAGAGAAGACAAAACCACAAATGACTCACAGTTTCTGATGGTACAAGGAGCCCTTGAGTCCTAGCTCTCTCTGTCTTACTTCTGTGTCCAGCATTCTGTATATATATTTCTGGCTTTCTATTAGTTAGGGACACACTGAACTACCCAATCCTGAATCTTCCGCTATTTATATTCTGTCCATTTTCACTTGCAAGATTTGTTTCTTCTGTTCCCAGGGATGTGTAGCAGACATTTCATCTTAGAGGATGTAGGAATAAATTTGTTTTCCCCCCTTTCCCTAATGTCTTTTTTCTAACCCTCTTTGGGGAAGCAGCCAGATCATTCTTATTTATTATCTTCCCAGTACTATACTCTCTGCTAGGCCACCTCTCCCCCTAGCGGTACTTCATTTAATTCTCCTATAGTTAGCTAAAAGCCTATGCTTCAGACTAGCATTCAAAATGTTGACTGCTATTTACAATATGAAGTATATTTTATATTCCAATGCTTTTCACACACACACACACACACACACATGTAACTAGAATCAAAATTTCAAACAGTATTAAACATTTTTGTGCAATATCCTGCAGAATTTTCTATATTACTCTCCTTTCTTTTAAGAAAATATATTTATATTACCCACTAAATTGATTTAATGATTTCGAATGACTGTAAGTTGCAATCCCTGCTTTGAAAAAATAGTGCTTTTGACTATTATTAAAACTGAATTCAACTTATGATCTATTAATAGGTATTTCTCCCAAATATAGATACATAAACAGGCACACAGAAACGTGTGACCAAATAAATGCCTGACGAGCTGACAACCCTATGACTTTATTTTCATACATTTGCATACAAATACTTGGAAAAGCCATGCAGTAAAGAAACCTACTTAACTCTGTATACTTTAGAACTTCCTAAGGAGTATTTCCAAAATGTATACACACAACAAAATTGTTGTCCATGAGTAGCTCACGAAATGAGTATTGCAAGGAGAGCAATTTTAGAGAATTCTTTTTTAGACATGTGGGAGAAATCTATAAATAAATCCATGTGTTAAATATACACATAAATTGCAGAGATCTACATGGTTGATGTGCTACGGTACCCTGGAGGTGCACTTGAAAAACTACTTAAGAAGAATGGACAAAGGTGGTTTGGTGGTAGGAGGTAGGAGGTTTGGAGGTGGAAAGGGAAGAACTCTGTTAAAACTCAAGGGATGAGGGGCGCCTGGGTGGCTCAGTCGGTTGAGCTTCCGACTTCGGCTCAGGTCCTGATCTCACAGTCTGTGAGTTCGAGCCCCGCGTCGGGCTCTGTGCTGATAGCTCAGAGCCTGGAGCCTGCTTCAGATTCTGTGTCTCCCTCTCTCTCTGACCCTCCTCCATTCATGCTCTGTCTCTCTCTGTCTCAAAAATAAATAAACATTAAAAAAAATTAAAAAATAAATTACAAAAAAAACTAAAGGGATGAATCACCAAGTTACATTCAGAGATATTAGGAAATAGGGTGCCTCAGTTCACCTAACTCTTACCCAGATGTTCTTTGTAGGTGCTATTTCTATCAAATTGTTTTGCCTCCTGAACTCTAGATGAGAGTAAAGTCCATGACAGAAACACCATCAAGAGGCCCAGGAACCTGTGGTGATGTGCTGATCCAAATGGGAAGGTTTTGTCCAATTCATTGGCTTACAATGACTGGCAGAAATCCACATCATGACAGGTTATTCACAGTCCTCAAAACAAACAGGAATTGGGTAAATACAATGACAGCAGTAAGCACAATAGCCAGCTGACAACTACTGAAAGTCTGGAGGACAGTCCAAGAACAGAGGCAGGTATGGTACCTGTGGCAATATGTGAGTACCCAAAGAATAAGATTCAATCAGAAAACAGGCCAAGGTCAGAACAAAACAATGAGACAATTAAGTCATGTTTATTGCAGCAAACTTCTGTTGGAGTGCCTTCCTGCCCCCCTTTACTAAAAACTGGGTCACATCCACAGATCCTACTTAAAAGGTGAGTTTGGCTCCCATAGTAACACTAAATGACTCAAATTTTTTCCCTCAGCTGACTAGACTGAGGTGAATACCCAGTCTTAGCTGGAATAATCAGATATTCTCCTGAAAACAAATTTGTTTACTGAAAATGTACTTAAAGTTTTGAATCCCTGGAGTGAAAAGTTTGGTAGAATGAGTTAGCCATGTCACCTTGAGTTATCCCAAGGGCAAGGAAACTGATGGGCTAAAAGAAATCACACCCAGTGAAATAAAATAGAGAAAAGGAAGAAGAAATTAACCTCATTTCCTAACTTTATTTTTCCTTTTCCTAGTCCTTCAGCTATCTTCCCTAATCTTGATGCACTGAGATAAATCCACATACTTCCCAAAACCTCCCCCTTTGCTTAAGTGAGTTAGAATGCATGTCAGCAGCTTATATCCAAATAGTCTACACTGAGTCAGCCTAACAGAAGCCTATGTGTGTTTCAGGCAAGGCACTTACAAGCTGTCAGCAACCCAGCTGGACTCTGAAAGAAGAAATTATAGGGAATTCAGATACTGGATATAACAAAAAGTTTTTTGCATACATGTTAGGCATCCAGGGCTCCAACACAAATTGGAGAACCCACACCTTCTTCCCTGGTGTAGGAGTAATTTTTAGTGAGAGAAAATAAGAGATTATTTATTACTATTTATTATTATTATCATTGTTGTTATTATTAGGAGAGAGAAGCATTTTTATCAACTGCATTGGAACTACCCAGAGGGCATTATATTATGGAAGGTTCAGTGGGAGAGAACAGATAGAGAGAGAAGAGATAAAAACTGCCTGCCTACCTTTGTTCTAGACTTCTAGATACAAAAGTTCATAAGAGTTCACTAGAGGAAATAAATTTATGATTATTCAGGATATAAATGGTTATGAATACAGACTATGAATTTAGCAACAAAGCTTCCGTGATTAGTATTTTAGGAACTCAAGCATGGCTCTAGGCATAGTAGACAATATTGACTGACTTGACAAAAGCCATTATTTTTAAATTCTGAAAAAAAAACCTGATCTTGGGGGTGCCTACGTGGCTCAGTCAGCTTCCGACTTAGGCTCACGTCATGATCTGGTGGTTCATGAGTTCAAGCCTTGCACTGGGCTCTGTGCTGACAGCTCAGATCTCGAAGCCTGGAGCCTGCTTGGGATTCTATGTCTCCCTCTCTCTCTGCCCCTCCCTCGCTCGCATGCTGTCTCTCTCTCCCTCAAAGTAAATAAACATTTAAAAAAAATCAGGACCACCTGGGTGGCTCAGTCAGTTAAGTGTCCAACTTTGGCTGAGTTTATGATCTCACAGCTCGTGGGTTTGAGCCCTGCGTCGGGCTCTGTGCTGACAGCTCAGAGCCTAGAGACTGCTTCAGATTCTGTGTCTCCCTCTCTGCCTCTCTGTCTTCTACTCGTGTTCTATCTCTCTCTGTCCCTCAAAAATAAATAAAAATTTTTAAAAAATTTTTTTAATCTGATTTTGTATGGAAGGCAATTAAGTCCAGTCCCAGGAGATGAATCCCAATTGGTCACCACAAATTATTGCAATTTCAAACATTTTTCTGGTGGTTAGTTTAAGAATAGAACTGTTCTAAGGAAGAGAGTGACAACTTCTAATACTCTACCTGTAAGCACTATAATCAGAAACCCATTCATTTTTCAATGTATTTTACAAAAGTCAGCGTCCAAGGAAGATTGTAAATTAAAGAAAAAAATATCATTGATAGCAAATGATTACAGATGTGCTCTTCTAAGATCTTCAGATACCACTAAGGCTGTTAGTATTACAAATAGGAGGAATGTGTAATAGAATGTGTAGGTGAGTAGTGTCTTTTTCTATAAACAACACAAAGGTACATGAACAGGGACTATATACTGATCATAAACACACTGGTGGGGATGTACATTTAAGCATTTTCCCTGGGGGAATAAATAACATTGGATACAGGCAAGACCTAGAACTCCTCCCATACCCATTGTTCTTCATATTCTTGCTATGAGATAGGAGCACAAAAGCACACAACATGGAATGAAGTATTTATTATTGCTCTCTGCAATCTCAGGCCATGTAATACACAAAAAGAACATAAAGTTAAATGAATAGGGAGGAGAAATGATCAGAAGGAAGGGTCAGGTTAGAGGGTAGGGGGAGACTATTCCTTTCCAGGGTAGGTTTTCACACTTGGTCATATGTCCATGATGAGCTGCACACAAAACTCAGGCTCCTGACGTCCCACCAGACCTAGTCCTTGAACTTGCAGATATAAGGTAGCATCACACCGCAGTTATAATCTCTCCATTTCAGATATCCTAGAGAGACAGAGGAGCTCAGGTAGATGTGGCTGGTGGAGCTCATGAACCCAAGGTTCTGGCGTAGGATTCACAGCCTCTCCCTCATCCTCAGCAGTGTCCTACTCCAGGGGAATGGGACTCAAACAAAGGAGAGATGAGAAGGGGTGGGAGAAGATAAACCAACCCTACATTTTCTTGCTCAAGGGGATTCTCTGACGGTCACACTGAGAAATAGGGAAAAAGAGGATGGAGAGGTCTGGCAGAAAGGAGCTCCTCTGTTGCTTACCTGTGCTTGCTGACAGACTCCCACAGTAGCCGGGGTTTGGGTTAGTGGAGGGGTGTCTCTCCCAGGCAAGGTAATTCAGCACATCCGTGCTACTCCACTCCCATCCACCTGCATTGGGCTCATAGCCCTAGAGAGGATGGAGTCTAGTGAGGTTGAATGGCCATTAAAGGGCTCCTTGCAGGAACCCCTCCCCAGCATCATGGAATTTGGTCTGCTCCTCTAGATGCTGCCTGGGAGCCAAAGCTCTCCTCTGGGAGACTCCTCCTAACTCCTTGCTCTTATTGACAAATCCTGAAGCCCATAAACACAAAGACCAATAGAGCCATTCAGAGTAACCTCTCACTGACTGAACAACAACGAGTGATACGTATGTGATTAGCTTCTGAACCTCAAAGACAGTGTCTGTTCCATAGAGCCAAAATGGATCCTCTCTTCGTTTAGGAATCACTCTGCACAATATGTGTAGACTCTGTGAAGCTCAGAGAACTGAATTACATGGCCTCACGTGCAAATTAAGAAGCAGATTAACTTCAGCAGAGTCAAGAGACTTCCACAGACCTCAGCTGTTCAGCTGGCCACAAGGTCCTCCCTTTTCTCCTAATATCCTCCTGGATCTCTGAGCTTCAAGGCTCTCTAGGGCATTTACTGGGCAGACACAGGGGACAGAGAGTGGGCTCGGGTGGCGATAGCAGCTTGAGAGGTTATACAGAGAAGATGTATTCATACCTCTGTGGGATCATGGAGCCCCATCCAGATGTTTGAGTAAGTGTTCGCACTGTTCTGTACTAGGGAGGCCACAAAGGATGCCTCAGCCCCACTGAGCACAGACACAAGGTGTCCCGAGGGTCTCTTCTGGCAGGCCATCTGTGTGGGGAAGGGAGAGACTCAGGGGAGGCCTGAGACATCACTGGGAGATGGGCAGTGCAGAGGTAGGGGAGAAGAGGTATATATGCAAAAGATGAGGATGCTCACCGTCACCCCCAAGGAACTCTGGGGAATGGAACCCCCCCCCGCCCGCCAGGTCTCTAAGTACTTTCCCAACCTGCAAATCCAAGGACTCACATCTGCATTCATCCAGGATTTTGGTGTCATAAACAAGGCATAGCAGTGGGAGGCATAGGCCTTGGAGCCTTTGGGACACCTGATCCGTGGAGCGGGCACTTCCTTTGGCGAGTCTTCACCTAGGATGGAAGGACACAAAAGACAGAGAAGAGGTGAATAGGAGACTGGGGATCAGGGTGGGAGGTGACCGAGAGGAACGTCTATGGGGTCGGTGCTTGGGGAAGTGATGCCAAAGTCCTGACTGCCTCTCACCACCGCCAACACTTTCAGGATTTCTTGTTCTTGAACCAGCCCCACTAAATGAGGAAACCTCTCCTTTCTTTTCATCTTTCCCATTCACAGTCCAACCCTTCCCCACTCTAGGATACACATTCTTGCCCTGGGTCCTCATTTTCCTTCCCCTGATTTTATTTCTGTCCCTTCACGCTTTCCTCTTTTGCCTACCAACATAAATGAGAGTGCACTGGCAAGAAGCAAAGGACCTCCTTGCAGTGCTAGTGGACCACTGTGATGCCTGCCACCCCTGGTTACCCTGAAGGATGGTGTGGTGATGGACGAGCTACAGGCCATTTCCTGGTGTGGGGATATATGTCACCAGTACCACGAGAGTCTTCCTTCTCCTCTTGGCCCTGAGCATTCGCAAGGACCCAGTGTTCGAGGCAGAGAAATCTCACCTTGGACCTGAGACAGCAACATCAGGCAGGAGAACAGCATCCAGGACATGCTGGGGAGGTCCGTGTGAGGCCGCATCATGTCTGTGACCTGAGGAAGCAATCAGATTTCACTAAGAGAAGTGTGATCGGAGAGAGGACATATAGAGATGCCACACATCGTCTTTGTCTTTCCTCTGTTAGTCCCCTAGGAATAAGTTCATCTTAGTGACATCCATCCCCTTGTATAGCTCTGGAAAGAACTAGGAAATCTGTACATGCTCCTACCCCCATGAGACCTCCCCAGCCTGCCTGTGCTGAGTCTCAGAGCTCCTGTATCTGACAGAGATCCTCCTGTATCTTCCCCCAAATATGTACAGTATAGCTCTTGCCATGGTCTCATCTTCTGTCAGCTTCCACTCACCTGTCTTGCAGGGATTTGCAGTGGTTTGTCTTGTCAGAGAAGATTGTGCTTTTATAAGAAAATTAGAAGGAGGGGCACTCCAATGAATAACCCGAATGTGGAACCAGAACAAGGGTCATGGGGAAGGGCTTGGCCTGTATTCCAGGAGATTCCCGCCATGGGGAGAAGTGTCTTCCCAGCAAAGCCTGGGAATTGCCACAGATGTTGCCTCTTTCCTGTTAACAGGCCAGCACTTTCCCCAAGAACAGGTGAAGTTTGAACTTTCCCTGTCCTTTGCCAAATACTTTGTTCTGAAAAACTTAAGGCAAGGGAGGCAGCCCTACGGCAGAAATACTGATGTACACAGCTTAGAAAATACAGTAGCATTGGATAGTTAAGGAAAATGTCCAGAGTGTATTTGATTAATCAGTCAAAAATTCATTCCTGTAAGCATATATATGAATTTTTTTAAACTTTGGCCAGTAAGAGTAAAAAATTTGTCCAGTAAAAAAAAAAAACAAACAAACTAGTAAGTATAAATCGGTGGGTATAGGAATTGGAAGTGCTGGTTAGTGCCAAGTATTGGAAAAAGAAAGTTGAGGGAAAAGAAAGAATTGAAACCAAGAACAGGAACAGAAACAACAAGTTCAGAGCTGCTTCCTCAATATTACGGCAAGGTGTGAAGGAAGCGTGGAGCAATAGTGTCTAAGTCAGAAGGAAAGCCGGGTTCATAAGGAACAGCAGGTAGACTTGCCATCTAGCTGTCTCTGTGTAGGAAGACTGAGAAATAGTTCCTCAGTTTAGTTCTGAGTAGGTAATCTGATACATCAAAGTAGCATTTCCATTGTGAGTTGCAGACCCATGGATGTCTCCAAGACCCTTTCAGGGGGACTGTGAAGTTGTAATTTTCATAACAATACTAAAATGGTATTTGCCTTTTTTACTGTGCTGACATTTGCATTGATGGAGCAAAGGCAATGGTGGTTAAAAGTTCTGGTGACATGGCATTAATCAAGGCAATGGCATCAACCTGTATCCTTCATTTCCAGGCATTTACAAGAAACAAAAAAGACATTTCACTTAAAACTATCCTTGAGGAATTTGATAGAACAGTAAATACATTTAATTTTAGTAATTACAAACCTTGAATACATTGCTCTTACTATTTTGTGTGACTAAATGGGAATCTGCGTGCTAAACTATAATGGTTGTCTTGAAGAAAAGCATTTGTAATATGGAGTTTTACTCCACGTTTTCATAGAACACAATTCTTGAAAAACGGACTAGCAGAAAAACTTTAGTTATATGCATATGGGCATATCATTGATATTTTTTCAAATATGATAAAAAGAAGTTAGTAAATATTTTTAAAATATCTGTTTTAATATGTAGTATTATAAATAGTAAATCACATGAATAAAAATTGTTTGGAATCCAATAATTTTTAGAATGTAAAAGTATCCTCAGATCAGAACTATTTGAGAACTTCTGATTAACATTAAGCTATTAATTTCTAGAAAATCTGGACCCAGATTTCACGTTACAACACAGGGATACAATCTCTAGTCTAGAAACTCTACAGGACAAATGATTCCATATTCTTAAACATGGAATTTAAGAAAATAATGCAATATAACACACTTAAGTTATAAGAGATGTTCCAATCAAATATAATGTATGAACTATGTTTATATCCTAATTTGAACAAATCGAATGGGAAAAATAATTATTAGACAGCTGACTAAAAGTGAACATTGAAAATGTTACGTGATTATATTGCTTTTAGGTGTGATTATGGAATTATAATTATATTATTTAAGTGTTCTCATCATTTAGAGATACATAAAATACTTAACAGATGAAATAAGTTGTTCAGAATTTACTTAAAAATAATGCAGTGTGAGGGGTTTCTGGGTAACTCAGTCCATTAAGCATCTCTTGATTTCAGCTCAGGTCACGATCTCCTGATTTGTGAGTTCAAGCCCTGCATCAAGCTCTGCACTGACAGCACAGAGCCTGTTTAGGATTCTCTCTCTCCCTCTCTCTGACACTCCCCTGCTTGCTCTCTCTCTGTTTCTCTCAAAACAAATAAATAAACTTTAAAAGATGCACAATAATCCAGTGTAATTGAAATATAGGTGAAATGAGAGCCCATGAGGTGAAGGTATCATTGCTTGGTGGTAGATACAGAGGTTCATGGTATTATTCTCTTTGGTATAAAAATTCTTTTTTTTTTATTGTTTTTATTTGGGTTTTTTTTTTTTTTTTTGACAGACAGAGACAGAGTGTGAGCGGGGAGGTGCAGAGAGAGAAGGAGACACAGGATCCGAAGCAGGCTCTAGGTTCGGAGCTGTCAGCACAGAGCCCGACATGGGACTGGAACCCATGAACTGAAAGATCATGACCTGAGCTGAAGTCACAAACTTAACTGGCTGACCCACCCAGGTGGGATAATTCTTAACAAAGAAGGGATTCTTAACAAAGAGTCTTTAACAAATTCTTAACAAAGAAGGGATAGATAGTAATTCCTTAAGATGATAAAGAAACCTACAGAGATTCAAAAATAAGACAATGAAACCATTTCCTTAAAAATCAGGAGAAAAAACATTCTATATTCCCTGATTATATTCAACAATACCATGTTAGAAAAAGTACCCTTATGGGTGCCTGGGTGGCTCAGAGCCAGTTGAAAGGCTGAACATACAACTCTCTGTTTCAGCTCAGGTCATGATCTCATGGACTGGAGCCCTGCATTGGGCTGTGCACTGACAGCACAGAGCCTGCATAGGATTCTCTCTCTCCCTCTTGATCTGCCCCTCCCCTCTGTGTGCTCTCTCTCTCCCTCTCAAAATAAATAAACATCAAAAAAGTACACTTGGAAAGGATAAGGAATATTTAAACATGAAGGAGAACAAGGGGAATTATTATTTGTGTACATGATATATTTTCTCCATAGAAAACCCCAAAGAATCTCCAAACTGTTAGAATCAATGAGAGAATTTATCAGGCAAGAAAGAAATCAACATATAATTTCTGATTGAATTGTATTCCAGTAACAGAGTTAGAAAAGGTATTTTTAAGAAAGATATCCTACCAAGAAATATATCCAATAAAAAGCAGTGAAGAAGACCTAAATATATGGAGAAATCTATCATGTTTATAAAGAGAAACAATCAATACCCTAAAGATGCTTTGTCTATCTGTATTGATTAATGGAGGTGCAATTATAATACTAACAGGATATTCCTGGTAATTTGATAAACTAATATAAACATAGTCAACAAATTTCTGAATAAAAACAATGAGATTAGTAATTTTGTTTGACCATACATGAGTGAGTTTGAGCTCCAATTCTATGTCTCTCTTTCTCCCTGCCCCCCCCAAGAATAAATAAACATAAAAAAATTAAATTTGTTTGACCATACATGAGGACTTTTTACTATAAAGTATTATGTGGGAATAGCAAATTTGACCAGGAATAGAAGAGAGGGCCTAAAAATATAATTATGATAAATGGAAACTGTAAATATAAACAGATCATTGCTGATCAGTAACAGAGGATGGGCTAAATGATTTCAGTTAATTGGTTATCCATATGAACAAAAGTAATTAGAATCTATCTCTTAAAACACGAAAATAAAACGACAAACGCCCATTCCAAGAAAAAAAAAAATCAAGAGAATTGATGACTTAAATACAAAAAACCAAAAATGTAAAGTTATATAGGAGATAATTTAAAAACAATATTTTTGACTTTGGGTTTGGAATGTATTTATTAACACAAAAGGCACACATTATTAAATATTGCTAAATATGACCACCTTAAAATAAAATACAAAATAAAAGTAAATGTATAAATACGAATGAGAAAGAATGCCTTAGACACATAATTGACACAAGTGATATCTGGAGTATGTTAATAACATTAAAAATCAACAAGAACAAGAATAATCCATTAATTAGAAAAGTGACAAAACATGAGCATGGATTTCACTAAAGAAGAAGCAAAGTAAACAATACATATATGACACTATGTCAACTTCATTAGCAATGAGTGACATTCAAATTAAATTTAAATTTAAATTATAAAAATAAATTAAACAAATTAAAATAAAATACACCTGCTAGATTGTCAAAAAAGAAAGTTTTATTTCCCAAAATTTTGGTGAAGATTTGAAGCAATGAGTCCTCTGTATTTTTGCTAGATGGTGGTATAAATTCATAGAAGCTCTTGGGAAAACTGGCATTGTCTTATATTCTGATTCTTAATCATTCAACTCCTAGGATTTTACAACTTTAATATGCATGCCAAGTGGTATATCCAGGAATGTTCATAGCATCCTTATTTACAATGGCAAAAAAACAAAAAAACAAGCCAAATGTCCATTAACAGAGTTGGATATTTTGTGGTTTAAATAAGAAAAATAAAACATTACAGCAGTAAAAAATGAGGGAATCACAGTTACAAGCATCAGTAAGGTTAATATCAAAGATATAATATTGATGAAAATATCAAAATATAATATAGAATATTATATAATATATAATTTCATTTTTTTAAAGGCCCCAAACAAAATAAGACAATAATATATCATTTAGGTATATGTATATACGTAATAAAGTTATACTAAGTAGGGGAATGGTAAATTCGTAATTCCAAACTGTTACATATAAATCAAGGGAGAAAAAAATTAGTAGAATATGGATATAAGAAGATTAAAATATATTAGTAGTTATATTTATTTTAAATTAGTAGGTATATATATTTATATATTTTACATGTACTTGAACTTTTAAAAAAATATTTTTAATCATATACATGTCATACATATTGTCTTCTACACATAAAATATATGATAATAGAAATTAAAGAAAAAATACTTAATTTTAATTGAACTAAGTAAAGTAGGGAGACTAGAAATAATTTCAAATGGCCTTTAAATTATTGGAGTTAGCTCATAGAAATCAATCTAAAACAACTGTTGAACTTCAGATAAAGGTTCATGAAGATACTGGCCAGTCTACATTCATTTGAAGGCTTCACTAGGGTTGAAATATCCACTTCCAAGATGACTCCACTAACATGCTAAATTTGTGCTGGCCATTGGCAGGGGGGCTCATTTCCTCACCATATGGATCTTTCCATAAGGCTTTCAGAGTATCCTTTCAGCATGGTAATTGGCTTCCTCCAGCATGAGTGACCCAAGGAAGAACAAAGCAAAAACTTCAATGCCATTTAAAACAGCTTCAGACATTGCACATGGTCATTTCTGCAATATCTTATTGGTTCAGTGGGTCACCCCTCTCCAGTATGGTATGGAATTACACAAGAGCATAAATACTAGGAATCAGGATTCATTGGGCGCTACCTTAATAGCCTGTTATCAGAGTTGGAATCTGATACTTTATCAGTCACAAGCCAAAAATCATGTGTAAGGGGCCTGGTACTTTTTTTCCCCTAGGAGACTCTTATGAATCTATGTAACATGTACAATTTGTACATGAGAGGAGGAGTTTCACTCAATTCCATCCAGCAGCCTTCAAACTCCAACTAAACTTGGATGTATTACTAGTCTATTAGTCTCACTAGTAGAAGAGACTAGTAGAAGATAGAATGTTTATTTCCTATCATCTAAAGAATCTGATCCCTAGGGCCCTAGCTAGCCAACATGTTCAATTATAAACTGAATTTATCATCATTCTCTTGTTTAAAATCTTTAAACTATTTCTTCATTACATACTCTTGTGATTACCTCTTACTGCATAGCAACTATCCCAA
The DNA here is from genome assembly GCF_018350155.1 of Leopardus geoffroyi. Taxonomy (NCBI): domain Eukaryota; kingdom Metazoa; phylum Chordata; class Mammalia; order Carnivora; family Felidae; genus Leopardus; species Leopardus geoffroyi. The sequence goes on along the minus strand of NC_059336.1, from coordinate 94,654,332 downwards.
AGTTAGTAGCTTAAACAACTTACTATTTTTTCTCATGAATCTGTGAGTTAATTGGGTTTACTTATGAAGTTCTCCCTTGGGCTTTCTCATGCGGATAATAACTGGAGCTGAAGTCATATGAAGGATCATATGGAACAGACTTCAAATGTGATCACACAGATGGATGGTAATCGATGCTGACTGTTGGTCAAGAACTCAGGGCTGTTAACTAGAGTGTCAACACAGGGTCTTTTTGTGTGACTTGGACTTCTTATAGCATGGAAATTTCAGAATAGTAGGACTTATGTCACTGTTGGCTATGGTTCCCAGAGGGCAAAGCAGAAGCTGTCAGTCCTCTTAGACCTAAGTTGAGCAATGCCATTATACCATTTCTACCATACTCTATGGGTCAAGCATGAGTTTATATTCCCCAGCATTAAGAACATTAAACATTCAGTAATGTTTACTGAATAAATTAATATATTAATGCATAATAATTTTTATAGTTATAGCAACTGCATTTAATTTCATAATGCTTTACTTTATGGTTTAGAATACTTTATTTCTCCCATTATTGTCTTATTTTGAGTAGATGTCTTTATATTCCCCTCCTTGGATCTGTGTTTCTCAATTTTCCAATGAGGATGTTGGACAAAGAGCTCTCTGGGGGACATTCTACAATTCTATTGTTGGCTGGAATGCTGGAATATCATGAGTATGGGGCAAGAGAGCCTCTGGAAAATAGAGTTATTGTTCCCATATTAAAATATCAGATATTCTTTGGGAAGGCCATCTTCATATATTATTCCCTCAGAACAAGATTCCATCTTATTCCATTTGTGAGCAAGCTTTGTGAGAAGTACACTAGCATGAAACCAGTCTGGAAATGAAGCCATCACAGAGAATTTTCACTCTATTGTTTAGTATCAGCTATTAGAAACAACTTATTTCCAAAATTAAAACATGCATTCACTTAGCTGTCTGTGCATATTTGCATTAATACAAATAACTATCACATAGTATTTTAAGTTAAATAATTGTATTCAAATTGCAATAATTTATTAAGTTCTGTGAGCTCAGAATCTATGAGGCTTCAGAAGAAAGAACACTTTGCTTAAAGTACTTAAAATTGCTACTGGCATATATGTGAAAAATTACCAGGGGAAAATCTGATCACTAGAAGGACACATTTTTTCACAAAGTCTTTCAAAAATTAGTAAAACTTGATGGTGCTGTTTCTAATTCTTCTTTGTTCTAGGAATTAATTTGAGTCCAGTAAAGATAGCAATTTGGGTTATGACAAAGAGCAGAACAGGGACCACAGGTCAATGCAGAAATATATTCTATGGAGGAGAGTGTTCTGAAGGTTTATTTTTAGAGACCAGTTTACTAAAAGAAAAGAAATATCAAAAGCAGAAGGAAAATAGATAATCTGAAATCCCTCAAGGTAGGTGATCTTGTGGATTAGCTAGAGTTAAGAACTTGGAGTAAAGAAAACTTTTGCTCCTTATGCCTCATGTTTCATGGTCTGAAGTGAGTTTAAAGAGGAAAGCAATTTCATAAAAAATTCTACTCAAAGCACAATGAATGATATCCAAGACTTTCCTTTTTTCACACGTCCTCCCTCCTTTTTATGTTTCATAGATCAATCTTAGTTGCTTAAGAGAGAAAAAGAAAACATCAATAATATTCCATTGTAATCAAAGGGAAGATCAAGAGTCAGGGCAGAAGCAATATGGAGACACCAACCAGAGGATTAGATAGAGATGGACTTCTAGGTAAGGGAGGTAAATAACCAGACACCCCAAACTAAGGAACGGCATGTCTCAAAGCTGGGATTGATCTAAAACAACTGAGAATGTCAGAGAAAGAAACACTCGTAAGACAAATTCACATGGACAGTGCTCTCAGGATATGGTAAGAAGTACCAGTCCCAGCCCTCAGGAAGTACTTGGAATTAGGTGACTCAACCAGAGTAGGGAACCTTGGGTGTATGTAGTAGGGGAAAATGTGAGTTTGGGATTCCCAGTAGGATTTCTAGGCTTGAAATTTTCTGAGAGAATATGGATGCTCTAAGGTTATTGTACTCTCTTTCCTACTCATGATTTTTCCTTGGGCCTCAAGATACTCATTCCCATGTACGTTTCCAGATAATGGGCTAGTGGAAGGGAAATCAGTGAGGCATAGTGCCTCACTATTTAGGCTCCCAGGGAAAACAAACCCACCTCATGGGGTTTTGGTGGGAATTAAAATAATGTATGGATATCTTTAAGCATGGTACCTAGCACATATAATCACATAATCAGTGGCAGCTAACAATTTTATCTTCAGTGTCTGGTAGTGCCGTAATAGATGCTCAATAATTTTCAGTGGAATGGCATAAATGCATAACTATGATCTACAGATGGAGGTTTCAGAGAAGTGACTCCTCTGAATCATTTCATAGCTTAGCTATTAGTTGCAACCATTTTGATCTATTCTTTAACCTTTAACAATGTTCTCTTGAGAACTTCAGGAGAGCAATGTTTGTCCAGCCTTCTTCGTTCTCTATATATCCTTAAATACAATGAAATAATATTTATTTTAAAAAAGTATTCAGATGCTATTAATTCAAGAGAGCACTTTACTCATAAATTCATTGTTATCAGAGAACTGCCAGACTAATTTGTGCAGGAACTCATCTAATAATAGCTACTATTTTTTTCAGCATTAATTTTGTGTCTGGCATTGTGCTAAGAGTTCTACATAAATTATCCTATATCATATTCATATCATCATTATGAAAGAGCTATGTTTTCCCTCATTTTTCACATAAGAAAACAAAACTTTGGAGAGGTTAAACAATTTGGTTATGGTTTCCCAAAAGTAACAGAATGGGGATTAAAACCCAAACATCAAAGTTATGCTTTCAATCACCATTACCCACATCTTGTGGAGGGAAAAGATGTTGTTTTTCTATAAAAAAAGAAATAGAGCACTGGCCTTTGCTGCAAGGCCATTAACTTCTGCACCACGAGACAGGAAATATTTTTCCTAAGATGTTCAATTTACCATTGGGATGGACCTGACATTTAGAAGACCAGAAAATCAGACATTGAGGAGATTGAATACACCAGGGAAATTCTGTGACCAACAGCCATGTGTGATTACTTGTTAAGCTACATTAACCTAATGGACACTAAGAAAAAGAATGTGTTCAGTAGAGTTATCAGATTGTCTTTACCTACTCAAAATACAAAACCATCAATCCTTATTTCTAGAAAAGAACTGATATTGTTCCTGCTCACCCTGTAAATCACCCAAATGCTGAGAATTCCAATTTCCCTTTATGTCGACATTTGTCTAAAATCCCAATACCACCCATATTTTCAGTAAATCCTCAAAACCACCCTGTATGTTAGGCATGACAGATGTTAATTAATTATTTCCACATTACAATGAACAATTCAGGAACAGAGAAGGAGCCTGATTCAGTCTGTGACACAGCACATTAGTGACCAAGTCAGGATGAGAACTTAATTCTACTCCTGAGTTCATTCTTCTTGACACTAGACCCTGCACTATATTTTAACTAAAATTCTTCAGACATTCATCAGCAATGAGTTAAATTCTGAAAAAGATCCAATTAATTGCTCTTTGACATGATAGGTTTTTGAAAGGTTTCACCTCAGCTGATGGATTCATTAATTTCAGAACATCTTATTTGCTTTCTGCTAATGGAATTTTCAGAAGGTGATTGGTTGGTTACCTTTTCTAAGCCTCATGCAGAGTTTAAATGTCATTCTATACAAAGATATTTACTGCATGGAGTACTAGTCTAATTAATTTTTGATTGCAACTAGGAATTGTTCCATGTCATTCTTGTCATTAAGTTGCACTGTGAGCCTTAATAATGTCACTGGGATTTATTGGGTAAGTATAGGTGCTAACATGTGTGAATTTAGGTACACATATATACAAACATCAGTTGAGAAAGGTTGTCTTGCTTTGCGAAAATTAAGACATGTGTTTCAAGATTTTTTCAGGTGGTAACTTTTTCTACAATTGTTCCGGTTTTAGGTAATACAAGAGCTTGATTGCAGTATATTCCGGGAAATCCTTCTGGACTGGGAAGGTATGATAATCAACATGGCTAAAGAGTACAGAGAAAACTTTTTAAGAGAACAGCTCTTCCAAATCCAGGACAGCAAATCCAAGGAATGGGTACAAACAGAAGTCTTCATCTTAGGGGATGGATTGAGGATAAATGTTAAGCCCTGGGAGCTGAAGTAGTTTTAGGCCTCAGAATTTGGAAGATCTGAGGCTATACAAGGAAATATTAGGAGTATTAGGGAAAGGTATCGTCAGTCATAAAGAATAGATATTCAAAACTGAACTATGAGCCCCTGCTGAACTCAGGTGCAAATAATGAAATGAAGGCTGAAACCCAGGCAAACTGAATAGCCTAATGGTTTGTGGGAAAGTAATTTTTCTCAAGGGTAACCTGAGGATTTACTCCACAGTCAGTAGCTTCTAGGCTGGAAGAGTAAATTCAAATTCTATAAGATAGTGGGAACATCTATGAGAACAGTGGCTACCTTTGTTAGGACTGGCTCTGTGTCTTAGATGGATGAAACCAGTGTGGAGAAATGATATTTTCACCAAGCCATGTTTTCTCCAGCTTCAGGCACTCGACACAGGTTCATCTTTCCTTATGAAACACTCATCTGCTCCTTCCTTCATATTTTCCTCAGCTTGTTCCTAATAATCACTTAGGTTCTGGCTTAAACATCAGTTCTTCAGGAAGAGTGTTCCTGAGGTCCTGTCTAGATAAGGTTCTTCTGCTACATGTTCCCATAACATACTGTCTGCACTTTATTGCAATTATTTTTCTATTTTCCCCTCTAGGCTCTAGGCTCAGTAAAGGAAAAGACTACAGTTTCTTGTTTACTGCTGTCTTCATCCTTAGCATTGGGTCTGGCCTGAATCTCAGCCAACTAAGACTTACAAGTTAAAGACGCAGGCCATATGACTGTATTGTTGGAGCTGAGGCTAAAATCCAGGTTTCCTGACTTATAATCCATTGGTATTCAGTATAGATAGAAAGAATTTTCCAATAGAAGATTTGGTGTTATTAGTCCAATACACCATTTGGCTTGTTTAGATCATCAGTGAATTTACTCTTAACGTGTCTGGTGTCAATTGTCCATTCCTGAGAAACAGTGCTCTCATGACCCATTCTAATCCACAGGTATGATACAATAATCTAGTGATTAATGATATAAAGATGCTTTGAGAAAACTATGATGTAACCATGGATAAACAGATGATATTAACATTATTTTTTTTCAAAGTGCTCTACATCTCAAGTTTCATCTTGCATTCTAATGAGATCAGTTGGACTGAAATCCCACAAACTGATGTCCAAACAACTCGTGACTCACTCAAAGTCAGCAGCAGAGCTGAAACTGGCTTCTAATACCCTCAAAACAAATTTTCCTATATAAACTTTTAGTGATGCTCATTGTGGTGAACATTTATATTTTTCTATTAAGTGAACAGGTGGACAGCTCTACGTACTCTATTTTATTAAGAGGAAAGACCAGTAGGAACTTGAATCCTTGGATGTTTGTTCCTTAGCGTCCTACGGCTTAGTATATCTGGTTTGAGGAAAGTCAAGGATTTGACTTTGTAGCCCACCAGCTGTTCATAAATGCAAGCACTCAACTTGCAGGGGGTGAGCATAACTCAGTAAGACATTATATTTGCTGGGGATATGAGTCACAGTTCAGCACTACTAATGGGGACTAAAGAGTGGTCAGGGACATTGCTTTCAAATGGAGAAGGCAGCAGGAAAAGCTCCAAGTGTTTGAATTATTTAGCAGAACATGCTTACCTTGGTGTTGGCTTAAGCTCAAGACAAAAGCAGAGATCTTTGAACCAGTGATTATAACCATTAATCACCCCTCTCCCCACCATAACCAATGTCTCATGATACCCTAAAATGGATTTTAATCCTCTCACAGGGGGAATGGTTGGTGGCAACTAAGTAGTTTTGTCCCTATGGTTATACACTTTATATATGCTTTAGATAAAGTGTTAAGGTCCTTTCTTTCACCTCATAAAATTGGAATGCAACAAGCAAGGCAACCATGGAGCTGTTATTTAACAGCATATTTACTAAATTTCTCCCAGTAGCAAGTGATCATCATGGATGTGGTGCTATTTTCTGAGGGAACGTCAGGTTCTATCCATAGTGAAGTTTTGAAGAAGAGTGAAAAACTGAGTTTCAGGTCAGAAACAGTATCCACCTGAACATTCACAGTTTCTGGATACGTGGAGAAAGTCAAGTAACTTAACTTCTCTGCATCTCTTTTCTCAGTGATAAAATGGAGACAATATCTCAGATTCTTCTGAGGATCAAAGAGAAACACTGACTTTCTCCGCACTGCACGAGGGTAATGAGGCTGGTGTAGTCTTTGGATCCAGTCATCTGTAAGTTCACATTCTACTTTATTCTCCTACTGACTGTGTGCCTGAATGCTGCTAACCTCATCTAGCCTTAGTTTTTAAATTTGTTTCCTCCATAAAATGGTGATGACAACATCTAACACCCAGGCTTTTTTTTACAGGATGAACAAATATTTGCTATTACCTAATAGCTTCTACATCATGACCACTTTCCATGCCTACTCTTCCTTCCCAAATCCCTTTTGCCTGTAAGTGTAAGATGCCTCATTGAGGCCCACAGCTATCTATTACTTTTCATCTTTTCATGAAGCCTGGTCCAACCTACTCCAGCTGAAATCCATCTTGAGGACCAGAATTTGTTTATTCCTTACCCTGGAATTATAAACCTCTACTTTGTTTCTCTGAGATAAAAATTAAGCAATTTTTCAAATTAACTGCTTAATGAGATGTTATAAGACCTTTATGGAGACATTATTCTTAAAAGAAGTTTTTTAATGTTTATCTTTTGAGAGAGAGAGAGAGAGAGAGAGAGAGAGAGAGACAGTGTGAGTGGGGGAGGGACAGAGACACAGAATCTAAAGCAGGCTCCAGGCTCCAAGCTGTCAGCACAGAGCCTGATGTGGGGTTCAAACCCACAAACTGTGAGATCATGACCTGAGCCAAAGTTGGATGCTTAACTGACTGAGCCACCCAGGCTCCCCGTGGAGACATTATTCTTTAAGCAAGAGCAAATGTGCTCATTCTGTGCACCATGGCAAGCTACCCAGGAAAATCTTTCTTCTTTCTTTCTTTCTTCTGTGTGTGTGTGTGTGTGTGTGTGTGTGTGTGTGCACGCGCGCATGTGCTTGTATTAGTTATGTAGGTATTTATGAAGGGTACGGTTTTCCATGGACCTTAAAAATGGTCCACATGAAATATTCATGTGATACTAGAGATTTGGAGCTCATTCAACATTTACTTGGCTAATGTATGGGAAGTCATCATACTCAAACTATATTCATTTGTATGTGGGAATTTCTGGGAGTTTGAGGGTACACATAACTATAACCCAAATTTCTCTAATTGTGGATTTGAATGGAGTCCCTTTAGGAACAAAAATTTGAAATTCACTGGTTTTTGACCACTCTTGCTGATAAAATCTCTCTGTAAAATCTCTCTATCCCTTCATGTCACCTCAAGACCTTCTGCAGGTTCATGGGGTTACCTCAAAAGTGCTTGTGGGCAGGTCTTCTGATATTGCAACTCCAATTTCCAGAGAGGGTCTCCACTGAAGTCTCCCACCAGGCACTAACACTGATGCATAGTTTTCAAAGGGGCGATGTCACCAATGCTCACATGACAGCCTATAACATGCAGCCAAAAAGTGTGTGTGAGATAGAGGAGGGGAAGATGGACCTTCCCACTTCATGGTATACACTGAGGGAGGATTTCCAATGCAGTGCCAACATCTTTACTGCTTTGGGATCCCTCGTGCCTGAGACCCACTGTTTTGTTTTTTTTATTTTTAATATTTATTTATTTTTGAGAGAGAGAGAGAGAGACAGAGAGACGGAGAGACAGAGACAGAGTATGAGCTGCAGAGGAGCAGAGAGAAGAGGGAGACAGAATCGAAAGCAGGCTCCAGGCTCTGAGCTGTCAGCACAGAACCCGATGCAGGGCTCGAACCCACGAACTGTGAGATCATGTCCTGAGCTGAAGTCAGATGCTTAACCGACTGAGCCACCCAGGTGCCCCTGAGACCCATTGTTCCAATGATGTTTACTGACCCAACCATTTCTGTCTCTGGCTAGACAGCTATCTCTCTCTCCTGAGGAACAGACATGGATCTGAGCAATGGGGCTGGGGCAGGTTTCGTGTGATGATTATGACACCTTGTTCAGAATCCCTCCTCTTCTCTCATAACTCAGGTTTTGTGACAGTCAGACTTGTCTGCCCAATCCTCTTTTCTTGGCAAATTCTCTCCCAAAAGACTCCTCAACCTCCTACAAACAAATAAGATTATGACTGGCTGGAGCATTTCCAGATATATTCTGAAACGTACCTGAACCCAAGATCTTAGGGTCAGCCTAACACAGCTTAGGCTCAGTCTGATACTTGGAGGATAAAGCTAAAACTAAGAATCCAGGAAAAATGTTATGTGCTTACTTCAGTATAGGAATGGTAAGAATAGGAGTTAAAATGTGATAGAGCTGATAGAGATGGGGAGACCAGTCAGGGGTTGCAAATGTTATATGGACAAAAAAGAATGTATACCCAAACTACTAACACAAGAGTATTAGTGATGCTTGATACATGCACCTGATCTTATCATTTTATTATTTTTCCAATGGTTCCTTGGTATAAGAAACAAATGTTAGTAATCAAATTTACATGTGATGAAACTGAGCCTCAGGGAGGATACGTGGCCTTTCCAAGTGTACACATTCAGTGAGATGTAAACCTAGTTAGAGTCTAGGTAACAGTAATATATGCACCTGGATGACAATTTTGATTATGGGAAGTGGAGATTATTTTGATTTTGGATATGTTAGTTTAAGTTTTTAGCAGGAATTCCAAGAGGAAATGTGAGGCTCAAGGCTAGGAATAAGGTCAGGTTTCGAGTTTCACAGTGGAGTCATTTATTTGAGATGACCCCCGAATCCCTTGGTGTGGGTGAGGAGAGAATTAAATGGGAACAGTGAAATGCCAGAGGCTGAGAATCAGTGAGAAGGCATGGAAGACTGTAGTATAGGTAAAGCAGCACATATATCCCTCTTTTGCCACATTTATGCTGTGCTGTTCATAAATTCATCTGTTCATGTCTCTCCAACTACATCAAGATTCTTTAAGGGTGAGGATTGTGTCTTTGTCCTGTTAATATACCACCTAGTGTGGGGCTGGGTACAGAAGACTTCCAAATGGGGGGGAAATAGACATCTAGATAACTTCTCAGTTCCTGGAAATTTTCTAGACCCAGCTGTCTGTGACAAGTAAAATAATGTAAATAAATATAAAGGCTTTGTGATTTATTGTTCCTGCCATTCCACAACAAAGATCTTCAATTATTAAAAAAAGAAAGAAAGAAACATAAGGGGAAAAGGGTACTAGCCTATAGCAAAAATATAGAAATAAAATGTCAACTTGGAGGTAGACTATTAAGCTCTTTCTGCAAGGGAGGTGGGAAAACAGTCTAGTCCCTCACCCACTCTCACTGTGTGTTCAGCTTCAGACTGCATTCACTTGGCATATTTACTGACCTTTGAAATTACATTCAACACCTAAATATTTCCTGGCACAACTATCTCCATTGAGCTCCATTATCAGGACTATTTGTTTATCAGACTGAGTTGCTGCATTTATCTTCAGCCTTTCAGACACAAATATTCTGGAATCAGGAAGAGACACTTCAACAGCAGTGAAGTGGTCATCTTTACAGCAATGGCTAAAGGCAGAGGGAATGGAGAATGGGTTAGGCTGCCAACTAGAAAGGGTTCTAAAGAGTTTTATTCCTCTACAGAATTTTTTTTGTCGTAGGAGTGCCTGGGAAACTCCGTCAGTTGAGTGTTCGACTCTTGATTTTGGTTCAGGTCATGATCCCACAGTCCATAGGATCAAGCCCCAGGTTCGGCTGTGTGCTGACAGCATGGAGTCTGCTTGAGATTCTCTCTCTCTGCCCTTCCCTTCCTTGTACTCTCTCTCTCTAAATAAATAAACATTAAAAAAGAAAATTTATTTGCCATAGAATTATTGACTCTTGGGATTGGAAGATATACAAAATTTGATCCAAATCAATTCTACCTAAAGTCTAAGTACCTCTGATAATGGGGAATTTCCTGAGCCAAGTGTTTTCATTCCAGCCCCAGTCTTTTTGCTGCCCCGCACTCTGGGCTCACCCATTACAATGGATCACAGACATCACAGGTTCTGGCCAGAATGCAGGACAACATGCAGATAATTTTAGAGATGGGATACCAACAGCCTAATCTTATTTTCATCGCTGTTGATGCAGGGAGGATGCAGCAGGTGTTTTGGGGAAGAAAAGCAGGGCGTGTTTCCACTCAGAGTCTGTAATAGCAAAATGCAAGTTGTGAGTAATTAATCTCTGCAAAGCTTAGGAAGAAGTGTTTGAGGAAAAATAACCATGCAGTCAGCTAAATTATTTTCCCTGAAAAGGGGACTTAATTCTTCCTTTCTTTTTTTTTTTTGGGGGGGGGGTATTATGGACTCTTATTTACCAGTACTTTTTGTTTTATTGTCCCGCAGTACCATTTACCAGGCATGAACCACTCTGAGCCCCCAGAGCAATGGGATTTCCTGACCCTTCTATCTGTCTTTGCTGTTCCAACTTAAAAAGGGAAACGCTGCTTTCAGGGAAATATAAAGTTTTAGAAAGGAGAGCTTTGTGTTGAAGTTTGTTTGTCTGAACCCCAAGTCAAGTCTTTTATCAAAAAAGACGATGTTGTCCTTGGATTTTAACACAGAGGGTAATTTTTGTAGTTAGCCGACTCAGTATCTATTTTTACTGCTAGCTGTGATCAAGAACAAACTGCCAACCTCTTACATTTTTAGCTTTTATTCTTTGGTTAAATGGAATAATGATCAATCCCCTAATGGATTAAATGACTACAGAAGTACTTTAATGGTGTACAAATCTCTAGATCAGCATTGTCTGATAGAAATAAGATGTAAACCACCTATGTAACTTCAAATTTTCTAGTAACTACCTAAAAAAATAGAAAAGGAAACAGGTAAAATTAATTTTATTATATATTTTATTTAACCTAATATATTATGTATAATGTTAATATTATTGAAAATATCATTTCAACATGTAATCAATATAAAAATTGTCAGTGAGACATTTTACCGTTTTTCACACTAATTCTTCAAATACCAGTTTGATTTGTACTTGCAGGACATCTCGATTCAGACTTGCCATATTTCAATTAGTCAACAGACACAGCTGACTAGTGGCTACAGTGTGAAACAGCAGAGCTCTATGCAATTATTAATCATGCTTTTTTTTTTTTAAACATAGTACGACCTTGCAAAGAGATGAAACACTACCAATACCATGTAGATGTAAAATTTAAAAACAAAGAAAAAGAAAGAAAAGGAAAGGAAATTTTCCCTCCTCCTCCAGCTGATAAATTCTACTACGGGAGATTAACTTGTAGGCTCATTTGGAAGATACAGTATATTAGGCCATTAGCAGCCCTCAATTCCTCATGGAATGAGAATCTAGAAGCTCTTCCTGCAATTGGGTTTTGGGGCCAGAATGTTGAGGAAAAAAGGCAAATGACCTTAAAATATTGGGCGGAGCAGAAAGCCTATATGTGGAATGAGCACAAAAAAGACAGATTGGGGACTCAGAGAAAAACCTGCCAACATTCCATTGTTGACAAACCTGTCATATTTTGCTCAGAGGCCTAAAGGAGGTACTTCCCTGAGGACCCACAGACCTTTGGCTGAACACGGACATATCCTCCAGCGAATCTGGAGGAAAAAGTGAACAGCTTAGTCTAAACACAGCCTGACTCCTAGGAATACCTGCCAGGCTTGAATTAAATGCCTGCCTTATCCAACTCAATCATCATGGGCAGAACCCTGGAGTTGTATCTGCACTTGGGTTCTAATTCCAGCCTCTCGGACTCTGTATCCTCTAGATACACACTTACAGCTGTTTCTGGGGTAATGTCTTCCTTCTCTGAGTAAGGGTGAAGAATATCCTCCCAGAACACGGGTTGGCAAGAAGTTATAAACACAAAAATGTTATCAAGGCCAGGCGGCAAAGTCCTCCCATTTTTGAGGTATTTGAACAAACCAACATGCAAATAATAGTGACAGTAATTAACAGTAATTAAAAAGTAGTAACATTTTTTAGTGTAGTCTTGACTTCACCAACCTGAAATTTAACAGTGTTGTTAGGCTGATGAGTACAAAAATAGAACCTTAATTCCTCAATGGATCTCCTGATCTGACTCTTTCTCTGGTTTTTCATTAGTTGTGCCTTTTGTGCACCTGAAATACTACAGGCTGCACTAATTTAAGGTGGGTTTAGCCCAGGACAGCTTTATAACAATGCAACAAAACTTGATGTAGGCTGCTTATTTCCTGACATTTTGCTTCTTCTTGCCTTCCCTCTCTCCCTAACAAGAGAGAAAGGTGTATCGGGGGCAGGGGGGATTCTCAGCTTGGGGAGATCCCCTCATGCCCCCACCAAGATTTCTGGCAATGACTTGAGACATTTTTGGTTATCACAACTCATGGAGAGGTGCTTCTGGAGGTAGTGACATTGAGAGAAGTGTTCAAGAGTGAGGAGAAGCTAGCCATCCAAAGAGAGGTAGAGAAGGAAGACATCCCAAGGGGCATCAAGCACACTGCAGGTGTATGCAGGTGGCAACAAGCTGACTGGCAAAGCTGGAGTGTAACACAAAGCAAGGAGGAGAAACTTTATAATTTGCTATTTGGACCCAACTGGGTCCTCACCAATTCCCTTTAAATCTGGTTCAATTCCATTCCAACCGTGTCTTTTATGCTATTGGCCTAATCCCACACTAATTAGGGTGCCCTGAGCACATGCAAGGAGTCAAGATGTGATACCTTCTCAGGGCTCTGACCAGATCTCAAACTGCAATCTCCACCATTCAACAGGCTGCAGCCACACCGCCCACATCGTTCTAAATCTAATTTCATCTGAAGAGTTTTGCTCTTGCTGATCCAAGACTTGGAACACACTTTGCCCAGAGTTGTGCTCAGTAGTTCCTTCTCAATTCAACTATCACCTCCTCAGCAACTGTCCCGCTGTCTCCTCTGTATAATTTGACACACTGCATTTTCCTGCCTTATTTTCTCCACAACAGTCATCACTATCCAGGATTACCGTTATTTGCATTTGCTTGATTCTTTCTCTGTTGCCTGACCCCTACTAGAGTAAGAACTCCAAGACAGCAAGGCCTGGCCTGTGTAATGCCATGTCATTAGCATGGATTTTTGTGCCTTGAACCTGCTGATGCTCAGCAAATATATTTTTCACAAAGGAAAGCGCTCATCAAGGAAATAATCAAAAAGTAGTTAGTAACGCATTTCCTGACACAGGTGAATGGCCCCATTGGGTCAATGAGATCACAAGTGTAAAAGGGGGTCATATAAAGGGAGGGGAGAGTCTTCTGAGTGAATTCCTGGCAGGAGGAACCTAATAAATAAAGGGTGTGTAGCAATTCTTTACCGCTTTCTATCATGTAACTGCCCCTCTCTCCAGATCCTGAAAGAAGACAAGGAAAACAGCCCTACATTTGAAATGTAAACTCAGTCCTCTGCTGGCAGTTCATCCAGGCAAGACAAGGCAGCTGGCGAGCTAACCCCTAGCCCTCTGCCTCCTGGACAACAGGAAACTAGCTTCCAGATGGTGAAGAATGGCTTTCAATTTATATTGCTGCCATTTGCCTTTTCTTTCAAGTGAAGGCCTGAAGACACAGGGTTTCACTGCCTGCCAGGTTGGCAGCCAGAAGATGGACCACTCTTAAGCAGACAAAGGAAAAATGCTGGAGATAATCTGGAAGTGGCCAAGCTCTGGAGAGGTCACGAGAAGAGATGCCATCTGTGCAAACTGCCAACTGACTTACCCTCAAGTAGTAGAGAGCAGTGTGGGGGGAAGGGACCATCAATGCTCAGTTGGAGTGGGCTATTGCTTATGTGCCAGGGGCCCGTAGGGGTCACAGCTGAGAGGAGCTCTCTCATATAGTGCCTCCCCAGCATACAGATGTCTGTAGGTCATCTCAAAGATGGTATTCCAAAATATCCTGATTCCATACCACCCCAGTGCTTTCAGACTCGTCTCTCCCCCAGTATTTCTCATCCACCTAATAAGCATTAGCACCGTCCACCTAGTTGCCCAAGGCGAAATCTGAGGGGGTTCCTTGATGCCCCTTATTTTTACCACTGTCAACTCCCAAATGGATCAAGAATCAGCCTATCATTCTCCATCCTCAGCGCAACTATCCTGGTCCAGACCAACATCGCATCAAACTTGCACTAAAGATGCCAGTCAGGTCTTTTGCCTTCTATTCATATTACCCCTGTTCTTTATATAGATGCTAAGGGAGTTTCTAAAAGAATTTTATCAGATTAGCCCATGTGTCTACCTCATTTCTATGGCTTCTGGTTGTACTTGGGGGTTGGAGGGACAAACAAACAAAAAACAACCAGCCTGATTTAGTTTGTTCCTAACCTGAGGCTCCAACCTCACCTCTTATCACTTTGCTCCTGAACATCTACCAGCTTTGGGTTCTGAGGAAGCCAAGTTTGCTCCCACCTCTGGGCTTTGCCACTGGGCTATTTCTTTGGGCTGGCATGGGCCCTTCCTACTATTTGCATGACTTGCTCCTTCTAGTCTTTTAGTTCAGGCACTTAAATGTGGCTTATCAGTGAAGCTGTGCTGGACTTTCCTTCTCTTGGCAGGTAGTCTCTGCCTCCGGTTACTCACTATCACATTACTTCTTTATTTCAAAGCTATTCTGTAAAAGGCTCATGTGGTATAGGCAACATCACTTGATGTCAGCTGGCATTCGAAGGCAGGGAATGAGTCCTTTGTTTTCTCAGCCCCTGTGGAAGCCCCTCTCCTTTATTTTCCCTTTTACTGGCTGGACATAAGGGTGACTTTACAGTGTGGGGCAAAGCCTTTGGCTTGGGCACCAGCAGTCTGAACTGAGGTATGAGTTCTTCAGGTAACTGTTGGAAAACTCCAGCTGTCTAGGTGTGCCTGGCCCCATGGGGATTATCAGAGATGATCAGAAGCAGTCCCCTCCCATTGCTGGGAAGAGAGTCTTTCCTCAGTTAATTCCTTGCCAGGTTATCAGGAATGGATTTCTGGGGTTATTTGTTGAACTATTTTGCTTATCAATACAAATTCAATTATCTTATCTATATGTCTACTTAGTCATGATCAACATCTCCTACTAGAGTGTAAATTCCATTAGGAAGGTAACCCTCACCATTGGATTTGCCATTATATATTTAGCTCATTTTCTGGAACATAATAGCCCTGCAAGAAATATTTATTAAATGAACTTATCTAAATGGTGTTGTGTATACACCAACATACAATGTGCCTTTGAAATAGGGCAAAATCAATGGAACTTTAACATAATGTATTTTCATTCCTGATCATCTTTAGGTCTGTCTAGGTATGTAACCAGGTGATTGAGCATCCCCTGGCCATTGGGGCAGAAAAAAACAGCCTAGAATTAGGGAAATGACTGTCCCATTTTGAAGTTTAAGGTCTATGGCAATTTCATAGTCTGTGGTCTAAGATTAATTGAAAAGGATTTTCTAAATACAAAATTGTTTTGAGAGAGAGAGAGGCAGAGAGAAAGACAGGGGGAGAGGGAGAGAGAATCTTAAGCAGACGCTGTGCTGGGTGTGGATCCTGACATGGGGCTTGATCCCACAACTGTGAGATCATAACTTGAAATGAAATCAAGAGTTGAATGCTTAACCAATTGAGCCACCAAAGGTCTAAAGATAAATTTCACTTTAAGAAATAGCATAGAGAGATACAGAGTATAATATCAGAGCAGATTCTCCAAAATTGAATAGGATACTAAATCCTCAAGCAAGACTAAGTTATTATGATGTCTGAACCCTGTGAAAAAATGTAGTACCCATTCCCCCAGGCCTTCCCCATGGACTGTTTTTAGGGATAAGATGAAAGAAATCTTATATGGAAAACCCAGAAAAATGAGAAGTGATATGAAATTACTCAATGTGGTGCCCTCTCTTGCCATTCTCTACATGGTACAGGAGCAGTCCCACATGTCTGTAAAAGGTCCTCATGTGGTCCTCCTGATGCCCTCTGTCTGTGTTGTGAAAGGAAACCCAGGATGTGCAAAGGGCCTGAGTGACTGGAAGATGCCTGGGTTTGGGATGAGGATGTTCGAGAGTGTGGCAACCTGATCAGTGAAGGCAAATAGCAAATTCAAAACACGGGTGCCATCAGTAGGAGCCAGTTTAACTCTAGAGAGAGCAAGTAAGGCAGCCACACCTCTTTAGTCACTGGGAGAGGACACTTAATACCCAGACAAGGTGGGCAGGGCACATCCAAAGGCAGCATGTAGTCAAGCAGCCCTCCCTATGCAGCCTACACCTAGATATCAAGGATAGAAAGTGATTTCTAGAGACAGTAGGAGAAACATGTTTAGTTTAAACTTTGACTTGCAGTGAGTAGAAAATTAGTCTGATGTTGCAGTAGACTCACACACTACCAGGCTATCCTAGAGGTCATGGAACAGACCAAATCTAAATGCTCAACTCACAATCTTCATTAAATCAATGGAAATACAATGAAAAAGAAGCAAGGGAAAAATTGGGGTAAGTTAACACACTCTGGAGAGGCTGCAGGTGGAGATGAAGGAACATATTACCTGCATCCTGGGATTTACAAAGTCTCTATATCCTGTCTTTGTCAGCCGCAGCCTCCCTCACTGACAGTGTGGTTATGAGGGACAGAGTTGAAGTTGAAGCAAGAGGCCCACAGATGGAAGTTGCTCTGGCCAATGACACACACTTGCTCTATCAAAAAGACTCAGGGAAAGTACCTCTGGTCAACATCTAAGCTTGCCAATTAGCCATGCAAATAGTTGGTTAATCTGTCTTACTTGTGTTCCTTGGGCAGAGGACACATGGGGCAGGAGTGGGAGTCTCCAATGGGCAGCTGAATTAAGCCCTCATGTGTATAAAGTGCTCACATATATTTAGTGCCTCATAAGTCTCGTGCATAATTAGTGTACAACAATCATTTAGTACCCAGGTGCCTCGTGACCATTACACGTCTTTTGCTCCTTTCATCTCTTCCTATGTTTAGCACACATATACTCCACTTACCAGCCACTTATCTATCCTTAACATAACTTAAAATATTTATCAGAGATGAGTAAGTCTTACAAAAATTCATCTTCAATAATAAAAATGAATATTCTCTAAAAGCAAATGTCTTTTACATCATTACAACTTGATTGCCTCTTTACCTAGAAAATAAATGTTAAACTAGAAATAAATGCAAACCTTTGGGTAAGCTTTCCTCCCTCTCTACCCCCCGCTATCGTTGGAAATGAAAGGTCAAGAGCAAGATGAGAAAATTTACAAAGAAAGCCACCTGGTTTTCTACGTCTGAGCTGTAGTTCACAGAATGCCAATGAACACTGCAGAACAGGTGTTTAGTAAATTGATTATTGTGCTCCACAGCCTTCTTCTCTGCTCCTTTTCTTCCTCTAAGGTCCCTGTGTCTCCTCTCTTGGGCTTCCACTTGTGCCAAGTCAATTATATTTGCCCCCTTCCCACACTGTGGTAGTGGCTGTCAGTCCCAGATCCAGGACATCAGCACTTCTGGCTTTGCTTCTGACTGACTCTCCCCTGAAGTCGGAGGGTGGCCTGAGGCACTCTGATTTCACACATAACAGCAGCTGCTGCCCACAGTTTGCTTATTGGTTTGCTTTCTTCCACAATGGGGATGTGAAAGCATTCAGAAAGGGAGAAGGTGAGGAACCCCTGAGCTGTTTTCTGTTACTGTTTTGGAGGTGATGAGCCAAGATCTCCTGAGAGCCTACCTATTTTGAAAGGGGCTCTAGCTGGATTCCTGCAAGGGAGCAGGGGATACCAGGTCTGAAGAGAAGGGCACAAAAAGATGGATGAGAGCCTTGAGGCTTCAGTGACAAACATTACTTACAAAACTGAGCCACAGGCCAATCTGGAGCATTTGTAAATGGAAGCATGGTCTCATTAAATTGTAGGTAAGATCGCTTCTCATCTTAAGGGCTCTTCAGGGACTCCCTGTCTGAGTGATGAAGTCCTGACCCCTTTGAAAACACTGCTGTTCCTCTCTATTCTGATCCACCCTGCCTCTGCAGTGACTCTGTCTGGCAGAACCCTCTTCACCTCTCTACAGGGCTACAGGCCCCTCCCAAATACCCCTAACAAGTTGATACCACTGAGATTCTGGCCATGCTGTTCCCTCCGCCTAGAATGTCTCTCTCTATCTCCCTCTCTCCTTTTATCTGCCTGAAGAATTCTCTGCTCTCCACCACTGCTTACCTGAGCAAGTACCACAGCTTTTAGCAGAGTTTACCTTAGCAAGTTGGAGAGTATCTTTCTCCATAATGTAAATTGCCTCTGAAGGCAGGAACTATATCCTAACTCATCTCTGAGTCTCCAGAACTACTACTAGTTCACAGCACATGGTAAGTGAATTAATTAATTCCATTGACTTATTAATTAACAGCTGTTGCTGCAAGTGGCCATATCCCATGTCCTGGCAAGGACTGCTACTTCCTAAGATACTCCTCACTGATGGATACTGATTTACTAGGCTTGAACTGATGACCAGTTTTGCTTCCCTGAGTACAAAGCAAAAAGGCTCAACTCCTGACAGTTCCTTGGCTGGTGATGTAGTAGAGTATTATGTCAAAGTCTAAGAAATTGAATTGCACTCAACCATGGTAGGTGACATGCACAATTAAAGATGTTTATAATTACATTTGTGAACACAATTTAAGATTAAATGGTTATTAAGAGGACACTCATGAGGTTTGAGGTTTCCTCTTCCTGGCTAATAATCTTTTTTTTTTTTTTTTTTTTAATGCTGGAAATCAATTAAGCATGAGGAACAAAGTGGGAAAATTATACATTTTCATAATATGCTTCCCTTAATGAGGAAAGGGAAGAATGGGGGAGAAAAAGGCAAAGCTCATCTGATTCAGGGCTTGGCTGTTGCTTCCAAAGAGATAATTGTTCATTTGGTTATCCATTGATAGCTTTTCCTGTGAAACCTGACTCTAGAAAGAGGTCTCTTCCATATTGTAAAACTTTGATGATGATAAAGGAGTTCAAAGTTCAGTGTGGGTGGGTCATATTAACCAGGAGGAAGGATCCCCAGTTTGGTGATTTATTTTAGGATCCTGAAGTTTTGCCTGTCCCTTTCCCTCAGAGCACTGATGTTTGAAAAGGGGAATAGCCTTAGTCCTACCTCACAGTCAACAGGAGTTCTGCAATCCTACCACTGGGTTTCATCAGATCTCAAATATCAAACTCTTCTAGAAGGGGACCACCTTTGTGGTTAATATCTTAATGTCAATTTCTAAACCTGAAGCCCAACTGAAATGGTTATTTTAGTAGTTGGTGAGAATTTGGTGAGACCAAAACATAGATGGTGTCATCTATCTATCATGTATTCATTTAATGATCTAGTAAGCAGGTGATTCTGTGTGTGTGTGTGTTTATGTGTGTGTGTTTGGGATTCATGCTGGCTTAGCCCTTTCTTATACAGATGCTGTTGTAAGACAGATAATATAGCATATTGTTTGAAATAATTTGCTTTGCAATCTGTCAGACTGATGTCTGCATACTGGCTTTGTCTAAAAGAAAAAGGGAAATTATACCTACCCCACAAGCTCAATATTGTCTTCAATAAGATATTTTAGCAGAGTACCTGGTTCATAATAAACCTTCAATACATGCTTATCGTTTTTACTATTGCAAAAAATGTCTCCATCTCTTTGGCAGTCTTCAAAGGTCAGGCTTCAAGCACAGAGCCAGATGATCAATAGTTCTGCTGTTCTTGTCATGACTTCTCTAGTCTGACAAGATGTGGGAGTGATGACTGGCCTCTAGCTCTAGTCTTTTGCTGTCTGGTGACCTCCTGTGCCCTCTGCAATGGATGTCAGGAGCTGCCACACCAGAGGACTGTCATTTAAGTTCTGGATCCCATTACTGTGAACTGCTCAGAGAGCAAACTGTAACCAACAATTCTGGGTGTCTATTCTGAGAAAATCAGAAATGTCTCCAGGAGCGTTCTTTAAAAATAATCTTGGTCTTTGCAGCAGCTCTGGTTGCTTTCTCCTCAATTACATGAGCCATAAATATCCATTAAAAATAATTGGGAAATACAAAAAAGCATAAAAAGCTGAGGGGAGGTTGGCTAGATCTCAGCAAGACCTCACTTTTTAATTCAGCCACAGACTTGGTCGTTTCAGGAGCTAGAGGATGCCAGGCCTGGGAAGACTGACAAGAGCAAATCGGGCACTCATGGCAGTGAGGGGACACCATACGTTTGGGCTGTTGGCTGCCATGGTGAGGTCCTGCCATGTCCAATTTGGGGAGATGTGAGTGCACTTATACAGCAGGGAGACATGAGCCAGCGGTGAAGGCTGCTCGGGTGGCTGTTTTCCTACCACCACCTTGAGAACTAGACCAGTAAAAAATCCTAGAAACTGCAGGATGCGGGGGCCCATGCTCTGCCTAGACCATGGATGGAATCCTGGCCACAGGGTCAGGATGGGGCTTAGGGAACAATTTAGCTGCCTGTATGGTGCTGTGCTCAGTGCCCACATTGATGGCTGAGAAGTGGCCCTCTCTGGGAAAATTCCGGTATTATAGCCAGAAACACTAAGACTGGTTGGAAAAAAAGACAGTCTGGCTGCACTTCCAGCAAGGTGTAGACGCAGAAACCTGACTCCGAAATGATTTGAAAAACAAAAAAATGATTCGGACCTGGAGTAATTTCTGCTCTAATGACTGAGAGAAGGTGGAGGTTTGTCTTTCTTTCATAATCTGTCCTTTCCTTCGTTCCTTCGTTCCTTCCTTCCTTCCTCCCTCCCTTTCTTCCTCCCTTCCTTCCTCCTTCCCTCCTTCTCTTCTTTTTCTCTAAGACAGCATTCCTAGGGACAGGGTCATGCATGGAGTCTGCTGGCAATATTTAGAACAGAAACATTTCTGGGCCACTTTCAGGCTAGTTCACTCATTTACCATGTGGACTACAGCCAAAAAAAAAAAAAAAAAAAAAAAAAAAAAAAAAAAAAAAAAAAGTAAAGAAAAAAAAAAAGTGGCTCTATCTCCCTAGACCCAGTTGTAACCATTACTTTCCACTCACTCCCTTCTCCACTCTGTGTCAATTTGACCACTAACTCAATTTACTTAAAAAAATATTTTTTTAACCTTTGTTTATTTTTGAGAGAAAGAGAGAGAGACAGTGCAAGCTGAGGAAGAGCAGAGAGAGAGGGTGAATCTAACGCAGGCTCCAGGCTCTGAGCTGTCAGCACAGAGTCCAATATGGGGCTCAAATTCATGAACTGTGAGATCATGACCTGAATCAAAGTCAGACACTTAACCGACTGAGCCACCCAGGAGCCCTTCAATTTACTTTGTTTTTCCTTTTTCAGCCATGATGTTATTCCTTAGACCGCACCTTAAAAAGTAGCTTCCTATACCTGTCCACTTAGGACAGTACCTCCCTGGTCCTGCCCTGTCCTCAGGCTCCACCCTTATGGATGGCTGCTCAGAGGACCAGACAGATACAGGAGAGAAAGGATTAGTCATAAACTCAGTGCCAAAAGGAATAAAGGGAAGGTGGAGGGATTTGGAGAGCATGTGAAATTTAGGCTTGGCACAGGACAGGACGATGATGTGGATACCAAAGCTGAGGAAAACTTAAGAAACTAGGGATCATGCACAGGTTTTCAAGAACGTTTCAGTTCCTAACATGGGCGTCTTCCTACGCTAGGCCATGCCACGGAGAGAACAGGGAAAGGGGAACAGCCAGTCTCTGTTTTTGGAGAAGTCAAACTCATTTTAAAGAAGGAAATGATAAGAGGCAGAGATATAGTATCGAGTATGCTATGGTCTAAATATTTGTGTCCCCTTAAAATTCATATGTTGAACTTCTAATGCCCAATGTGATGGTAGGGCTTATGGGAAGGTGCTGATGTCATGAAGGTGAATCCTCACGGATGAGATCAGTGCCTTATAAAAAAGGATCTACAGAGATCTTGAGTCCCTTCCAGCACATGAGAACACAGCAAGAACGTGCCAGCTGTGAGCCAGGAAGAGGGCCCTCATCAGAACCTGGCCATGCCAGCACACTGATCTTGGACTTTCAGCCTCCCGAACTGTGAAAGATTAACTTTTGTTGTTCATAAGCTACCCAGTATGGTGTATTTTGTTATAGTGATGCTCACAAAGTATAGGAGAGACAAATAACCATTGAACAATGCGTGTGTTATAAACAGGTGCACGAGCAGTTACGAGTTCAGGGAGGAGAGGTATGTGGGAAGGAGGTAACAGAGGAAGAGAAAATTAGGGAAAGCCAGAGGCAAGAGATGACATTTGAACTTGGCCTTGAAGAATGAGTAGGATTTTGAAGGCTTGAGCAGGAAAAGCTCCTAGACAGTACAAACAGCACGAGAAAAGATGCACAGGTATGGACACACAGATGGCTGTGGCGGAGAGGCAGATAGTGGCTGGAACAGAGGGAGCATAGGCAGAGGGCCTAGGGATAAGGTTCCATGTGTTGTAAGTACCTCAGCTTTCATCAGTGGAGCCCCTGCTCCAGACTCTCAGCCCCTTAGTGGCACAGAACACAAATGCCAGCCCCACTTTGCCACTGCCCACAGAGAACACTGCTACCGAGCTACTTAGCACAGGTATGAGGGCAGGTGGGGAAGGATGCAGAAGTCTACCTGCTTGGCATTAATCCTGGCCCACCCTTGTTTCTGACACCAGCTTCCTACTTTACACCCCACATTCTGTGAAGCCACTGACTCTTGCTTGCTTTGGAGGTATTCTGACCCCAGGAGAGATGGGAACTGGGGATGTTTGTGCTCAACTTGAAAAGCCCTGAGAAATAACCAGTGAAAATATGAAACTTGGTGCAGTCAGGAGCCCTGGATGATGTCACTGGCTTCTCTGTTACAGAGTAGCTATGTGACCTCAGACAAGGCTCTATGCCTCCACTAAGTCCAATGGGGAACACCTGTCTGGCCTCCTTCTTCAGATAAACATTTTGAAGATAAAATGAGATAATATGTAGATTTGAGATCAATGTGGGATTAATATGTATGCTTATAAATTTTTCCTTCTTTACAATTTCACTGGGGAATGAATCAGACAGTTTAAATGATTTTTTTAAATGGAAGTTTTTTTTATATTTCAGACAGAAGTCTACACTTCTCAGAAGTAAACACAAGAGGGCACCATAAGCCCACGCCAAGGAGTCCAAAGGCCTAGGAATTTCCATTTCAATTTTAACGCTTAGATTTCTATGCCACCCTGCTTCACTGATGTTCTCCATGTAGAGGTTAACATGGGACAGCTTACCACGGGCTTGTCAGCTTGACTCTTGATCCAATTCTGACCTTGTGCAATAATTCTAATAAGTGGGTTTTTTTTTTTTTTTTTTTTTTGCCTGTTTTCAAAACCTCTTTCCAGTTCTAGAACCAAAATCTGAGCCTCCATCCTGATAATTGATACATCTTAGCACTTGAATGAGCCAGGTCTGGTGCTCTAAGCAGGGCAGTGGTAGGAGAATAAGGATCTAAGATGTGGAACCAAGCCTTATCTGGGGTAGGTCCTGGGTAGGAGATGCAATAAACCCAGTGCTGAAGAATGGTCAGGTTTGACAACTGGAGTTGTGGAGTATAGGGCAGACTTTCTTTCCACATGGAGAAACCAACACACAGAAGCAAATGGTCCCAGCAGCCCCGGTTGAGGGCAGGAACAAAGCGGAGCTAAGTTCAGGGTAGAGCCGATTCCAGGGTGAAAAGAGTATGCTGCTATCATTTCTATTGCCTGATGGGAGCAGGTGTGCATGTGGTAGCATCAGGTGAGTAACAGTGCACCCTGGTCTGGTTGGGCAGGAGACCCAGCAGGAGACTGGCCAACTGTCAGTCTCGGCAAGACTCTGACAACCTTGTCAGAGCAGGAAGCAGAGAAGCAGACCCGAGCTCTCAGAATGGGAGACCATCAAGTTCTGCTCTGCCTCATGTAATCTGAACCCTAGGATATAAGGCTGACCCAAGCGAAGAGGCCGTTTAGTCCAGTACCCCACAAACTATGGCCTGCAAACATAGCCTCCCTCACTCCATTATGTGTTGTCTGTGGCTGCGGTTTGTGCTACCAAGGCGGAGTCCAGGAGGTACAACAGAGACTGTGTGGCTCACAGAGTCTAAATATTAATATCTGGCCTTTTTCATAAAAACTGAGCTGATTCCTGGTCTAGTCTAACACCTCTATTTTAGGATGAGGAGACTGACTGTCAGAGAGATGAAGGGGCCCAGCCAGAAGTAAACAGAGATGAGAGTAAATTTCGAGTGAGCCAGGTGCTGAATACATTTTATATCCCACACGTATTTGGATGCTAAGTCCCACAATTCTCCAAGAGAGGAAGTCATCTTCCCTCAGAAGGCATCTAGGCCTGGGCCAGCAAGAGAGGGCATGTATACACATGTGTGATTTCTGATCTACAGACCCCTTTCCTGGAGCATATCCAGGTTCACTTCTCTTAGCACAAAGGTGGTCCTGTCTGGCAGGTATGATTCTCAAGTACCTCAAATCTGGAAAAAGAGTGATTTCTTCTTACAGGAGGCCTGGTAGAACTACCTTCTTCAAAAGAAGAAGCTGGAGGTAGAGGGAAAATCTTTGCCTTGGTTACAGGATGCAGTGAGGAGAAAAGAAAGGGGACCTTGCACACGACTGCCAAGGGATTCCAGTGAGTTGAATTCACTACAATGCCAATCTAAGCTCATACACCTTCTCTCCTGCTTCTCTAATTATCTAGAAAGGAACAGCATGCCAAAAGCCTACAATTTAGATTAATTATAGTGGTATTAGTTCACTCCACTTTGGACAGAATTTCAGCAATGCCTGGAACACAGAACCTAAGGTAATAACATCATTGTTACCTAAAGGAAGGACATGGCAGGAACAAAGGAGATGGTTTTACTGACTTGTCTTCTTGGGCTTTAACTGCCTCTCACACACATATATTGTCTTTTAATCTAATGATAAATCTTTGTTCTACATTTACTAATGGTTTTATTGCTATACCAGAGATGGCTCTATGAGAATTATAGTCCATATTTGGCTCAGAATGAGACAGAGCCTCCAACAAGAATATCAGCTTAGCCACTCATATCCTTTGAGGTTGTGTCTGGTGTCCAGAGCGTGACTTCCCTGAACCTGCATCTTTGAACAGACTTTGGGTGACACTAGAGGTGATTCTGAGGTGGGACTCCTGCAGAGGATGGGCTCACTGCTTCTTAGAAACCCTCCCAAATTTAAGATGTTGTGATTCTTTCATTTCATAGCAATTTAATGCAACCTGTCCCCTAGCCCCCAAATCAATGAAGGATATAGATGTAATAACTCAAAATGAGCAAATCACCAAACTCTGAACCTCAACCCTCCCAAATTTAAGATGTTGTGATTCTTTCATTTCATAGCAATTTAATGTAACCTGTCCCCTAGCCCCCAAATCAAATGAAGGATATAGATGTAATAACTCAAAATGAGCAAATCACCAAACTCTGAACCTCAACAGCCCTTGAAAAACACAGCACCCCCTTAGATTTAGCTCTGGGCCACCATTCACGAAATGCCTTCCTACGGCAGGGAAAGGCAATTCACCTGGTTAATCTGCTAAAATTGAATACGTCAATGTGCTTGTTTCTTTTAACTATTTGTTTAATCAGCTTTTTTCTCCTATTAAATTATTTGAAGAAGAGTTGGATTTGCCTCTATTCCAACTCCCTACTACTTGTAGCTTAAGACTAAAGGGTGGATAAAAGAGAGAATCAGTTTTATAAGAATATATTTTCAAATATGAGTAAGTTCCTTATATTGTCAAAAATATTATGTTCATTTTTTTTTAATATCAAAAGAGGAATGCCCACCCTACCAGCCGATGTGAGACAGGAACAAAATAGTCAGATGCTGGCATAATTCAAGTCAGGATTGTTTCATCTTATCCATTTACAACCTCCACGACAGAGTTCAGCTTTGCTCTTTTATTATTATTATTATCATTATTTACTATTGGAGAGGCTCCACTAATCAAACTCCATGGGTCTCTAGCATTTAGACGTCTGCGAGCAGAAAAGAGCATAGGATTAGCAATCAAACAGACCTGGTTTCAAATCAGGAGGTGGGAGTTGAGTGGGGAGATTGGCCGGAAGAGAGGAGACACTGGGCAGGAAGTGCACTGGGTGCCGCAGCAGCTGAGAAGGAAGGGCGGGAATCTACAACTGCGGGCAAGGCCTTTTCTACAGAGGGGAGTCCCTGGAACTGGTGGTCAGCCACTGTTAGCCGGGGTCTAGGGCGCCCTCTTCTGGAGGCCCAGATCCACACAGCCTTTTGAGAACTGGATGTGGCTGGATTGGGGCTAAAGCCTGTGCAGGAGAGCAGGCTTTCTGCTATGCAGGATACAGGGCCGCCTTGGAAAAGGTTGGGTTGGGATGCATGTTTGGGGAAGCCTTGTGGGACTGAGTGGGGCGCAGAGCAAGCTGCAGGTGCTTGCTTTCCCACAGTGGCCAGGGCAGCAGCCTGGGAGGACATCACTGAGAGGTCCTTTAGAAGCAGTTATGCTAAGGGGAAGGTTTGGACTTGTCAAGAAGTACCTGGGGAGAGTCTCTCTTAGCGTCAGCCAGAGAGAATCACAATCTCGGTTTTAAGTTCCATAAAAAGGGAAAATTAATAGTAATGGGCTCATAGGTTTTGTTAAAGGTATACTGAAAACAGGTAAAATCATGACTACAGACATAAAATGAACCTGTCAAATATTTTATTTAATTATTAAGTGAGAGAACCAGGAAGATATTACAAGAAGTTTAAAGAAACCAAAAAAGAAAGCTGTTTGTAATTAATACTGAAATGAATTTTGCAAGTGGTTGCAAAACTGTTATATTTACAAATGATTGAGGGGTTGTTCCCAACAGTATTTTTTTGGCATGTCTACAGACAACAAATATTTACATTATTATGTTATTTAAAGCTTCACACAGATGTAAAATAGCTCCAAAGACAATGAATGGACAGGACCTTCTTAGAATCAGAATCAGATTCGGAATGAGAACCAGAGGGGTGTACTCCTGTTTCTCATCAAAATCTTCATCAAAATTTTCCCTGGAGTGAGCTTTGAGGATTAAGTTCTTGCAGATGAGCACTGAGGATTTTGTAAGCTAAGGGAGACACTCATCAAAAGCGCTGGTGTTTTAGGTTAGAACTGGAAGTAGGCCCCCGGACGCCCCCTAGTGTTGGAGGTAGAAGATGGAAGAAGTATGTTACTGTGGGGTTGGGGGCACTAAGATACAATAATAATGACTAACACATGCTAAATACTTATCAAGTGTCAGGGGCTGTTGTAAACTTGAGGCAAATTACTTCCACTTAATGTTCCTAGTCACCTTATGAGGGGGGAGTTACGTCATACATTTAAATACAGGTGAGAAAACTAATCTCCTGGGATGGGTTGTGGGTAGAGGCACAGCTCAGTAGACCGGTATCTTAGGGCTAAAGGTGTTGTGAAAAGTAGTTTTAAACGGTGCCTCCTGGACGGGGTCAGCGAGCGAGATTTGGGGAACAGCAATGACGGTTAGGGCCTGTAAGTGAGCAGCCAGGAAACCTAGAGGGCCCAATGAAGACGGTGCAGAGGTCCGGGCTTAGGGGTCAGAGGCTCTCAGGCTGCGGAAAAGAGCACCGGAGAAGCGCTGGGAAGCGAGGGGTGTCCTGGGGGTCCCCAGAGGCTGTTAAACTGGGCATGAGGGGATACTCATAACAGCCCACTCGGTGAAACGAAGACGAGGGATGCAAACCACAACCCCATCCCTCTAGGGAAAGAGACTGGGGACCCTCGGACGCTGACGACGGGGGCTGGGCCTCCAGGGAAGAGCAGGCTAGAGTGTCCTTGACGGGTTTTGAGTAGAAAGACAGGAGAGCGAGAAGCTGGTAAAGCGAGGCTCTTGGAACAACGCAGACAGGGGGTGTGGGGGGTGGAGGTGGGATTGGGGGCAGGATCAAAGGGCATCTGAGGTCTAACCACAGTGCGACAGTGGGGCGGTGGTCAGAAAGGAGAGCAAGACATCAGAACGTGGAACCCTTCCCATCTCGGGTTCGCTCCGCCTCCCCGCTCCCCCCCCCCCCCCGCCAGCCTTCAGCCCTGAAAAGGAGGTCTCTACCCCAGGTTTCTGCTGCTGGTGGAACCGGGCGGGGGACATGGCGGGTTCGCCCAGGATGCGAACGGGGCGGTCCTCTAGGAAGCCTTGGCCGGCTTACAAGACTAGACGCAATCAGTGGGGATGTCGGGCAGACCAGGGGTGATGACCAGAGCCCACGAAATGGGGGTCTTCAGGAGTGCGAGGCGCGAGAAGGGCATGGGAGGGCCTCGGAACCGCGGCCCTGGCGCGGGTGTGCAGAAGCTTAGATCCGCCCACCCAAGAGCCCCTAATGGCCTGGTACAGGGAGGCGAGGATAGCAATGGGGGCGGGGGCGGGGGGAGGGTTGTTCTTGGTGTTTCGAGTGACATCAAGCCGGGAGGGAGAGCTGTTCAAGGTGAATCCTAGATGGGTCCTAGGCCCTTTCCCCTGGGAGAGGAAAGGTAGGCATTTAGGGTCGAGTCACCAAAAAGGGAGCGATGCGGGACGGGGACTCAGCCCCACAAAGGAGGCCCCACCGATGTGCATCTTTGACAGCTGTCAAGGACATTTCTTTGGAGAGTTGGGGCAGGAAGTGGCAGAGACGGGGACTATAGGATCGGAGGCTGAAAGTTAGAGAGGGGGAAAGTAGCGTGGGGAACTTGGGTCCCTCCAGGAAGCCGAAAACAGAGGGTCTTGGGGGTGGGGCGGGGCGCTGGGGAGGAGAATAGCGAATGAGGATTAGAGAGGCAGCAGCCTAGCCCCTTAAGGGCTGGGAGAGACGGAAATTTAGGGAATTGAGAATTGGTTGAGGGTTTAGAGCCCTAGAAAGTAGGGTCGTTTTAGGGCGCGCAGAGACAGAGACAGGACCGCCGGATTACAGGGCCCCCTCTGGTGGGCGTTTGGAAGAGTGCAGAAACATTTCCAATATTCGCACATAAAAACTCTTGCAAAAAGAGAAAGATTGAAGGTTGGACAGAGAAATAGGAACAGTGGTACAGAGTGAGAGAGATGGAGACTTACGAAGGAGAAAGGAAAAAACTCTGGGAGGAAAAGAGAGAAAACATGCGGGGAGTAGTGGTTCTGAAGCCGATCCGTTTTGGGGCGGGGCCCAACGTGCCCTCAGCCAAGCCTGACAGGCTGGAGGCTGGGCTAATCAGAAGTTGAGGTTCAGCCAGCCCCGCGCAGCGCCCCCAGTACCCAGTACTGCGGGGACCTGCTCCGATACGTTGCTCAGAGTTTTAACAATTACAACACAGAACAGAATGCTGGTTGAGAATGAATTAGAAATTTAAGAAAAAAACAAAAATAAGGAGACTTCATTCATTCTGAAAAAGAGCCAAAATATATAGGAGTTGCAAAAACCATTCCCCAAACCCCAACGGGCACCCCAAACTGTACCATCACTAAAACAAGTCACTGGGGATTTTATTTTCTGATCAAAGTGCCATTTAAACTAAATTGTGAGCGTTAACCAACTCCCTTTCATTCGAACAACTTTTGGCCAAATAACATGGAATATATAAGGGACAGTTTTCAGTTCAGGGCTCGTGCTACTGCTGTAATATGCATCCTCTCCCACAATTTGAGAAAGAAGTTTCTCCTCAAGCCATGGTTTGCAGGAAGAACTCAGGCGTGGGAAGAGGGCAGAGGTGGGTCAACTTCCTTGTTTCTGGTGCTGATCCAGTAGTCTTTTACCTTTCTGTATTCACTTTGCATCTTAAAGGTGAGGAGCTCCAGGAGGAGCAGGTGAAAACATAGCTAGTACTATTTTCCTACTATTTCCCTACTATTTTTTTCCTGGACCCTTCAGGACCATGAGGTAATGTCCACATGTCACAAAAGATAAAACTGAGAATTGTGGATTAGATCACTTTCTTAAAGAGATAAAAATTGGGGCGCCTGGGTGGCTCAGTCCGTTGGGCAGCCGACTTCGGCTCAGGTCATGATCTCGTGGTCCGTGAGTTCGAGCCCCGCGTCGGGCTCTGTGCTGACAGCTCGGAGCCTGGAGCCTGTTTTGGATTCTGTGTCTCCCTCTCTGACCCTCCCCCGTTCATGCTCTGTCTCTCTCTGTCTCAAAAATAAATAAACATTAAAAAAAATAAAAAAAAAAGAGATAAAAATCATCAGTGATGCTCTGTGGACTAGACCCCTAACTCTTCCAATGGATTTTAGTCAATTGCCTTTTTTACTGTCTGCACCGCAGAATCTAGAAGCTTAAACATTCACTTTGCAGAAGTGAGGCATTGAGTGATATGCTGAGTCACCTGAAGTGTCTCAATCACTCTCTTTCTCCCCCTCCATCTTTCATTCTCATTTTCTTTCTCTCTCACTGTCTCTATAAATTTCAAGGAAGTGGTAATCTTTCTTGGATGCTTTTAATGTCAGCTTAACATCTTAGCCCTTGTCATTTTAATTCTTTCAACTGAGATCACCCCATTTATTTATCCTTTAACTTTAAAAAAAAGTTTCTCTATTTTGAGAGAGTGTGCACACCAGCAGGTGAGGGACAGAGGGAGGGGGAGAGAGAGAGAGAGAGAGAGAGAGAGAGAGAGAGAGAGAATCCCAAGCAGTGTGATGCAGGACTCCATCCCACAAACCAGAAGATCATAACCTGAGCCAAAATCAAGAGCTGAATCGGACCCTTAACCGACTGAGCCACCCATGTGCCCAATATGCTTTAAATTTTAAAACACTGAGACTCTGTGTTTTTCACAGACTAGGGACTGAGGTTAGAAAATTAGTGAGGGAGAGGGAAGTATAAACAAATTGCAATAAGATGTGATGCATGAACCAGTCCAGGGACGTACAAATAAAAGCTGGTGTCGGGAAAGAGACAGCTTAATTTGTCTTGGAGGTATGACTTGACCCCAGAGATGCAGACACTTTGAACTGGATATTGAAAGATGAATATAAGGCAATGAGTGTAAAATTCTGAAGCTGAGCATTTTCCAAGAAAGGGAATGGCACAGAAGGGAGAAAAATATGTAGTTCATACAAAAAAAGGGGATGTATTTCACTAGAGCTAGAACTTGGGGGTGGGAAGAGAGGGAAGGAATAAAAAATGGGAAGATACATATAAATATATAAATACCATATATAAATACTATATATATATATATATATATATCTATCCACACACACCATACACACACACACACACATACACACACACACACGCACACACACACACACACACACTCACACACACACACACACATACATATCATTCAATCTTAAAAATAAAGAAAGAAATTCTGCTGTTTTCAACCACATGGATGGACCCTGAGGATATGATGTTAAGTGAAATAAGCCAGACACAGAAAGACAAATACTGAATGATCTCATTTATGTGTGGAATCTAAAAATGTCAAACTCATAAAAACAAAGAGTAGAAGATTGTTGCCAGGGTCTAGAAGGTAGGAAAAATGGGGAGATGTTGGTCAACAGGTACAAAGGTTCAGTTATGCAGTTGAATAAGTTCTGGAGGTATCATGTACAGGATGGTGACTATAGTTAATAAATACTGTATCGTATACTGGAAACTTGCTAAGAGAGTTGACCTTAAGTGTTCTCACCGCACAAACCAAAAGTTGTAACTATGTTAGGTGATGAATATGTTAATTAGCTTGACTGTAATTATTTCACAATCAAAACATCATGTTATACATCTTAAAATTACACAATTTTCAGGGTGCCTGGGTGGCTCAGTCAGTTGAGCGGCCGACTTCGGCTCAGGTCACGATCTCATGGTCCGTGAGTTCGAGCCCCGTGTCGGGCTCTGTGCTGACAGCTCAGAGCCTGGAGCCTGCTTCATATTCTGGATCTCCCTCTCTCTCTCTCTCTGCCCTCTCCTGCTCATGCTCTCTCTGTCTCTCAAAAATAAATAAAATAAACATTAAAATTTTTTTTAAAAATTACACAATTTTCATTACGTCAGTATACCTCAGTAAAGCAGGGGAAAGAAGAGATAAAGCTGAAACAATGAGACCCACCTTAATTAAGCCTCACCTAATCCTGAGTTTAGATGTGCATCTTTCTTCCATTCATACTGAGCTTTTTAAGAAAGTAGTCCAATCCCCCATCCTCAATGGATGCCTACGTGTATTTTTCTCAAAGTTACTCCTAAATTCACAGAAAACAATCTTCAAAGGGCTTAAAAATCTCTTCCTTTTGAACCCAGTGCTCTTGTCCTGTTCTAACTTTTCTTTTTTTTTTTTTTTTTAATTTTTTAACATTTATTTATTTTTGAGACAGAGAGAGAGAGAGCATGAACAGGGGAGGGTCAGAGGAGGAGGGAGACACAGAATCAGAAACAGGCTCCAGGCTCTGAGCCATCAGCCCAGAGCCTGACGCGGGGCTCAAACCCACGGACCGCGAGATTGTGACCTGGCTGAAGTCGGACGCTTAACCGACTGCGCCACCCAGGCGCCCCTGTTCTAACTTTTCAATACAGTCAGCAGAATCAGGCATAGTTGAAGCTCCCTATTAAAAGTAGCTCCTTGGGGTACCTGGATTCTACAGCACATTGAAAGAATCATACACCGTTGACCTAGTGGGATTTATGCTTGGGATGCAAGGATGGTTCAACACACTTGAATCAATCAATATGATATACCACATTAACCAAATGAGAGTGTTACCTTTTACATTGAGGAGCTGATAAGAAAGAGTTAGGAAAGGATAGGAAAAGGGAACAAGTGGCTATTTTAGGGGGCCAATTCTAGAACAGAAGTTGAAGGTTGTATTCAGCCAGCTATAGGTGACATATATTTGCTGGTACAGGTTAGATATATGTAAATGCAAGCAGGAAGATTGAGGAAGATTTTGACTGGGAGAATTTATTTTAGTGTTACTGTCAAAATTCTACCTTTGGAGTCACATTTTCTGATTTACATCTCTTGTTTTCCCATGTAGTAGCTGTATGATCTTGAGTAGTTGACCTTAAGGTGACAGTTTCCTCACCTTTAAAAGGGAGATACTAAAGTTCCTACCTTAGGAACTTAGGGCTGTTAGGAGTGTTAAGTGAATTAATACATGTATGTTAATTAAAATTGACCCTAGCCATATTATGCCTTCAATATATGTCAGTTGCCATTAGAAACACTGTTGTTAAAATCTAAGACTAGATCATCTGATGAGGGTTGTTAAAATAAGTAAGTTGGAGCTGCAAGGAAAAGGTAAAAATTTGGGATGATGTTATTGGGAATAGAGGAGCAAGTCTTCAAGGGATATAGATACAGCTGGAGATCCATCTGAACCTGCCCTCAGATACTCCATATTTCTGGATCTCCTCCAGGGACCAGGATGTTGGAGTCTGGTAGACTCTTAGTGATTGTACGAGCCATCTGACCCATTGCTTAGCCAATCAGCTGCAAGTCTGCTTGACTACTGCTTACTCTGCATGACTAGGAGCCAAGAATGAGGTTGACATTATTTTTAAATTTAATTTAGAAATAGATTGGTATATTTCTTTGGATACAATATTAGAATGTACATGAAGATAAGAATGCTAATCTTGGACCATATGGCTAAAAAACAAAGTTTGGCATACTACTTGGGTTTCTAATGAATATTTCATTCTGTGTACTTTGTCAGATTTATGGACTATATATACATCTAGTTAGATGAAATTAAAAACAAAAAGGGCAGCCACTGTGAATTGGAGAATTTCTGAAATATTTGTAAATTAAATTTATGACAGCAATGTTTTACAACTGTAGGCAATGATTATGAAAATGAAAATCACCCTGTGGATTCCGTGTTGGTGTCACTGGTAATATGTGGGCACTGAGGAAAAGCAAGCACAAAACTAGCAATGTTAAAACAATTCAATAGCAAGGGACAGTGAGTTAATATTGTGAGCAACTGGGAGTAATGAGTAACTGGAAATCAGCAGAAACATTTGTAGGAAATTAATAGAATGAACAAATTTTGTTACATATATAGAGTATATCCAAATATTTCACTGTAGACAGGATTCAGTACTACAACACCATCTCTTTATTTGATAGACTTCCAGATGTTATTTGATAAATTCCCCACATACCCACTTGTTGACAGCAGAATTAGAGAAGAGGAATAACCAAGTTGAAACTGGAAACTAAAATCTTAGAAAATATTTCTGCAGTTCTGTAGCTTATTAGATTCATTTGAGCTGTTACATGAAAACATTTTTGGTGGAGAAATCATGTGGTGGTTTGCAACCAGAATTTAAAAACATCAAAAAGGACAGCAAATATCAGAGTAACAGAGTAAATGTTTCGTGTGTGTGTGTGTGTGTGTGTGTGTGTGTGTGTGTAGTGTTGAGAAGTAAAACTAATATTCTACTGTAGCTTTCAAATGTTTAAAAAATATTAACTTATATTAGGGAGGTGACATTTAGAAAGGATAGACTATAAAGTATCCACTAAAATTGAATTATTAGAAAATATTACCAATTAATCGATTGTTCGACTTCTACAAAATTATTATATCATGGTTGAGATATTTCAAAAACGGACAAAGAGGAATTGAGATAGACATCAGAGTTGGGCCCTTCTTTTTGGGAAGGTAGGATGAAGCTTAGTATTATTATTACTAGATTGAATGAAAGTGTATGAACTACACATCTTTTGACCTCAGGGGGACAGGACCCAAAATAAAGACTCAGAAACTGAAAATACAGCAGAGGGTAGGGCAGAGCATAAACATTTGGTCCAAATGGTCGGAGACACTGTTGATAACAGAGGAAACCTGGGAATTGATGCACGTCTATATGTGCTGTTGCCTCTCCTTTTTCCTGCACTTCTAAGGTAAAATTTTGTTTTGCCTAATTACATTGTAACTAATAAGAGTAATAGAGGTTGCTCGGATTCAAATGAAAAACATGCCGTGTAATATATATCATATTTTTAACATAGTGCTTTTTGTTGAAATCAGCTGATGGTCAATTTGTGGGAAAATGACATAAACTATTAGGCTGGGGTGATGGGCACTTGTCAGGATCCCCACTTCCTCCTCTCCTCCTCTCCTCTATGTGCAACTTTCATGAACGTTAGGATACAGTCTGAGCATTTTTTAATATAGTGTCTGTGTCCTCTTTTAGGCCACAAATTCCCTTAGGGAAGAGCCCAGCTATGTTTGTCTTGGAACTGACAGTACTTTGGATATTGCTAACTTCATCAAAGCAGAAAAGCAATACCCATTGACTGACCTAAACAGTTGGACTGATCTAAAATGGGAATGAAAAATTTCCAGAAAAGGAGATGTAAAGCATAATCATAAGGAGGACCAAAAGCTTAAAAATTATCAAATACATGTGTTAATTAAAAACACAACAATGAATCTAATATCTGATTATTTCACTGTTTTTCATGGCTTTGAATGACAGTCATTCACAGTCATTCACTGAACCAGTGAGTTAATCAGTGAGGAAAACTAGCATCTGATAAGTGGCCTATTCCTTGGAAAGGTGGTTTATGACCTAGTGGTTTATGACATAGTCCCTCTGACTACATTCAAATGCCAGTAGCAAGACTTCTGCAAGGTATAGGACCTTTCAAGTCAAACTGGCTTGTGAAATAAAGGGGATGTATTAGTTAACATTAACTGAAAAGAATTGTGTTATAGGGTTATGGGAAAGTTTATTTGCAGGTTCAGATCCACCATTTCTCTATGCTTAGCTTATTCCTTAGATTGGTTTGCCATGGTCCAAATTTTGCAGCAATTCCCTATCTTACATGTGCATACTGCGATGCACAAATGAATACTGAAATGTCCAAGTGAACAAAGTGTACCCTTGACTTGTATTTCCCAGTAGAAGTCCCAAAGTTTATTTTGGTTCTTTATTTTGGGTTCTTGTTTAGAATCCTTGGATCACATGATCACCTGTGAACCATGTACAGAAACCAAAGGGATGGATTAGTAGACTGGCTACACCAAAGCTGAGGGCTCTATTCTGGCAGTTGAGAATGACATCAAATTCCCTGAAACAGCATGGATGGGGCAGGGAAATCAAGATGTTGCCTTCCTCTTTGTCACTTGCCATTTACACATTAAAGGAATACTGCCATTTGTCCTGCAATTCCTAACATTTTGGAGTTGGCTGATTGCATCCCTAAGGTGTTATTTAACAAGCTCTCTGATTCTTTATGATTCCACCATGCTGATTCGGGAAGTGAGGGGGAGGGCTCAAGTGGTTCACACTGTTTTCACCATGATAGAGATTTTATTTAATAAATATTTCTTATTTGCTGTATGTTTTTAAGACACTTTACACAGGGGTGCCTAGGTGTCTCAGTCAGTTAAGCATCTGACTCTGGATTTCAGCTCAGGTCATTATCTCACGGTTTATGAGTTCGAGCCCCATGTCTGGCTCTGTGCTAACAGCATGGAGCCTGCTTGGGACTCTCTCTCTCTGCCTCTCTCTCTGCCCCTCTCTTGCTTGTGCTCTGTTTCCTTCTCTCTCAAAATAAATAAACTTTAAAAAAAAGACACTTTCCAGAGACTTTAAATGTTTGTTTGTTTTTAAATAAGTTTTGCCAGTTATGGTTGTTTTGCTGGAGACAACAGCTCCTCGTGCCGCCTTTGTGAAGTGGAACTCTATATTATGATAGACATATTCAGATTGGTTTACTGTCATTATTTTTTATGATGCTTACTTGTCCCAGTTTTATATGTGTTTTGCCTTATTTTGGGCTTTTAAAAATATTTGCTTGTTTTCTCTCAATTTGTTTGGAATTTATATGGTGTATTTCTATTTTACTGGTGATCCTTGAAATTTTACCATATATGCTTAGCCTTAAAAAGTATAAAGTTAGGGGTGCCTGGGTGGCTCAGTCAGTTGAACATCTGACTCCTGGTTTTGACTCAGGTTATAATCTCACGGTTGTGGGATCGAGCCTCATGTCAGGCTCTGCATGGAGCCTGCTTAGGATTCTCTCCCTCCCTCTCTCTCTCTCTGTCCCTCCCCCATTTGTTCTCCCAAACCCCCTCTCAAAATAAGATTTAAAAAAGTATAAAGTTAAATTAGTGGTTCTCAACTGGATGTGACTTTACCCCTCAGAGGATATTTGGTAATGACTGGAAACATTTTCCGTGTTAAAATGGAGTGGAATGTGTGCCACTTGCCTTTGATGGATAGAGGGCAGAGATGCTGCTAAAACATCCTGTGACACATAGACAGACCCTCATAACAAAGACCTGTCCACTCATACCCCAGGTCTTTTTTTTTTAAACTTTTTTTTAATGTTTATTTATTTTTGAGACAGAGAGAGGCAGAGTGCAAGTGGGGGAGGGACAGAGAGAGGGGGAGACACAGCATCTGTGCTGAGCTGTCAGCACAGAGCCT
This sequence comes from Leopardus geoffroyi, assembly GCF_018350155.1. NCBI lineage: Eukaryota > Metazoa > Chordata > Mammalia > Carnivora > Felidae > Leopardus > Leopardus geoffroyi. The sequence goes on along the minus strand of NC_059336.1, from coordinate 94,616,643 downwards.
GGCACGAGGCTTGAACCCACGAATCATGAAATCATGACCTGAGCTGAAGTTGGAGGCTTTACCAACTGAGCCACCCAGGTTCCCCTTCCACCTCACTATTCTTATTACTCTCTCCCCTATTTATTATCATGTTTTGAGATTTTCCCTATCTTTTGTGAAATCAGCCATGCCATTAATATTGTATCTCTTCTAGGCTTTAGTTGTGCTGTAGTGAGAGGGTTACTTGGAACCACTAGTCAGCCGTAACACCAGGCTGGAAGTTTCCTTTTTTTCTCTTTAAGAGGCCGTACAAGAGTGCTTAGTAAAAGATAGTCCATTGCTTCTATTAGACCAGCAGTTCACGTTGACAAGTTAAGGAAGGGATGAGTACACTGTGTTGTTCCTTTTGCAAATGTTACTTTTGCAATGAAGTTTCTGTTGGCTAATGGTCAGTACTGTGAAACTCTGGAGGACCTCAGCCTAACAGATGCTGGTGTTTTCTGATAGAAGTCAAGTTGGTGAAATGGACCTGTTTTACTATGTTGCCTACACGATTTGCTTGTCTTTGCAGCCAAATTTTGAGTTTAGAATCTTTGAGGTAAAACTACTTCCAATTCTTCTAGACACTGATGGATCAACTTTATAAAACACCAGTGTATAATAGCAAGAACAGGTACTTGATCCTACCCTATTAGGGGCTCCTCTTGCTGAGAGATGGGTACTCAACGCTGTCACTAGGTGCTGTGCAGAACTGTCAGGTGTAATAGCTCATCTTTGACTTCCTTTGTTTTGGGAACCCATTGCTGTCAGAGTTGGAGTAAGTAATTTGAACACTTTAGTTACAGCCAGCAGAAATGGAATCAATACATGCCAGGATTAACTTCAGTGATTAATCCCAGAATCAATGAACCAAATGATTATCATTTCTGTCAGCTGAAGATTCTGGGATGCAAAATTGTGATTAAAGAGGTGGGTTAATTTTGCTCTACTGGCTTCTACAGCAGCATATCTGAAGCCACTGTTTTTTTTTTTTTTTTTTTTTCCCCTTGCTTTGCAATTGCTTCAGTGATTCCTTTAGCTGCAGTCAGTTCCTGTGCCACATGGTGGGGTGATCAGAAGCCAAATCTGACAATGATGAGAGGCAAAGTCAACTTAGTCTGGGCCACTAGATTTCCAAGGATAATGCCAAGCTAGTGAAGTTTCTAACTTTTAGATCAGAGAGAGTATGCTGACTCTGTGTTATGGGCAGGCAGATGCCATTTGCTGGTTTTCAAAAGAGAGCAGAGAAGGCTGGAGGAAGGGCTGGGCTTGTGACTGCCTAACTAACGGCTCTGAGTATCAGTCAATGCAAGGCTAGAGAGCCATCTCCATGGCGGTGCTTCCCAGTAGAGACTCCAGGCAGAATGCACCCAATACTACTAGTCAGACTGAAGGATTTGCATGTGCCAGAAACAGTGCTCAGAATTCTGTCTTATTTCACTTAAAGATCACAACCACTCTGTGATAGGTGCTGTAAATACCCTCACTTTCTGGATAAGAAAACTAGGCCTCAGTCAATTAAATAACTTTCCCAAAGATACACGCCTCATTTGAATGTAGGTCTATCTGATTCTGCATTCTCAGGGCTCATTTGCTCAATTGAGATCATCCAGATATGGATGAGGAGAGATGGCTCTTGTTATGAGTTGAATTATATCCCCCAAAGAAGGTAAGTTAAAGTTCTAACCCCCAATACCCTAGAATGTGAATTTATTTGAAAATAGGGTCATTGCAGATGTGATTAGTTAAGATGAGGTCATACTGAAATAGTGTGGGCCCCTAAGCAATATGAATGGTGTCCTATAAGAAAACAGCCATGAGAAAAGAGACACGGGAAGAATGCTACGTGAAAACGGGGGGTTGGAATGATGCATCTGTAAGCCAAGGAATGCCACAGGTTGTCCACAAACCACTAAGTTGCAGAGACAGCATGGCTCTGCTAACACCTTGATTTTAGACTCTGAGCCTCTAGAACTGTAAGATGATAAATTTCTACTGTTTTAAGCTACCCAGTTTGTGGTGCTTTGTGATAGCAACCCTAGGAAACTCTTGGGTTAAGGGCATATGTACATGTGTTTGTATTTATTAGAATGGCAATTAAAGCAAGCAAGCAAGCAAGCCACACATAATCCATAAAGCTGTAAAGCCTGCTCTGTGCAGAATACAATGTCAAGGGGGCTGGGAAGTCAGATATATAAGACTTGGTCTATGTGCTTAGCTAACATAATGTTTATGATGTATTTCTCATTTGCTGTTTTCCAGCCAGTACCCAGGCAAGGAGTCCATGTCATGAAATGACCTACACCTCTGGAGACAGATCTGCTTTGGTGGGAGGCCCTACTGTTCCTCAGCGTTTTAACCTTGGGGAAATTACTGAGTCTGTCTTCTGTTTCAATTCCTTATCTGAAATATGGGGATGATGGTAATAAAGAGGTTGTTGCGAGCATCAGTTATTTTGTGTGAGGTGTTTGGCATAGTCCTTGGCACACAAGTGTTCCATAGATAGGATATATAATTACATTCTTTTTGTGCTTTTAATAACTGAACAAGGTGGGGACTATGAGTCCCATTTTCATAAGGGCTAAGTGACTTCCCCAGGAATGCAGAGATAGTAAGATGGCAGAAGGGGGTGCCTACCCTGTGTGTGACTCTCCAAAGGCTGGGTTATGTCCCTTCTATTGCACTGCCTCTCCAAACTAGAGAACAGCCTAGTCTGGTAAATAAGAGGCTGGAAAACATAAGGAGATCAATGTGGGTAAAAGCTGTATATGCAAAATGAGTCCAGCCGGCAGTTTGACCATCCACTGTGAGTGTCCCCATCTTGCTGGTGCACTCAGAGGAGGCTCTGCCATGTGGGAAGTAGGATCTCAGTCCCACTGGCCTTTCGTCATCCATGTCAGGAGCATCTATCAATCTGCCTCTTTCCTTCATTTCTTTTCTTCTCTTTTTTTTATGTTTCCATACTTTGGACAACACTGTCTCTTGAAAGAGAGAGGAAGGGGACACCAAGGGAAGAGTGGTAGGTGGGTAAGTTTGTTTCTTGCCCCATCAGGTTTATAATGGGGTGATCTGAGACTGGACATCAACATTTTTAAAAGCCTCGTTGGCTAGAAATGCCAAGAAGTTTTTTTCTTCTTGTTCCTTTGAGATGGACCAAAAAGAGAGCCAAATACAGCATTTTAATGGACCTTTTGGTTATGAAAACACAAAGCAAAAATCTAGCTTCAAAATGGGGGAAGTCAAAGCAATGTGGAGCTACGTGATTTGCCTGTCATAAAAATCTCAGTATCATTTCCGCTGTGGACCAAATTTCAAGGTTAAAAGGGAAGACGGCCACTTCACTATTAAATATCAAGCACTAGTGTGGACATTGACAACAATACCCATCACACACCCTGAACAATTTAGGGGGAGGGGGTAAAGGCAATGAAAGGTTCCAAACCCAAAGAATACTGTCAGTGATGGAGAAACACAAAAGCCATTTCAAATAAAATGTTCCTGAACTCTTAGCCTCAAACCACTTTCCTGATAAAATTACAGAGCTTGTTCCATTTATATCTGTATTAACTTTTAACCTCTGCACCATTCCAATAGTAGAAGATTAATCACGGAGCCTAATCGTGTAAATTAATGAGGGCAAATCTGAATTACTGATAGTACCAAATGCCAGAAGTGCTTAACAAGAATGCAGTTTAACTGTCTCTTGCCGTATATGTAAATAGTAAACGAATAAGTACCACGTGTCATAAAGCTCTTTCCACATCACATGACATAATGTATTCAAAATACTCATCCATGTTAAAAAATGCCTATTAAACATGAATGAGATGCTGAAATTATGGAAGGAATCCTCAATTATCCTTGGCTGTTAATTTTAGTGAAGATCTCTTTCAAACATATGACCTTGAATATCCACAGAGGAATTACCTTGTGCTTTTTTACTCTTTGAGGATCTCAATTTTTGATCATACACTCATAATTAGTAGATTAGAAACTATTGGTACTTTCTGATATGTCTAATAGGCTCTCTGGGACAGTCTACATGGCTTTGGCCTAAGAAAGCACGCCTTGGTGTAAAAAAGCATGGAGCCAGCAGGTGGCAGTGTGTCCCCACCTGAGACGGAGGCACTCTTGCTCAGGAAAAGCCCCCACACAGGCTGAAAAAACAAAAGGCAAATGTTTCCTTGCTTTGTGAAAGGTGGAAATCCATCAACCATGTTCCTTTTTCCATACAGCTGCAGAAGGCCGGTGAAGTATCTGCTTCCAGAATCCTTATCTTTTGGGGTGGCATGATCCTGCCAGCTTGCCTGTCCTCTGGCAAGGTGTGGTGTCCTTGCCTTCTCATGGAGGCAGATTTTGGAAAACCCTGCTGGAGACCACTGGTCTGATGTCTGAGTCAGAGGCTATACCAGTCTGAAATGTGTCCTCTCCAGAAAAATAGTATCTTCCAAACACGCTTCGGGTAATGAAAAGGTGATAGGGGAACACAGGGCCTCTGGCGGTGCTGCTTATCTTTCTTCATTGTGTTTTATGATAAAACATTCCCTAGGTGATGCTCAGCAGTACAAAGTCTTGAATCACTGAGCTGGAAGCAACCTTAGAGTTCATGGCCATCCTTCTCATTTCACAGGGAAACTGAGGCAAACCAGAATTATTCACCCCAGACCACATGGCTGGTTATGTGATAAGTCAAGAATAGAACTTGGGGCTTACTCCCACTCACATACTCTTTTTTTTCCCTGTACATTTATAATGCCTTGGCACTAGGTAAACAGAAGTTCTGAATAGGCAAAAGGAAAGGAAATACTTTTTGACTGGCTTCTATGTTCTAAACAAATCATTGTGCTGGTTTCTTTTGTATACATGTAGTCTTTTAATCCCTGGAACAAACTGGTAGCTGATGTTACTTTCAATTTATAAATTTATTATCTGAACCTCAGAGGGGTTAAATGACTTGCCCAAGGTCATGCAGCTAGTAAGTGGTGGTTGAGATTTATGTTCCACACCAGTGAAGAGAAGCAAAAGTTGGTTTTTGGAGGTTGTTAAGCACTGAGTAGGGAGGAGAGTAGGATTAGTAGAGGATCCATAGGGAAAATGACTCATCCTTTGTCTTTGCAAATATCACTCTGCCTTTCATGGAATACCTCCTCCAGTACTGTTTTTATGTTTGAATCCTCCCACAAAACATTCTCTGAACTCCAATTTGAAGTTCTTAATCCTCTGAACAAATGTATTATTTATTATTGGTGCCCCTCATCAGGCATATCATTTATTGTCTTTAAGAAACAGTTACCTCTTCATGTGTAAAAAGATGTTTTCTTCCAGTTTGAAAATAGGTGGTCACTAAATATTTGATGGACTAATGAATTAAATATTTAAGTAGCTAGTTGGAATTTACAAAAATAGGACACATCCCTGAAGAGAACATTAATACTACTCTTTTATTTTCAATATTTTCTAGTTTTGGGGAGCCTGGGTGGCTCAGTCAGTTAAGCATCTGACTCTTGATTTCAGCTCAGGTCATGATCTCACATTTGTGAGTTCAAGCCCCATGTCAGGCTCTGTGCTGACAGTGTGGAGCCTGCTTGGGATTTTCTCTCTCTCCTCTCTCTCTGGCCCTACCCTGCTTGCTCTCTCCCTCAAAATAAATAAACTTTAAAAAATTTTTTTTAAATTTTCTACTTTTGAGTACAGAACTTCATATGAAAAGATGTTTAATATATGAGATTAGGGAAATGCAAATGAAAGAAACAAATGCAAATGAAAACAACAATGACATGCACATCTATTAGAATGGTCAAAATCCATTACATGACCCCACCAGATGCTGATGGGGATGTGGAACAACAGGAACACTCATTGCTGGTGAGAATGCAGAATGGTGCAGCCACTTTGGGATACAATTTGACATTTTCTTACCAAAACCAAACATACTACCACAGGATTCAGCAATTGCACTCCTTGGTGCTTACTCCAAGGACGAGAAAACTTATGTCCATACAAAAACTTGCACATGGATTTTTATAGAAGTTTTACTCATAACTGCCAAAACTTGGAAGCAACCAAGATACCCTTCAGTAGGATAAATTGTGGTACATCTAAACAATAGAATATTATTCAGTGCTAAGAAGAAATGAGCTACCAAACCATTAAAAAAAATAGGGAAGAACCTTAGACGCATATTACTAAGTGGAAGAAGCCAATATGAAAAGACTACATACTCTCTGAGTCCAAACATGTAAGGCAAAACTGTGCAGACAGTAAAAGATCAGTGGTCACCAAAGGTTGTCAGGGGGAGGTGAATAAGCACAGAACAAAGGATTTTTAAGACAGTGAAAATACTCTGCATGATACCTTAATAATAGATACATGTAACTATACATAAGTCCAAACCCATAGAACATACAACACCAAGAGTGAACCGTAATGTGAACTATAGACTTTGGGTGGTAATGATGTGTCAGTGAAGTTCAACAGCTATAACAAACATGCAACTCTAGTGGGGGGTGTTGATAATGGGGTAGGCTCTGCATTGCATGGGGGCACAAAGTTTATGGGAAACTCTGCTTTTTCCTTCAGTTGGCTGTGAATCTAAAAGTGTTCTAAAAATAAAGGTTTTTTTTTTTAAGTTTATTTATTTTTGAAAGAGAGAGAGAGAAAGAGAGACACAGAGAGAGAGAGAATCTGAGCTGGGAAGGGGCAGAGAGAGAGAGAGAGGGAGACACAGAATCCAAAGCAGTCTCCAGGCTCTGAGCTGTCAGCACAGAGCCCAATATGGGGCTCTAACTTACCAATGATGAGATCATGACATGAGCTGAAGTTGGACACTCAACTGAGCCACCCAGGCACCCCAAAAACTAAAGTTTTTTTTTTAAAAAAACTTGGTCTTTGGTGAGAGGGACTAATTCAGAATTGGAGGGAATATGACAAACGAGTACATAGCACTGCTGAAGTCATAGCTCATGCATGGGTGGGGAACTGAGTAATGGTGAATTACTAGTTAGTAATTATTAGTATTAGTAATTAGTATAGATGACAGGGGGTGGGATGCTTTCCAGTGTCTTGTTCTACCTCCAGTATCAACGATGTAGGGATATGAATTTGAACTTAAACCAGAACAGAATAAGAAATAGAGCAAGACAGCAAGTTTGGTACTATTTATAATCCTGATAAAGTGGGGTGACTGGGAGGCTCAGTCGGTTGAGCATCCAACTTCAGCTCAGGTCATGATCTCACAGCTCGTGAGTTTGAGCCCCACATCGGGCTCTGTGCTGACAGCTCAGAGCCTGGAGCCTGCTTCGGATTCTGTGTCTCCCTCTCTCTCTGCTCCTAACCCACTTGCATTCTGTCTCTGTCTCTCTCAAAAATAAATAAACATTAAAAAAATTACTTTATAATCCTGATAAAGTACCAAATAACAATAGTGCAAAAAAGTCTAAAGAAAAGGATGGCATGAGACCCTCTTTATAAAAGCACATATTCCTTGGCTGGTTAGGTTTCTATCTTCACTCCTGTAACTGCATACTTTTTTATCCAGATACAACCTCTGAATGTTCAATCAAGAGGTATTCCTCACCCTAAATAAGAATACTAATCTTCTTCGTCCTAAAATTATCCTCCTTTTGGAGTTATTTTGCCTCTGAGCAAACACAAGTATCTCACCTATACAGCATTTGAAGGTTTTGTAACAGTATGTAGATTCACTGTTGAAATCAGTCATTATAAATGACCATCTTTGACTACCTCAACTACATCACTATTCCTGGTGTCCTTTTTGGACTTGGCACCAACATTTGTCTTTGCATAAGAGAGACCCTGGCAATAGGACTACACAAAAGTTCAAGGTCTGAAATAGAGTTCACTCTTTGAAATTGAAAACTGGAGAAAGAAATTCTGTGACTTGGCCAAAGACCCAGAGTTTGATCTGTATAAGAACCAAAGCCTTCAGACTCCCAAAGTCTTTACTCATATGGCTCTGTTTCTGCAAGAGGTAGCTAGTAAGCCAAATTCATAATTTAACATATAATTCTCTTTGAGAAGATTTAAATGCATTTGGCCAGATGTATGGATAAAAGTTCAATGGTCAGTTTATTAAGTTAAGCCAGGGATATTTCAAATACATAATAAACCATTCAAGGTCAAGGGTGATTTTGGTTTTGAATATAGAAGCTGCTTTGCCTATCTTGCCATTGAATTCATTTTGAATCCCAAGTTGTGTTCTGTGGCTGCTATTCAAGAGGCATATTCTTGTTGTAGAGTCCAGCTCTTGGGCAAACACAGCTGCAGGAAAGCCAGGATGATGCACTGCTCTTCTGAAAAGGACCTTGACCTCACTTTCCCCACAATGGCTGTGGCTCACCTTCTCTTTACCACGGTGTCAGTTTTCATTACCTTGACATTTCTCACGCTTTGATGTGTGATATGAAATGGTAGCCTTTGGCAATAGATGGGGAAATGAGGCTTCACGGGGACATAGAGCGCTTGCCAAAGGAAAAGTGTGGAAAATGGATGTGACAAGGTTATTCAGATTGCTTTCTTAAGGAGTTTCAGCTCAGCTGTACGTGATGATGCTACCAGTTTCTGCTTCAACTTGTTTATTATAGAGGTAGCTGTGTATCCCTTTGTGAATTTGTCATGGATACTTTTGCCATCATGCCTAGCATGGGAAGTACTGTCTGGTAGAGAAAACAAACTAACCAGTCATCTAGGAAAGCTCCGTGAACACCGTTAATTTCCATTTCAATTGCTGAGACTTCAAATTTATAATGGTGACCTTTTGTTTCTGTATTGTTACTGCTGATTCTCTTTTCACAGGTTTTATTTTGTTACTGTTTAGCAAGAGTCTCTATAACATAAGTGAATTAAAGAACTTCTTTAGTCTGTTTTTTATCTATAGTAATTAACAAATAACAGCAATAAAAATATTCAGATGACACTACATTGTTTTTTTTTTTTTCCTAAGATGTTGTAAAGATAAGAATATGGGACCAAAGCATAAGAGGGTAAAGCCAGAAATTTGACATAAATTTTCAAAAGGACATGTGAACCCAGGTATGATCTGGGATGAGACTGCAGGCTAGTGGGACCCTGTCTGCTGACTGGGTTTTAACAGTAGGTTGTTTTAGGCAGCGTGATTCCAAATGATGCATCTGTTTGGTGTCAGGATTCCATTCAGCCAGTGGCTGGAGGAACAGAGTGTGTGCCTGGGTGTTTGCTTGCAGTCTGGCCTCCGTCCCTGTATTAGTTTTCTATCATGGCATAACAAATTACCACAAACTTAGGGACTTAAAACAACATATATTTATTTTCTCTCAGTTTCCATGGGTCAGTTCAGGCATGAGTTAGCTGGGTTCTCTACTCAGGGTTTTGCCAGGCAGAATTCAAGGCGTCATCCAATCTTGTCATCTTATCTGGGGTTTTTAGGTATTTCAAACTCACATGGTTGTTGGCAGAATTCATTTCCCAGGGTTGTAGGACTGAGACCCTCAGCTCTACACAGGCAGTTTACAATATAGCAGTTTGGTTTCTTCTTCCAGAGCAGGAAGAGAATATCTCTGATCTTCGTTCCCTTTTAAAAGCCTCACCTACCTAGTTCAGGCCCACCCTGGTTAACCTCCTTCTTGAATAACTCAAATCTAACTGATCACTGCCTTAATCATACTTGCAAAATATCTTCACCTTTGCCACATTCTGTTGGCCAGAAGCAAATTATAAGTTCTAACCAGCAATCAAGGGTACAACACTAGGGGGCAAAGATCATGGGGGCAGTCATACAATTCTGCCTATCACAGTCCCCATCACCCTCCCTAAGCTGTCATCACAGGGCTATTGTTGCCCCCTAATTGCCAAGTCCAACAACCTCCTCTCAGCTGTCACTCTCAGTGGCATGGGGCACTGCTAAACATGCTCCTCATTCTTCTTAGGGTTTTCTGATGTTGCTATCTCCCAGTTCCCTACCAGAGAGGAAGTGTAGGACTGGAGAAACCATATGATATTTGTAGTCAAACAGAACCAAGTCTTAATTCCCACTCTGTTTCTTAGCAGGAATAATTCACAAGTAGCTTGTATCTGTGCTTGAATGATGCTGGCAGGAGCTGGAAAATACAAAGGAGCTTCTCTACTTCCCCATTTCTGTCTACTTGAGTACCCTCCATTAGCAGCACATAAATGGAAGCCAGTAGTTTCCAGGAAGGGAATCTAAGAAGTACATATTGCAGACTCCAGCCCCAGCATCCCAGAGAAGCACAGAATTTGGTCTTGAAGCTGAGAAACAATAGGTAAAAATAGGCACAGGTATCTACCCATTGCAAACATCCAGTGTAAATAACCGTAACACAGTTAAGTGAATATATCTGAGCCCCTTGTTAACTCCAGTCTGAGATAACAAACGCTCCCTTTGGGTACAACTCAGTTTCTTGCCACAACTATACAATATTCTTTTGTGTTAAAGTATGTGTCTCCACTCCTCAGACCTGTTTGGCCAGTTCACAGAAGCTTTCCACTTCACATCTGCGTGAGTTCAACACATAGACTGAGGTTTCCGGATATCCCTTACAGAGTTTCACCCTTGTGCTTTTTCAGAATCATTTAAATCAGTCACTGAACCGTTTGGGAAAGTTCTACCCTTCAGGACTCCCCAGTGCTCCTGTCTTCCCTCCCACCTCTACTTGCCTGGTACTTTGAATCACAGAAGTTTGGCCATTAGCAGGCATCACAGTAGGGATTGTAGTAGAAGCAGAATTAGTTCTGACCCAGGTGCTACAGGAGAGACTACTGATGCTGCTTCCTCCTCACATGACCAAATGATATTCTGAACCCACTTTAAACCACCAGCTGGCAAGGCTGCAAGGCACCCGTCTCCTAAGGGTTAATCCACTTGTACATTAATCTGCTTCTTTTCATTGTGCCTTTTATTGCTCTGGGTTATTGTAAAGGTGCAGAGATTAATTAGCAGATTTAAAACCTTGAAAGCTTCATTACATAATTTTAGTCATCAGGAAACCTTGGGAAAACTTAAAAAATGAAGGCACTAAATCATTTTAATTGGAAATTTAACTGGGTATCTTTATAGAATATTTTATTGCTTGTCTTCTGAACAGACAGCTGCCTTAATGTGTCCTTAGACACTAGAGTTCTAAGCTAGGATGTTCCTCAGGAGATCTTGTTCTTGTCTTGGTGTGAGGAGGTGGGATTTGCCTGTAGCAACCAGCATCATTAAAAACAGGTAGGCCCTGTTTTAAGAAATCCTAGCATCTGAAAACCAGAGAATGTTAACGTGCAAACTATCTCCTATGTTACAAGAAGAATCTACTTTTTTAATTAAACAAATGAGATTCCTAAAATAGTGCACCTCTTTAAATTTCCATAGAATAATTTCATTAGTAAGGGTTTATTTTTTTCTCAGTTATTCTGGCGACATGCTCACTGAGCTCCAGGAAATTCTGCCACACCTTGACATGTTGTCTTTACAGGGCTTCAGATTGTGAGCAGAACAACAAATCCAGCTGGAGGCTGAATTTTCTCTCAGCTGTATGGGCACACTGCTCTCTGGTCAGTACCAGATGACCCCCTCTTCATCTCGCTATGCATTTTATCAAGGGTAATACACGAAAAAGATAACCCCTGAGGTTCCATTACTTGTTCAAAAAGAGATTATGCAGGCCCTCTGACCAAGAATAAAAGTGAAAGTAGAAAGAGAAGTAAAATATTTTATGAACAAAATTCAAAAAGTAAACCATGGCTTTAACATAGACTCAGTGGTTGTTTTTTCATTTTATGCTTAAAGTTTCCCTAAAATACATCAGATCAAGATGGGCAATCCTGCTTGAAAAGTAAGAGACAGACCTCTGGCAACTGGGCTTGGTCTCTTAGAGGTAGGTGAGCCATCATTCACCCCAACCAACATCACCCCAGATTCATGATGTTTCATCTAAGTTGCTAACAATCACAGGGGTGGGGCAGTTCAAGTCTCCACACTGTCCTGAACATATTCTTCTGAATGGCTCTGTCTACGTATGGTTCTTTCTGCTGTCTGTCCCCAAGATCTCTCATCTAGACTATCTGGAGAGGCCATGGGGGCAGAACAGAGAACAAAAGCTCAAGCACTATCTTTAGCTTGTGTCTGTGGCTCCCCATTTCTCACCAATTCTGGGCTTGCTGTTTTTCTTCCCATTTCAAACTCTGAGCCTGTGTGTGGGTGCACGTGCTTTTGAGCTTCTGTTTGTCTCTATTAATATGTGGTTTAATCATATGGAATGATTCATGTTACTTTCTTTTTTTATAATAGGCACTCAGAGTCAAATATAGACCTTGGAGTTGCACTTCATTGTTTGTTGTGTTTTATGTATGAACAGTTTTGCTCCCAAGAAAATCCTTTGAAATGTATCCTTTGAGAAAAGACGTATTACCTTTAAAAAAAAAAAAAACCTATATGGTTGTGATAACACTGATAGTAATTTCCAAGTAAAGATACTTCCCTATCTGTATGATTTTTTTTTTCCATCAGGTCTTTAAAATTAATGAAATTATTATCAATGCCAATTATAAAAAAATAATTTTATCTCCTTTGGAAGTTTGAAAGACTCATACAAATATTTAAGACAACAATGCCCAGAGAAAACCACTAATTATTATTTATGAGTTTCTGTTTCTAGTCAGTCTTCCTCACCCCCTCACTCACATCCAGGAGTGAGTATGGGTTTGTATCTAATTTAGACATGTGTTATTTAAAAAAAAATTAATGCTTACTTATTTTTGAGAGAAAGAGAGACAGAATATGAGTGGGGGAGAGGCAGAGAGAGAGGGAAACACAGAATCCGAAGTAGGTTCCAGGTCTGCACTGTCAGCACAGTGGGGCTGGACATGGGGCTGGAAACCCACAAACTGTGAGATCATGACCTGAGCCCAAGTCAGACACTTAACTGACTGAACCACCCAGGTGCCTCTATTATTTTTTACATAATTGTTTTGTTTACTTATTTTGAGAGAGTGCATGCACACATCTGTGTGAGTAGGGGAGAGGCAGAGAGAGACAGAGAGAGAAGAGAGACAGAGAGAAACCTAAGCAGTCTCTGTGCTGTCAGCTCTGTGCTGGATTCCAGACACGGTGAGATCATGACCTGAACCAAAATCAAGAGTTGGCTGCTTAACCGAATAAAGCCACCCAGGCACTCCCAGATGTTTGTTATTAATCTGCAACAGCATCCATTAAAATGCCCTGTTCCTATCTGGTCTTCGGATGTCAGTTTTCAGTGACACAGACCATTGCTGTCCTCATGAGTCTCAGCCCTACAGCAGCTTCCATTTTGCTACAATCTGTGTCATCTACACACAAGGGAAATATCTTGCTGTCTCCCATGACATTTGGGTTAGATGGGAATGTCCATTCTGATGCTTCTCAGGTTTGTCTGCTGGTCACCCAATGTAAGTATTTCTTCCATTCCAGCCCTGGAACAGTATCCATGTCTTACTTCAGCAATCACTCTTCGATATCTTTGCCTTCAAATTAGACTGAGTTCTTCTTATAGATTACCTTTTCTATCTAGAGGAGGCTAGTCTTCCCACATCTGTTTAGAGTTAAGTGGTTTTCCCCGACATCTTACTTTATTATGAAAATTTTCAAACATATACAAAAGTTAAAGAGTTGTACAATAAGCATACATGTACCTACCATGCAGATTCTGGATTGTTAATATTTTGCAATATATGCTTTATTTCATGTCTATCAATATATTTATTCATCTATCCATCTATCAGTCTGTCTTTATTGGATACATTTAAAGTGAGTTCCCTTCTACATTGTATCAGGGTTGGTCTGTAGAAAAATATATAGCAGAAGTGATGGTGTGTGACTGCTAAGGCTAGATTGTGATGGGCACCAAGCTTTCTGCTTTGCAATCTTCCTTGGCTTTTTCACTCTAGGGGAATCCAGCTATCATGTCATGAGCAACACTGTAGAAAGACCCACATAATGAGGAACAGAAGACTCCTGCCAACAGACATGTGAGTGGCCTGGAAGAGGATTTTCCAATGTCAGTCAAGCATTCAGGTGCTTGACTATATTCAGCTATATTCAGGAGATATAGCTTCTCCTATTATCTTGATTTGCAACTCCCTGAGAGAGCCTGAGCCAAAGCCACCCAGCTAAATTGCTCTCAAATTCTTCACCTATAGAAACTACAATAAATATTTGTTGTTTTAAGGCACCATGTTTTGGGGTAATTTTTTACAGAGCAATAGATAGCTAATATAATATTTTATCCTTAAAGACTTCAGCATGCTTAGAACTAACTAGAAAATTAAGAATTCAATATTTTTCTTTTTTTAATGTTTATTTATTTATTTTGAGAGAGACAGTGCAAGTGGGGAAGGGGCAGAGACAGACAGACAGACAAACAGAAAATCCCAAGCAGGTTTCACACTCAGTGTAGAGCCTGACTCAAGGCTCGATCCCATGACCCTGAGATCATGGCCTAAGCCAAAATCAAGAGTTGGACACTTAATTCACTGAGCCACCTTGGCACCCCTATATTTGTTTTCTGTTTTTCTGAGGCTAAGCTTACATACAATAAAATGCACAAGTCTTAAGCCACTCATTGAATTTTGACTAATACATATACCAAGTGATCTAAATCCCTATTATCTACCTAAAAAGTTCCCCCATAGCTCTTCCTAGTCAATTTCTGCCCCATCCCAGACACAATTTTTATTCTGATTTTTTCATCACACAAAATTAATACAAATGGCACAAATGTAATTAATATAAATGGTCAAGAAATTAATACAAATTGAACCATACAGCATATACTGTTTTTGCAAGGCTGCTTTCACTTAGAGTATTGTTTATGAGATTCGACTATTAGTTACATTTATGAGCAGTTTGTTCCTTTTTGTTGCTGAGTAGTCTCCCTCTATATAACTATACCATGATTTTTAAAACTCTATTAACCTATTGATAGACATTTGGGTTGTTTTCAGCTATTATGAAGAAACTGTCATCAACACTCTCATGCAAGCCTTTTTACAGAAATATGTTCTCATTTGAGGTGCCTGGGTGGTTTAGCTGGTTAAGCATCTGACTCTTGATTTCAGCTCAGGTCATGATCTCACTGTTTGTGAGTTCAAGCCCACATCAGGCTCTGCATTGATGGTGCAGAGCCTGCTTGGGATTCTCTCTCTTTCCCTCTGTCTCTGCCCCTCCCCTGGTCATGCACGTGCTCTCTGCCCCCCCCCCCCCCCCAAATAATAAACTGAAAAAATAAATAAATATGTTCTCATTCCTCTGGATTAAAGATGTAGGAGTGGAAGGGCTGAGTCATATGGCAATTACATGTTTTAAATTAGAAGAAACTACCATGTCTGTTGCCAAAGTGGTTGTACCACTTATACTCCCCTTAATAATGTATGAGAATTCTGGGTGTGCCACATTCCTATCAAGACTTTTAACTTTAGCCAGTATAATGAGTGTGTGTTTATCTCATTGTTGTGTTTTTCTTCTGTTTCCTATATTTCATTTGTTTCCTATATTTCATCTGTTTCCTATATTTCCTATATGTTTCATTTCTCTGATTCACACTATTTTGTTTAATATTCACATATCGGCTTTTGTTGTGTTTTAATTTATTTTTAAGCTTCCATATGCTCATCTTGAATTCAGAAGCAATCTAATCAGTTCCTTCTTTGTTTACTTTCAACTGGGGAGGTGTTTCCCACCACCCCCATGGTTTAAAACAAAATCCCAGAGGGGTGTCTGGGTAGCTCAGTTGGTTGGACTTCCAACTCCTGATTTTGGTTCAGGTCATGATCTCACAGTTTGTGAGTTTGAGCCCCACGTCAGGCTCTGTGCTGACAGTGCAGAGCCTGCTTGGGATTCTACGTGTCCACCTCCCCCACCCACACCGCCCCTCCCTAGCTTACTTGCTCTTTCTCTGCCAAAAATAAACATAACTTTTTTTTAATCCCAGAAAGTGAGCATGTATTTACAAATAAATCCATCTAGATCACCTTCTTTCCTTGGGGTAGGAAGCCAAATTGCTGAGTTGTCCAGGTAAACACAAGACATCTCCAACAATACACATGGATGCATGTATATCTGAGGTGGGTACGCACAGCTCTTAGCTCAAGTCCACTGTTTGGAAGAAACACATTTGGCAACTCATACGTGATGGAGGGATTATTTTTCTTTTCTTTTCTTTCTTTCACTTTTATTAAAGTGAGTTTTGGATATGTATTGTCCAGTATTTACAACCACCACACTGCTTCTTGTTTCTGTCTTCATCTTTTGAGACATTATTCAAGGGATAATTTTCTGTACTATCATTATTCCTGCTGGATTATTTTCTGTGAGGTTTCCTCTTCCATATATCTTAAATTTCATGCATATTTCTCCCAGCTTTTGAATTATCTTTTTTTCCCCAAGTTTTCCCAGGAATAGTGCTGAGAAACTGATGGGGGGGGGCTTAATGGGGCATCTCCCATGTCTTTAATTCCTCTTTAGCACCTCTACATTGTACGGATCTTGTTGTAAGGGCTATGTCTTCCTACCATTTTTATTACCCAGATTTCCTAACACATAGGAGATTATCAAAAATATGTTATATTTGGTTGGACTGAACTGAATGACATTACCTAATTTTAATGGACAATGAAATATTTTTTAAAAGCCATGTGACAACAGATTCTTTGCCCATTACCCTCCCCAGGATAACTACCATTCATGTTGTGACAAATATGGGGCTGGCGGGAAGCCACAGCCTTCCTGATCTCAACTTTCTGCAGCTTGGTGGTCCAGTTCCTGCAAGTTGTACTATGTACTATGTTATTC
Source organism: Leopardus geoffroyi (assembly GCF_018350155.1). Lineage (NCBI taxonomy): Eukaryota > Metazoa > Chordata > Mammalia > Carnivora > Felidae > Leopardus > Leopardus geoffroyi. The sequence continues at coordinate 94,599,803 of NC_059336.1, read as the reverse complement.
AAAACACTGAACTTGATTACTATATAGAAACTATAGAACTACAGTTCACAGGAAAAATGTGGGCAGAGGATGGGGGTGGGATTATCTGCAAGTGGAGGAGGAGCACAAGTGGAGGGGAGACTCAGAGGTCAGAGAGCAACAGTTGTAATCTGGTCAGAGGAACCAGACTGCAGAGAAGAATTTGAGCTCAGTGCTGGCAACAGCTGATGGGGTGCTACGGTTTTTAACCATAATTATTTATTGGTTTTACCTGAGAAATTTTAAACAAAATCCTGATGCCTGAACCCAGGGCTATAAGAGTTTATACTGCATCATTATATGAATAGAAAAAGGTAGTACCTCTGAGAAGATGCATCCCTGGATTCTGATGGCCTGCTCATCAGGCACACCTTTGTGTGAATTAGGAAAAAAAAAAAAAGTATCCCTTCCTCAGCAAATTTAGCCTACTCCAAAAGCCTAGGCTGAATTTCAGATTCCACTTGCCTCCACGCCTTAGCATCCTTGTTCAGTGAGTAGCCTATACAGCTGTCAGTGGAGGCCCTGATAGGTCTCTATTCAAACCAGATGCAGTTATATTTCTGCAGGTATCTGGAAAATCGCATACATCTTTTAAAAATCTCACCAAGTGATGATGCTAAAGGAAATGAAGTTTAAAAGCTTTGAAATAGGCACCAGGTAAAGGATATTGCAGGACTTCATTCATTCTCCATTCTATCCATTTAGCAGTTATTTACTGAGCATTTAACCTATATACTTTTGAGAACCACATGAAGTTGATACACTTTTCTGCAGTGGTGGGGCTTCTTTTGAAGGTTTATGTACAGAGAAGTATTTCTACTCATTTTATAGGCACAGAGGTGCAGTACCACCTCTGAGAAATAAAATAGCTCCTCCTAACCCACTGAATACTGTAACATGATTCTCCGGTGACCACTACCCAACTTCTGGCTCTGCAGGGTGTTTCCTTTCAAGGTCACCCTGAAGTGCTAGCTATAAAGGGACTGACATAATGAGGAACATATGTCCAGAAAAAGCATGCTATCCCCCGCCCCTGTCCAGCTTTAAGAAGTTAGTGCTGAAATTGCCTGACTATCAGCAGAAGGATTAAACTTCACAGCGACAGACTTAGAGAGAGAGGGGGAGAGAAAGAAATTATTTCAGCCTGATATCTTTAGAGAGTTTTTGTCATTCCAGAATGGGCACTAGCATTCTGAAGAGTGGTTACTGTATTCTTCTCTTACAGAACAGAGACCCCGTCACCACCTCAGTAGAGTGCTTGCCTTATAATGAGAATAAATAATAAATTAAAGATTAACAAGTAAAAAAAAAAGACTAACAAATGTTGGATCATTTTATGACGAAAAAAATTATTATTTCATAAAAATCAGCCACACTTCCCTCATGTGGAGACAGCCACCATCTACACTTTGTAATATTTTCTTATTGAATTGGTATGTTAAATAGCACATGCATTTTATTAAATTGTCTTTTTATTTAAACTATATTATGAGTGTTCTATTTCCTTATATGGACTTTAGGAACATAATTTTCATTTGCTAAATGATGCAACATTGTTAAGGTTCTTAATAGACATATTGCTAAGTTACTACCCCCAACTTAAAAACATTACGTCCACCAACAATATAAGAATGACTTTTTCTATTACCTTCACCACCCTGAGATTTTTCTTTTAAGCTTTATAACTTTTGAGGTCATAATGTACTTTTTGATTTATAGTTCTTATTTTGTATTACTAGTACAATAAATACTTTATGTTTATTATTTTGGGTTTTTATAAGCATTGTTGAAAATATACATTGCCCACATTTTTTACATTGAGTTTTCGATAATTTTATTAGTTTATTTAAACTGATTTTATAAGAGCTCTCTTTAATTATAAGAATTCTTTTTTCTTTCATTTTTATAATTTTTTCCAGTTTGCCTTTTAATCTTATTTATGTATTCTTCCAAGTGGAGAAAATACTTTTTAATGTTTTCAAATCTACTAACATTTGCCATTATTATTTGCATGTTTTGAGTTTATAATTAGAGTTTTATTCATCACTATAATACATGGCATTCATCTGAACTTTTTACCAGTTTATGTTTTAATTTTTAATTTACTTATATAATTCATTCTGGAATGTATTTTGATTAGTGGTATGGAGTAGAGCAATAATAGTTTTGTTATTGTTAACTGTTCATTACAGTGACATTTATTAAAAGATCCATCCTTTACCTATTTATATTTTCCATGCCCTATATTAAGTTATTGACTTACTAGGAAATGTTTCTGGACTTACTGTTCTATTTCATTGATCTTTCTATTCTTATGTCATATTTTATTTTGTGGGGAGGGTAAACTCTTACTCCTATTTTCTTTTCAATATTTCTTTGCATATTATTTTTTTTCCAAATATATTTTAGGATAATTCTGTTAAATATTCCTCCAGCACCACCCTATAATTTAGTGGCATTTTGATTTAAGGAGAATTTATGTTCCTTTAATATTAATCCTCACTGTTGTAGAACATTAAAAAATGTAAAATTTCAAACTGATTTCATAATGGCAACATGAACATGAATATCAAGAGGTTATAACTCAATTATACATCTAAATGAACTCTAAGATCCTTTACAGAAAAAATGAAAATTGATTATACAGGAATTACTACTACTACGGATGTACTAGTAATAAGGGTTGCATTTTCTCTCTTGTCTAACATAAGTAAAAAATAGACAAGGTATATGAAACATATATTCAAAAAGGTAGAGGAAAAATTGAGAGACACAGAAGACATAAAAGAGGCCCAAATTGAACTTCTATAGATGAAAATTATAGTATCTGTGATATACAGCAGATTATATGATTCTGAAGTTAGTGAACTTGAAGATATGTAATAGAAACTACCCAAAATGAAACACACTGAGAAAAATACTGAAAAAAAAAAAATGAATAGAATAGTTAGCTAATATGACAACTTCAGACAGCCTAATATATGTGTAGTTGAAGTCCCTTAAGGAAAAAAGCGAACACAGAAGAATTTGAAAAAATACTGCAGACAGCAGACAAATTTTCAAATCTGATAGAAACACCTGGAAATCTGTGGACCCAAGAAGTCTAATGAACAAAGTATAGGAAGCATGAACAAAGCTACACTAAGTCACATCATAATCAAACTGCTTAAAATGATGGATAAGCAGAAAACCTTAAAAACAAACAGGAAAAAAATTCATACAGTATGTCTGTGTAAGTTTCTTTCTTCCCAAGGAATCTAATAATAAACTATATTTAGAAAATTTACTAACAAAATTCATCATGACAAATGAAAATAATATTTTAATAGCCACCAAAAATATATTGTTAAAAATCTAGCATTTATTCTTTTATAAAATGCTTTGTAAATTAAGAGATAACTAGTCTCTAAGCATGATAAAAAAAAATACCAATTTCAAGGTAACAGATGAAGCAAAGTGGCATATAGAATGGATAGAAAGCTGTCAGCTCTCTCATTCTTAATGTATATCTTTCATGAGAATGATATAATAATCCCTAGGAGTTTTTTGTTTGTTTTGAGCCAGTTTCACTTATCATAACTTCTTTTTGGTAGTGATCTGAAAAATAGATTCAATTTTACAATTGACTCTATTAGGGCTTCAAGATAGAGAATAATTGCATGTATAAATAACAGTTTTTTTCCAATGGTGGATATTTTTAGACTATGCCTCAATAACTGTATTGATTGGAATGTCCAGAACAAAATTAATAGCAAAAATAGATGTGTGGTAAAGAATGTAGCCTTGCCTAAAAAGAGAGATCTAGTTTTTGTCCCCAAGTCCTAGGAGGTGATTTTTAAATCCTTAGAATTTCCTAGGTGAGAAGAGGGACTGTTGTTCATGGTGAACCCTTTGGACACAACTAATAGCTTATGCTAATGAAGTGACTCATGGTGGACCCTTTGGTCCATATGATATCAGCCTGACCTTTGGGATTGGGGGAGATAAAGACTGAGCTCAACAACATGGTCAGTCAATCAATCATGCCTAGATAAATGAAACCTCAGGAAGAACTTTGCAAATAAAGCTTAAATAAGCTTTCTGGTTAGCAATACTCCATGTGTTTAATAGTTTTCAGTGAGTTCTGTGTGAATCCTTCTAGCAAATTGTATGAACTGAGAATAGACTCTGGAAACATCTGAACTTCATGTTACAAGTGATGGTAATCACGTATGAACTCATCCTGAAAACTTGGGAGTTGGAACCAAACTCCTTGCTGTTGGTATTAGAAGTAATGGGCAGATTTAGCAATCTGGAGGACTATGCCTTTAACCTAATTCTGGGTAATAAATGTCACCTTTGTTTTATTCTTGACTGTATTAGGAATTTTGTTAGTGTTTTATTGCTAAGCATAATCTTTATGGTGTGAGATAGAAATAGTCTGTCATATTCTGATATTATTATTTTATTCCCAGTTTATCTAAAAAAATCGGAAATGGTTGTTAAATGCTATCAAGTCCCTTTTTATTTCTTTCTATCCAATAGTTAGTTATTTATGACTTTCCAAGCATTGTGGTAGGTACTTTACATACATTATCTCATTTAATCCTCACAACAGGCACAGAATGATTAGGCAATTTGCCTAAGGTCACAAAGTCATAATTGGTGGAGCTGGTGTTGGAAATCCCATCTAAGGCTAGATCTGGAGATCTGAATCATACTATGTGAATCACATCAACATTTTTCCTTGTGCTAAAATATCCTTCTCTAAAAATCAATTCCACTTTGTAATGTATATTTTTCTATTAGTATTCTTCTAGATATGATTTACTGGTGTTTAAATATAAATCCTACACTGGGATGTGAGATTTGTATATAGTTTTCTTTTATTATGCTTCAAAACAGGTTTATTAACTAGCTTGAGTAAATAAATTGGAAAGCTTTATTTCCTTTTATGTTCTAGATAAATTTATGTATTATGAGAATCCTTTGGTCCATGGCTCTTTAAGAACAATTGCTTATTAAGTCGTCTGTCCCTTCAGCCCTTTCTAGGAGTGGATTTTCTTTTATATGTTGTTAAAATGATTATTTTTTTCCACTATCTTTCCAGGTAACTGGTTCACTCAGAATATCTAACTCTTTGCAGTATATTTTAACACTTTATATATGTATACATATGTATATATAAACATTCATATGTATATTTAGCATACACATGTATATATATGGAAAAATAATCTTTTCATCATGTTTTCCAAATTTATTTTTGTTGAATTTCATGTCGTATGCTTTATTATGCTTTCTTCTCTTCTCTGTCATCATTTTTTATTATGGTAAAAAATACATACTATTAGATGTACCATCTTAACTATTTTTAAGTGTTCAGTTCAACAGTATTCAATATATTCACCTTACTGTGCAACAGATCTCTAGAACTTTTTCCTCTTGCCACAATGAAATTGTACATTAACTGAACCTAGTTACCCCTCCCCCCAGCCCTTACAAACCATCCTTCTACTTTTTTCTGTTTCTATGATTTTGACTACTTTAAATATTTCATATGAACAGAATCATACAGTCTTTGTCCTTTTATTACTGGCTTATTTCACTTAGCAAAGTATCCTTGAGACTCATCCATATGTATCAGAATTTTCTTCATTTTTAAAACAGCATAATATTCCATTGTATGCATATACCATATTTTCTATATCCATTCATCTGTCAATGGACATTTAGGTTGCTTCCACCTCTTGGCTATTGTGAATAATGCAATGAACCTAAGTGTGTAAATTTCTCTTCAAGATTTTGCTTTAAATCATTTTGGATAAATACCCAGAACTGGAATTGCAGGATCATATGCTAATTCCATTTTTAATTTCTTGAGGAACTACCATATCATTTACCATAATGACTACACCATTTTACATTCCCACTATCAGTGCACATAAGTTCCAACTCCTTTGTATAATTGCCAAGACTTGTTATTTTCATTTTTTTTTTTTATAGTGGCCATCCTGGTGAATTGGAGGCAACATCTCATTATGGTTTTTTTTTTTTTTTAATTTTTTTTTTCAACGTTTATTTATTTTTGGGACAGAGAGAGACAGAGCATGAACGGGGGAGGGGCAGAGAGAGAGGGAGACACAGAATCGGAAACAGGCTCCAGGCTCTGAGCCATCAGCCCAGAGCCTGACGCGGGGCTCGAACTCACGGACTGCGAGATCGTGACCTGGCTGAAGTCGGACGCTTAACCGACTGCGCCACCCAGGTGCCCCTCATTATGGTTTTTAATTACATTCCCCTAATCATTAATGATGTTGAACATTTTTTTCATATGCTTATTGGCTATTTATGTATGTTCTTTGGAAAAATGTCTAGTTAATTCCTTTGCCCATTTTTAATTGGGTTGTTGCTGCTATTATTGAGTTGTAGAAGTTTCTTATATATTCTGGATCATAACTCCTTATCACATATATGACTTGCAATTATTTTCTTTCATTCTGTATGTTGCCTTTCACTCTGTCAATTGCTTCCTTTGATATGCAGAAATTTAAAAGTTTTATATAGCCCTATGCAATTATTTTTCACTTTGTTGCCTTTGCCTTTGGTGTCATATCCTAGGAATCATTGCCAAACCCAATATCCTGAAGCTTTTCCTCTATGTTTTCATCTAGGAGTTTGATAGTTTTAGACCTTACTTTTAACCCACTTTGAGTTAATTTTTGTATATAGTGTAATATAAGGGTCCAACTTCTTTCTCTTGCATGTGGATATCTAGTTTTCCCAACACCAGTTGTTGAAGAGACTCTCCTTTCCCCATTGGTTAGTTCTGACACTTTTGTTGAGATCATTTTACCATATACATGAGGGTTTATTTCTGAGCTCTGTTTCACTGGGGTGTGTGTGGGGGTGTGGGTGTGTGGGTGTGTGGGTGTGTGTATCTTAATGTCAGTACCACACCATCTTGATTACTGATGTATTTTTTGAAGTCAGGAAGTATCTTGCTCCAACTTTGATTTTTTAAAAGATCGATTTGCCTATTTGGGATTCCTTGAGGTCCCATATTAATTTTAGAATATATTTTTTTCTGTTTTTGAAAAAAAATGCCATTGGGATTTTGATAAGGATCTGTAGATCATTTTGGGTAATATGGATATTTTAACAATATTCTGTCCTCTCATCCTGAGGCATATGTCCTGTCACTTATTTGTACTTTTTTTTTTTTTTTTTGGTTTTAGCAATTTTTTACAGTTTTCAGACAAATTTTTCTCTTTCCTGGTGAAATTTATTCCTAAGCATTTTATCCTTTTTGATGCTGTAGTAAATGGGACTATTTTCTTAATTTCCCTTTCAATTTGATTATTATTATTGTGTAGAAACAAACCAACTTTTGTGCATTCATTTTTCATCCTACAACTTTGCTGAAATTGTTTATTGTATTTTTTTGATGTGTGGAATCTTTTTTTTAATCTTTTATGTTTATTTATTTTGAGACAGAGACAGAATATGAGCAGGGTAGGGGCAAAGGGAGAGGGAGACAGAGAATCGAAGCAGGTTCCAGGTTCTGAGCTGTCAGCACAGAGCCCAACACAGGGCACGGACCCACAAACCGTGAGATCATGACCTGAGATGAAGTCTTGACCCTTAACCGAGACACCCAGGCAACCCTGATGTGTGGAATCTTTAGGGCTTTCTACACATAAGTCATGTCATCTGTGAATACAGATCACTTTACATCTTCTTTTTCAGTTTGGATGTCTTTTATCTCTTTTTCTTGTCTAGTTGTAGTGGTTGGGACTTGCAGTACTATGTTGACCAAAACTGGCAAAAGTAGTCATCCTAGGGGCACCTGGGTGGCTCAGTTGGTTGGGCATCCAATTTTGGCTCAGGTCATGGTCTCACCATGTTGGGTTCGAACCCCATGTTGGGCTCTGTGCTGACAGCTCAGGGCCTGGAGCCTGCTTCAGATTCTTTGTCTCCCTCCTTCTTCCCTCCTTCACTCAAGCTCTGTCTCTGTCTCTCTCTCAAAAATAAATAAACATTAAAAAATTTTTTTTTAAGTAGTCATCCTTGTCTTGTTCCTGATTTAGAGGAAAAGCTTGTGGTTTTCACCATTCAGTATATTAGCTGTGGTATGTCATATATGGCCGTTATTGCCCTCGGTATATTCCCCTATACCCAGTTCATTGAGAGGTTTTATCATGAAAGTTAGCTGAATTTTGTCAAATGCCTTTTCTGCATCAATTGTGATGGTCATGTGACTTTTTTCCTTCACTCTGTTATTATGGTATATTACATGGATTTATTTAATATGTTGAAATATCCCTGTATTCCATGCATAAATCCCACTTGGTCATGGGGTATGACCCTTTAAATGTGCTTTTGATTTCAGTTTTCTAGTATTTTGTTTAGGTTTTTGTATCAATATTCTTCAGGGCTATTGGTCTGAGGTTTTCCTTTATGTATCTTCACCTGGGTTTGAGGTCAGGGTAATTCTAGCTTCATAAAATGAGTTTGGGTGTGTTATCTCCTCTTCAATTCTTTGGAAGAATTTGAGGGGGGTCAAGTATTAATTATTCTCTAGATGTCTGATAAAATTCTCCAGTGAAGCCATTTGGTCCTGGACTTTTCTTCCTTGGAAGTGTTTTTTTTTTTTTTTTTTTCCTACTTCATTATTTTTCTGCTTCAATATCCATAGTTTTAGGTCTGTTCAGGTTTTTATTTCTTCATGATTCAGCCTTGTGTTCCTAGGAATTTATCCATTTCTTCTGAGGTATCCAATTTATTGCCATATACTTTTCATATTGGTCTCATAATTCTTTTCATTTCTGTGAATTTGTTGTTATATTCCCTCTTTCACTTCCATTTTTAGTTATTTTACTGTTCTCTCTCTGTCTTTTTTTTTTACTCTACTCTTTACTCTTGTTTTTGTTAGCCTAGCGGAGATTTTTTCAATTTTGTTGATCTTTATAAAAAGCAACTTTTAATTTCATTGACTTTTCTATTGTTTTTCTATTCTCTGTTTAATTTATCTTTGCTCTAAGCTTTATTTTCTGCTAACTCTGGGTTTACTTTCTTTATTTTATACTTTTTTAAAGTGCAAGTTTAGTTATACTATTGATTGGAAACCTTCTTTTTTTTATTTTTTTAATATTTATTTATTTATTTATTTATTTATTTATTTTTAAATGTTTATTTTTATTTTTGAGAGAGAAAGAGAAAGACAGAGCATGAGTGGGGAGGGACAGAAAGGAAGAGGGAGACAGAATGTGAAATAGGCTCCAGGCTCTGAGCTGTCATGTCAGCACAGGGTCAGCACAGACCCTGACACGAGGCTCAAACTCCAGAAGGGTGAGATCATGACCTATGCTGAAGTTGGAGCTTAACCAACTGAGCTACCCACGTGCCCCTGTTTATTTATTTTTGAGAGAGAGAGAGAGAGAGACAGAGTGTGAGCAGGGGAGGGGCAGAGAGACGGAAACACAGAACCTGAAGCAGGCTTCAGGCTCTGAGCTGTCAGCACAGAGACGGAGGCGGGGCTCGAACCCACAAACTGTGAGATCATGACCTGAGCCAAAGTCAGATGCTCAACCAATTCAGCCACCAGGCACCCCCTTTTCTTTTTATTTAATGTGTTTACTGCTATAAACTTTCTTCTTAGTATTTCTTTCATTGCATCCCATAAGTTTTGGTATGTTGTGCCTTTGTTTCCATTTTCTTGATATATTTTTTAAATTCCTTTGTGACTTTTTCTTTTACCCAGTGGTTGTTTAAGAGAATTCCTCTGTTCCTTCTGTTATTGATTTCTCACTTCATCCTGTTGTGGTCAGAGAACACAGTTTGAAATATTTCTGTTTTCTTAAATCTGTTGGGATTTATTTTGTGGCCTAACATATGGTCTATTTTGGAGAATGTTCCATGTGCACTTGAAAATAATTTGTATACTGCTATTGTTGAGTAAAATGTTCTGTATATTTCTCAGGTTCAATAGGTCTATAATATTATGCATATTAGAATATTATAATATTCTACCTGGTTCTTCTATCCATAAATGCAAGTGGAGTACTGAAATCTCCTTTTATTATTGTGTTGCTATTTCTCCCTTCGGTTTTGTCAATGTTTGCTTCATATATTTGGGAACTCTAACATTAGGTGTATAAATATTTATAATTGTTATTCTTCCTGGTAAATTAACTCATTTATCATCATATAATGTCCTTATTTTAGTCTTGTGGCAGTTTTTGTCTTAATGTCTACTTTGATACAACTATAACTACGGTCACTCATCCTCTTTAGGTTCCTACTTTCATTATATAATTTTTTCCACCCTTTCTTTTAGGCCTATGTATGTCTTTAGATCTAAAGTGAATCTCTTATAGACAGCATATAGTTGGATTTGTTACTTTTTAATTCATTCAGCCAATCTATGCCTTTTAATTGGTGCATTTAATCTATTTATGTTTAAAGTAATTCCAGATAGGGGCACCAGGGTGGCTCAGTAGGTTGAGTCTGACTTTAGCTCAGGTCATGATCTCGCAGTTCATGGGTTCGAACCCTGCATCAGGATCTGTGCTAACAGCTTGGAGCCTGGAACCTGCTTTGGATTCTGTGTCTTTCTCTCTCTCTGCCTCTCCCCAGGGCAGAGCTCTGTCTCTTTCTCTCTCCCTCTCAAAAATAAATAAAACATTAAAAAAAATTTTTAAGTAATTCCTGATAGAGGACTTCCTACTGACATTTTGTTAATTGCTTTCTGTATGTCTTATAGCTTTTTTGTCCATTCTCTCCTCCCTTGCTGTCTTCTTTTGTATTTCATTGATTCTTGTAGTGATATGTTTTTATTCCTTTCTTGTAGTGATATGTTTTTATTCCTTTCTTATTTACCTTTGTATATATTCTATAGATGCTTTCTTTGTGATTACTACTGCAATTATTTAAGATATCTTAAACTTATAACAATCTGTTTTAAACCGCTAACAACTATAATACTTGACATCTCTTTTTTGACATGCCTTTTTTGTTATTGATAGCACAAACGATCTTTTTGTATTGCACATACATTCACATAGATTTATAATTTCATTTTAATCCTTTTTTAAAAATTCTATACTAGATTTAAAAGTTATTTATATACCTTTAGCATTGTATCTATAAAGTCAATGCTATAGTCAAGGTCATTTGGTTTTCTCCTATGTTATCTTCTAGGAGTTTTAGGTTTTATGTTTTACATTTTGGTCTATGATACATTTTGACTTAATTTTTTATATCTAATTTTTTTTTTTTTTTGCATGTGGATGTCCATATGTTCCAGCATCATTTGTCAAGTTCAGTTGGCTATACGTGTCAGGTTCAGTTGGCTATATTTCTGAGTCTGTATTAAGTTTCATTAATCTATTTTTCTATGATATTACCAATATCACACTACCTTGATTACTGTACTTAATGATAAGTTTTAAAGTTGAGTAGTGTCCGTCCTGCAACTTTGTTCTCCCTAGTCAATATTATGTTGGCTATTCTGGGTCTTTTGCCTTTGTAGAAATACTTTAGAATCAGTTTGTCAATATCCACAAAATAACTTGCTAAGATTTTGATCGGGATAGCATTGTATCTATTGGTCAATTTGGAAAGAACTGGTATCTTGAAAATACTGAAATCCATAGACATGAACTAATTCTTGATTTTTTTTTAGTTCTCTGTTTTCTTTCATCAACATCTTACAGTTTTTCTCAAATACATCCCATACATATTTTCTTTTTTTGGACTATGTTTACTTATATATGATGGTGGCAATCTAGAAGGATACACAACAAAGAGTTTACAGTGGCTATCTATGGGGTTAAGATTGGATGAAGGAACATGAATTTTTCACTTTTCCACTTTAGACATTGCCATGCTCATTGAATTTTCCACTTAGACTCTGCCATACTGATTGCACTGTTTTATATTGAGCATTTTCTAAGTAAAGAACTATACCATCGAGAGATCTTTTGTTCTAATTTAAAACCAAGGTCTTACTACTTCAGAACAAAGTTGAACCATCTTCCAAAGCAACACTATAGTCCTGCAGGAATAAACCTCAAGCAGGCCTGAGCCCTGTCCTGCTTGCAGATGTCTTCAGGAAAGTGGCCTTCCCCTCACCTAGTTTCCCCCTAAATACTTAGGAATGTGAAGAAATTGAGATCATTTATTTGTCTCTGCTTTGTGGGTAGGTAGATTTGTAGCCGGAGTCTGCAGAATAGGTGGATGGAACTAGGAGAGAGAGTATTAAAAAAACAAAAAACAAAACAAAACAGAAGCAAATAAACAAAAAATCAAAGTAAGAATGGAAAAAAGCATCTTTTAAAGCCTAGCAAAATCTTTACTTTATGTAGGTGGTGTTGCTCACAGCTGCACTTGCCCAGGGAGAACTGTGTGAACCTGAGAACCATGCTTTCATAAATTTAAGAAAATATGTATAAGATCTATTTACTTTGAGAATCTGGTTGATACCTGGAGGTAAAACACACAGAAGTGAGTGGGGATTTCTGCTCAAGTGTGTTGTAGCCTCTATAATTTCTGTCTAACTCTCCAATTTGTGGGACAGATCTATTCTTACATATATTTTATTAAATTTATACCTCAAATTTCATTTTGAGGGGTGTTAATGTAAATAGTATTGCACCTTTAATTTCAAATTCTATTTGTTCTTTGCTGTTATTTAGAAAGTGTTTGACTTGTATATTAACCTCATATCTTGCAACCTTAGTATAATTGTTGCAGAACAAATTGATTTTTCATCAATCTTTTGGATTTTTTACATACCTTCATGTCATCTGTAAACAAAGACAGTTTTCTTTCTTCTAAATTTATCCATCTTTTATTTCCTTTTCTTATTGCAATAGGTAGAAATTCCAGTCCACTACTGAAATAAGTAGTGAGAAGAAACATTCCTGCCTTGTTCCTGATCTTATTTGGAAAACTTCTAGTTTTTCATCATGAAGTATGATATTAACTGTAGGTTTTTATAGATATTCCTTATTAAGTAAAGGAAATTCTCTATTCCCATTTCACTGAGAGTTGTTTTTTTTTTTTTTTTTTTTATCATGAATGGGTGTTGGATTTTGTCAAATACTTTTTTTTCTCCTATCAATAGGCCTTTAGTAATATGGTGGTTAGTTGCGGGGAGAGGGAAAATGTTCTATAGACCTATGATTAGATCTCAATCTTTTAGTGAATTTTTACCTGTGGACTACAAACTTCTCAGTTTTTTTCTCCTTCTCCCCTTAGTTGGGATAGGATGGCTAGAGTGGGCTGGAGTTGGGTGTTGCCCTTCCCTTAGATCATTAGGGTCTGATAAGAACACCAGTAGGTTAGGATGTGGCTAATTAGTTTCTCCTGAAAGAAAGAAAGAAAGAAAGAAAGAAAGAAAGAAAGAAAGAAAGAAAGAAAGAAAGAGTTTCTCCTTGTTAAGAAGAACAGAGTGCTCTGGTGTATGTTAAAAGGGTTCTGTTCCTCCTCCACTCCCTTCCAGAAGCACACCAAGATTTTTCTCCCATATTTACTTTAAGAACATGATTGAGGCCTGGAGGTAAAATACACAAAAGTAAGTGGAGGTTTCTGTTCAGGTATGTTGGATTCTCTGTAATTGCCTGCCTAACTCTCCAATTTGTGGGACAGTGGGTTTCCCAGTGACCTCACTTTTTTTTACAGATCTAAAATAAGGTTGTTGATTTTTCGTTTTGTTTCGGATTTTATTTGTTTGGGTGGAATGGCAATTTCTAAGCTCCTTATATATGGAAACAGAAGTCAGAATTTTTGTTTTTGACTTTTATTTTTATAATTTGTTTCTCTTTACAATTGTCACAAGTTTGTTTATATTAGTATTATTATTGTAACTAAATATTCAGTTAGACTTCAATACAAAATTTTATATAAAATGTTAGCATAGCCCTTTACACTGGAGTAAGAAGCCAAAACTTCTTTACTGAAAAATGCTTAATTATAAGCTTCACTTTCTCAGTCTTACTCAACCTTTCTCCTAGTTGCGAAGTAGCAATTGTGTTATCTCATGGTTATTTGCTGACCTCTTGGTACTGGATGGCAAAGGATCCACAGGCCATAATGGTCAGTAAAACTCTGTTCCGTGTGCACTCTGGTGTCCTTGGATAATAAGAGTTTGGAAGGACTCTTTCCTTCAATGTCTCTGATTTGAAAAGTATAGAGAAGTGGTATGGTAGCATAATACAACTTTTCTGTTATAAAGTTTAGAATCAGGCTGGGCTTCTCCTTCTTCTAAATCTACTCTAATACTTCCTAAGGACCATGGCAACAGTAAAATAAGTCTTGTCACTGGCAGTTAGAAGCATCTTTTAGATACATTAGTTATTGTTTTCTGCATTTTAATACATTCATTTTTGCTTCTTTCTCTCCGTTTATTCTTGTCTTTGAATTGATATTCGATATTACATCTTGGAGTACTTTTTTATTTTATAATGAATGTTCTGGACTTCCAGTGGCACCAAACCAGGTGATAGTTCTCTGAAATACTCTGTTCAAGTGCTATGGCTGGAAGTGAGTTCAACAGAAGGAAACAAGGAAGAAAATACTATGCATGGGAATCACTATCTTCTCCTTTAACTGTGGGTTATCTGGCAATGGGAGACACTGTCATGAGAATTTATAGTGAATCCAATGATGCAGTCTATATGAACATTGACAAATACGTCATTTATCTTACTTGTCCATTCCCTGTGAAGTTAAATGTGGCCATATAACTGGCTTTGGCCACTGAAATGTGATAGAATTTATAGTGATGTTTGTCTGTTTTAAGCATCTGTTTAAAATTTTTTTAATGTTTTTATTTATTTATGAGAAAGAAAAAGATACAGCATGAGTGGGGGAGGGGCAGAGAGAGAGAGGGAGACATGGAATCTGAAGCAGACTCCAGGCTCTGAGTTCTCAGTATAGAGTCTAATGCCAGGCTCGAACTTGTGAACCATGAGATCATGACCTGAGCTAAAGTCAAACGTTCAACCGACTGAGCCACCCAGGAGCCCCTACGTGTCTGTTTTAAAAGCTTATGCATGATTTTGCACTTACTATTACCCTTCTGAGAGACTGGAAACCCACGTCAAGATGTAGCCACTGCCTGCCTGGTTTTCTGGATTACGTCAACGAATACATGAACTCTGCATGCTCATGTTGGAGATGTACTCTTAATAATAAAAAAAAACATTTGCTTTGTTAAGTGGCTGATATTTTGAAGTTGATTACTATTGCAGCTTATTTTAGCCTATTCTGACTGATATATCCTTAGTCATTTGAGAATTTAAGCTTCAGTACATGTGATGAGTCTCCTGAGCTTCCGAGATCTAAGTAATTAGGTGCTTTCCAATTCATTGTACCCTTTATATTTTTTTCTGTATAATATTCTTAGCTAGATCATTAGACACATCAAGTCTTATTTTACATGATAGTACAGTGATTGCAAGTAGGGTCTGATAAGAACACCAGTAGGTTAGGATGTGGCTAATTAGTTTCTCCTGAAAGAAAGAAAGAAAGAAAGAAAGAAAGAAAGAAAGAAAGAAAGAAAGAAAGAAAGAGTTTCTCCTTGTTAAGAAGAGTATGGGTTCCAAAGGCAATCTGCTTGGTTTCACATATCAGATCTGCTATTGAACAACTGACCAAGTTACAGAGACACCCTATTCCTCTATTTTCTCATCCGTGAAATGAAGAGAACAATTCTACTTACCTCATGAGTTTTGAGGACTAAATGAGTTAGTACATATAAAATACTCAGAACAGTGGGACTTACAAAGAAGGACTAACCAAATGTTTGCTTTTATCATATCTTTTTATCTACCTGTAGTCCTTAACTGAATTTCTCACATGTACTTGATCCTGTTTTTTGATTTAGCAAATGTGCTCTGCCTCTAACTTTAGATGATTTCATGGATGAATTGTTATTATTATTATTTTAAATAATGCCTTATAAGTCTCAAACAACCCTGTTCAAATAATCCTTAATGCTTAGGGAGGATGTTATGGAAGTTGTAGGGAGACGGCAGAGGTAAGGAGAGTGAGCAGAACCTGTTGAAACTCTTACATTATTCTTCCATTGGCCTCTTACTTGGTGTCTGCACATCAGCCTATGCAGGTGCTGCCTGGACAGCAGCCAAGTCCCAGATCTCAAACTGATCTCAAACATCTTAATTTTGTACCTATAAACCTTGACTTGACTGTTCTTTTTTTTTTTTATTTTTTATTTTCAACGTTTTTTATGTATTTTTTTTGGGACAGAGAGAGACAGAGCATGAACGGGGGAGGGGCAGAGAGAGAGGGAGACACAGAATCGGAAACAGGCTCCAGGCTCTGAGCCATCAGCCCAGAGCCTGACGCGGGGCTCGAACTCACCGACCGCGAGATCGTGACCTGGCTGAAGTCGGACGCTTAACCGACTGCGCCACCCAGGCGCCCCTTGACTGTTCTACTTAAGAGTCAACACTTGTATTTGGGTATCTTATGTCAAAGGCATCTCAACTCAGTGTATTTTAGTTTGTCTTGAAGATCTCCTGTCAAACCTATTCTGGCCTCATTTTCCCCATCTTACCCAATGGCACCAGCATTCATCCAAATACACATGCCAGGAGTGATGAATCATCTTCAAATCCTTCCTTTCTCTTATGCTCCATATCCCAAATTCATTTGGGCCAAAGTGACCTCCAAAAAACCTCTTGAGTCTACTTTTCTTCATCTCTACTGCCAACAAGTGGCTATTACCTCTCTTGGACAATGCTATAGCCTTCTGCTTTGCCTACCTGTTTCTACAAATAGCTCCCTCTGTAGTTATCTTCATCTGTAGTGGAATGATCATATTCATTTATTGTTTCAATGATCTTGGCCCATCCCTTCGTGCAATCTCCAAAGGCTTCCCATTGTTTTCAGGGTAAAGAATAAAGTCCTGAATGTAGTCCTCAAGGCACTGTATGGTCTTGTCCCTATCTGACTCAGTGACCACAACTTATGCCCATCTCCCTAACTCCCAACGTTTTTTAGTTTTTCAACTTGTCCTTCTCTGTCACTTCTAGCTTTTGCAAAATAAAACTTACTGCTATTTGTCTAATGAAATCTTCCTATTTTCGGGTCTTAGCTGAAACACCCCTTCCTCAAAGGACACTCCCTGACTTCTCTAGCTATAACCCACTAATTTAAGTCTTAGCTATTTACTTTCTGATTAGGCTTTTGATGCCTTTGGGTATGCTCCAATGTTTGATACAAAACCAAGAAAAAATGTTGTAATATAACATTGCATGGAAATCAGAGAATGTACAAAGATGATTCAGTGTATTGCCCACACTGTAGCTGGGTATCTCTGAGTCCCATTCTAAGGTCTCCTTTCCCTTGCTTCCACCCCATCAAAATACTATCTTTTATGTGCCCACCTTTTTCTGTGCTTCTGTCCCCAGAGAGATAAGACAGCAACAGCTCCTTGGTTTGGTTGTAGGAGGAGGTTCTAGTTTGTCCACAATTTTTAGAGGGAATCATTTGTAAGAGAAATGTTTCTCTTCCTAATATTTATGCCATTACTTTGTGTTCTTTTTCTATTTTATGAATATATTCTCTCACAAATAAAAAAAAAATGACTGAGTTGAGGAGCAGTGAAAATGGGAATGTAAAAGAAAGAGTCAAGTGAGGAAGAAAAAGATCTCACCCTGCTATGTACACTTATTACAGACTTTAATTGATTTGGAAATATTGTGCCTTCCCTGCTACAATAGAGGACAAGGACCCTCTCTATTTTCTAGCCATTTTGTATCTAGTATATAGCACAGTGGCTGATAAGAAGGAGACTTTTTCTAGTGGCTTAGTAAATATGGAATGACTTGTCTGTACAACTATTGACTGTGATCCAAAGTGAATTATCTTACAGCTTGCTCTTTTTAAAAAACATCTTTCCTAAAACCAGGTAATTAAAAGGAGGGCATATCTTATTAACTAAATTAATTTCAGTTTATGATTTGCACTGTCAAGAGACACTGAGAACAGTATTATTTATTTTTATTCATTTATGCTTTAATGCTTATATATTTATACTTGGTGGAGCCAAAGCTTTATTTCCCTAATTGTATGCATTTCTCTGATGTATTTACTTACATATTGACAAATTAAGTTATTTTTTATTATGACTACTAGACACACATGTTTGGGAGCACATTTTGTGCTATGATTCTGGGGAATAACAAATTAGGAAACAAAATGTGCAGCTTTGTCCTCTTTGACATCTAGTGTATGGTGACTGACAGTTTAATAGGAAATTCTGGCAGGGCTTGCCCTAGATCATGGGACACATGTCACCTGCTTGGCTCAAGCATCTAATATACTACTACAAAATGTAGATATTTACTTGAATTCTCATCTCAAAGCTCTAAAATTCTGGGGTTTTTTCCCCTCTATTTTAATTTGGCACCTTCTATTCTCGCACAATGGCAAAATGTGTCCGAGTATAGCTGCAGGTTTTTCAATTTCTCCATAGATCCACTCGACTTGAGAACAGTGTGATTGGGTGTGAGTTTGCAATTGTGGTTTTTCTTTAGAATCTTATTTTCTATATTTGACTTGATTAAGATCTTGCTAGAATAAAATGAAAAAAAATAATAAGAATGAAGGAAAAACATAAAAAGCAATATTAATAATATACATTGTCTTGGTTAGGGAAGGCTGATAAACAGGAGATTTGCTTAATTCCAATTTACTGGTTTGTTTTTGTGGGGAGTTTTGCATATATTTGATAATGGCAAAAACACCTTATTATCAATGTTATTTACATAATCAGTAAAATACTTTTGTGCTATGATTTCCTGTCTTTATATGAGAAAAAGTAAAAATGATGCTGTCATTCTAATCTCAGTGTTTGCACTGGGTCTTTATTTGTTTTTTAATTAAATAGTGAAAAATATCTTTTTTATGTTGAGCAACACCAAAATTAGATATTCTTTTAAACCTTTGAGCGAATATGACTGGCAGTTTAGAATTTTATGTTATCTATTTTTCCTTCAACTATTCTCATCCATTTAATAAAAATGGTCAGATATAAGAACTATACTTAAACCAGCATTAATTGTTATGTGTTTATTAAAGCCAAATACATAAATTAGATTGTAGGAGTTACAACTCAACTTTTAATATCTTTAAGAAATGTTACTGTTATAAGAAAAATTAAAGATCAAATAACAAATTAAGTATTATGCTTTAATAGAAAGTAATTATCTCCCATAATTCTACTACCCAGACATAACCATTGTTAATATCTCTGTGTACATTCTTTCAAACATGTACACACACACCTGTACACATATATACCCATACAACCTTACAAATAGGATTTCATACTATAAAAACCGTACTTACACTTAAATCTGTGTGACTGACATATTCTAATTTACTTAAATTCTCCTACCCAATATTAATGTGGAAACTCTGCTATGTGAATATTCCATAATTAATTTCACTAATTCCCTATTCTTTGATGTTTGGAATATTTTTGATGTTCTAATACTGAAAATAATGGATCAAGGTATTTTGCAAATATTTCAGGTTTCTATTTTTAACAAAAGATTCATTCTCCAACATTTAGAAAGCTCTGGACATTTTTTTCCTACATTTTTTATGTTTTATTTATTTTTGAGAGAGACAGAGCATGAATGGGTAGGGGCAGAGAGAGAGGGAGACACAGAATCTGAAGCAGGTTCCAGGCTCTGAGCTGTCAGCACAGAGCCTGATGCGAGGCTAGAACCCACGAACCATGAGATCATGACTTGAGCTGAAGTCGGACAGTTAACTGACTGAGCCACCCAGGCACCCTTGGACATTTAAAAAAAAAAATTTTTTTAACATTTACTTATTTTTGAGAGAGAGACAGAGGCACAGCACAAGTGGGGGAGGGGTAGAGAGAAAGGGAAAGAATCTGAAGCAGGCTCCAGGCTGCGAGCTGTCAGCACAAAGCTAGATGTGGGCCTGAACTCAAGAACCATGAGATCATGATCTGACCTGAAGTCAGATGCTTAACCAACTGAGACACTCAGGTGCTCCATTCCTTGGACATTTTTGATGGAAGAAGAAAGTGCCTCTTGGAGACTAAAATCCCCTAGAAGAAAAAGTAACACAAGGAAAAAGGGAGTGAAGCAGAGAGGCATGGTCCAGTTAAGGACAAATGTTTCTGATGTCAAGGGGAATCAGAGTAAATTCAGTTCTTTGGACTGAAATATTTCCCCTGGTGCACCCCATGAATTCTGGGTTTAATTCTAGGGAGAGGATGTTAACACAAAATACAAGTGTTATTTTTACTAAATCTCACTGGGCAAAGCAACACTGTTGCATATTCAGAGGGGATGAATATAGGTAAGTAGGGGAGAAAGATATTCTTTGAATATTGTTCGGAGAACACTGCTATAGGAATAGGAAAATAACAAGATCTACAAGGCACCTTTGGTGCTCATCCACCTCAGTACATCAGTTCCTGGGAAATGACAACAATGCCCAGAGATAGGCATCTCATCAAAGTACCTGGAATTATATCAAAACTTCTCTCCAATTACATTCTCAGAGAGCTGAATACTTAGAAAGTACAAGAGAAAGGATCATGAAGGTAAGCGTGTAACCTGTCCCAAGTGGTAGTAGATACAGTTACAGTACAACTTTCCAAAAATTTTACATCTATTGCACTTACAAAAGAGGTTTAAAATATGTCTTATTATTTTAAAGCTGACTATCTGGTTCTGACTATCCAGATTAAGAGAAAAAACATTATTTGTACCTTACAGCTTCCTGTGTATTTCCCCTACCCCATCTGCCAGAGTCAACCACAATCATGAGTTTCCTGTTAACCATTTTCACACTCCTTTTAACAGGTTTTAACATTTATGTAGGTATTCTTAACCAATATATTATTTAGTTTACTCTATTTTTGCTTCTCTTTAAATCTCTTACTATATTACTCTGAGATATGCTTCTTTTGCTCAACATTGTTTAAAATTTATGCATGAACATCTTTTTAAGGTTAAGCCAGGCTGATGCATGTACTAAGCAGTCCATTCATTTTTCCATTGAATAAATACTCAAACTAATTATTCATTCTACCATTGGTGTTAATTTTAATTATTTCATGTTTTTTTCTTTTTTTAAATTTTTAAAAATGTTTTATTATCTGTATTTGAGAGACAGAGAGAGCACAAGCATGGGAGGGGCAGAGAGAGGAAGAGACACAGAATCTGAAGCAGGCTCCAGGCTCCAAGCTATCAGCACAAATCCCGACACAGGACTCAAACCCATGAACCATGAGATCATTACCTGAGCCAAAGTTAGATGCTTAATCAACTGAGCCACCCAGATGCCCCTCAAGATTTTATGTTTTTATTGACACTGCTGCTATAGACATTCTTTATACATGACACCTGATAACATCTGCAAGATTTTTTCCTAAGGTATAGGCATATGAGATGCAATACTTTTTTCTAAAGAATATATCTAAGTGGAATTTGCCAATGCTCAGGTTATTAATTTTGTCAACATCAAGCTTATTATCTCTTAAAGACAACCTACTTTTAGATTTTTTATCCTTTCTATGCTTATTTTTTATGCCATTAATTTTAAACTTTGATCTTTCTTTCCTGTTATGTTCTTTGGATTTATTTTGAAGTAGTTTTTTTTTTTTTTAATTTTTATTTATTTATTTAACTTACATCCAAGTTAGATAGCATATAGTACAACAATGATTTCGGGAGTAGATTCCTTAATGCCCCTTACATTTAGGCCATCCCCCCTCCCACAACCCCTACAGTAACCCTCTGTTTATTCTCCATATTTAAGAGTCTCATGTTTTTGTCCACCTCCCTGTTTTTATATTATTTTTGCTTCACTTCCCTTATATTCATCTGTTTTGTTTCTGAAAGTCCTCGTATAAGTGAAGTCATGTGATATTTGTCTTTCTCTGACTAATTTCACTTAGCATAATACACTCTAGTTCCATCCATGTAATTGCAAATGGCAAGATTTCATTCTTTTTGATTGCTGAGTGATACTCCATTGCATATATATACCACACCTTCTATATCCATTCATCCATCGATGGACATTTGGGCCCTGTCCATAGTTTGGCTATTGTTGACAGTGCTGCTATAAACATGGGGGTGCATGTGCCCCTTCGAAAGAGCATACCTGTATCCCTTGGATAAATGCCTAGTAGTGCAATTGCTAGGTCGTAGGGTGGTTCTATTTTTAACTATTTGAAGGAACCTCCATACTGTTTTCCAGAGTGGCTGCACCAGTTTGCATTCCCACCAGCAGTGCAAAAGAGATCTTCTTTCTCCGCATCCTCACCAACTTCTGTTGTTGCATGAGTTGTTAATGGTAGCCATTCTGGCAGGTGTGAAGGGGCATCTCCTTGTGGTTTTGATTTGTATTTCCCTGATGATGAGTGATGTTGAGCATTTTTTCATGTACCGGTTGGCAATCTGGATGTCTTCTTTGGAAAAGTGTCTATCCATATCTTTTCCCCATTTCTTCACTGGGTTATTTGCTTATTGGGAGTTCAGTTTGATAAGTTCTTTATAGATTTTGGATACTAACCCTTTATCTGGCACGTCATTTGCAAATATCTTCTTCCATTCCACAGGTTGCCTTTTAGTTTTGCTGATTGTTTCCTTCACTGTGCAGAAGCTTTTTATTTTGATGAGGTCCCAATAGTTCGTTTTTACTTTTATTTCCCTTGCCTCCAGAGATGTGTTGAGTAAGAAGTTGCTGCAGCCAAGGCCAAGGAGGTTTTTGCCTGCTTTCTCCTCGAGGATTTCGATGGCTTCCTCTCTTACATTGAGGTCTTTCATCCATTTTGAGTTTGTTTTTGTGTATGGTGTAAGAAAGTGGCCCAGGTTCATTTTTCTGCATGTCACTGTCCAGTTTTCCCACCACCATTTGCTGAAGAGACTGTCTTTTCTCCATTGGATATTCTTTCCTACTTTGTCAAAGATTAGTTGGCCAGATGTTTGTGGGTCCATTTCTGGGTGTTCTATTCTGTTCAATCAATCTGAGTGTCTGTTCTTGTGCCAGTACCATACTGTCATGATGATTACAGCTTTGTAATACAGCTTGAAGTCTGGAATTGTGAAGCCTCCAGCTTTGGTTCTTATTAAGGATTGCTTTGGCTATTGGGGTCTTTTTTGGTTCCATACAAATTTTAGGATTGTTTGTTCTAGCTCTGTGAAGAACGCTGGTATTATTTTGATAGGGATTGCATTTAATACGTAGATCGCTTTGTGTAGTATTGACATTTTAACAATATTTGTTCCTCCCATCCAGCAGCATGCAATATTTTTACAAATTTTTCCATTTCTTTCATAAGCTTTCTACAGTTTTCAGTGTATAGATTTTTCACCTCTTTGGTTACATTTATTCCTAGGTATTTTATGGTTTTGGGTGCAATTGTAAAGGGGACCAATTCCTTGATTTCTCTTTCTGTTGCTTCATTGTTGGTGTATAGGAATGAAACCGATTTCTGTGCATTGATTTTATATCCAGCCACTTTGCTGAATTCATGGATAAGGTCTAGCAGTTTTTTGGTGGAACCTTTTAGGTTTTCCATATAGAGAATCATGTCATCTGTGAATAGTGAAAGTTTCACCTCCTCCTGTCCGATTTGGATGCCTTTTCTTTCTTTGTGTTATCTGATTGCTGAGGCTAAGACTTCCAATACTATGTTGAATAACACAGATGAGAGTGGACATCCCTGTCTTGTTCCTGACTTCAGGGTGAAAGCTCTCAGTTTTCCCCATTGAGGATGATATTAGCATTGGGTCTTTCATATATGGCTTTTATGATCTCAAGGAATGATCCTTCTATCCCTACTTTCTTGAGGGTTTTTATCAAGAAAGGATGTTGTATTTTGTCAAATGTTTTCTCTGCATCTATTCAGAGGATCATGTGGTTCTTGTCCTCTCTTTTATTGATGTGATGAATCACAGTGATTGTTTGCAGATATTGAACCAGCCCTGCATCCCAGGTATAAATCCCACTTGGTTGTGGTGAATAATTTTTTTTTTAATGCATTGTTGGGTCTAGTTGGCTAATATCTTGTTGAGGATTTTTGCATCCATGTTCATCAGGGAAATTGGCCAATAGTTCTCCTTTTTAGTGGGGTCTTTGTCTGGTTTTAGAATCAAGGTAATGCTGGCTTCATAGAAAGAGTTTGGAGGTTTTCCTTCCATTTCTATTTTTTTGGAGCAGCTTCAAGAGAATAGGTGTTAACTCTTCCTTAAATGTTTGGTATAATTCCCCTGGAAAGCCATCTGGCCCTGGACTCTTGTTTTTTGGGAGATTTTTGATTACTAATTCAATTTCTTTAATGATTTTGGGTCTGATCAAATTTTCTATTTCTTCTTCAGTTTTGTTAGTGTATATATTTCTAGGAATTTGTCCATTTCTTCCAGGATGCCCATTTTGTTGGCATATAATTGGTCATAATATTCTCTTATTACTGTTTTTTTTTTTTTTTTTTTTTCTGCTGTGTTGGTTGTGATCTCTCCTCTTTCATGATTTTATTTATTTGGGTCCTTTCCTTTTTCTTTTTGACCAAACTGGCTAGGGGTTTATAAATTTTGTTAATTCTGTCAAAGGACCAGCTTCTGGTTTCATTGATCTGTTTTACTGTTTTTGTTTTTGTTTTGGTTTTAGTTTTGGTTTCAATGGCATTGATTTCTGCTCTAATCTTTACTATTTCCTGTCTTCTGTGAAGTAATTTTTAAAACTTCATATACTAGATGATCATTTTATAAATTTTGAAATACTTTTTGTCTATAAGTTAAGGTTTAAGGCCATAATGTTTCTAAAGTAGTTTTTTAAAGTTTATTTTGTGTTTTAGTTTTTTTCTTTTCTTTTTTTTAAAATATGAACTATATTGTGAAATTGGTTTCCATACAATACCCAGTGCTCATACCAACCAGTGCCCTCATCAATGCCCATCACCCACTTTCCCCTCCCTACCACCGCCCATCAACTCTCAGTTTATTCTCAGTCTTTAAGGGTCACTTATGGTTTGCCTCCTTCCCTCTCTAACTTTTTTCCCCTTCCCCTCCACCATGGTCTTCTGTTGAGTTTCTCAGGATCCACATAGGAGTGAAAACATATGGTATCTGTCCCTCTCTGTATGACTTATTTCACTTAGCATAACACTCTCCAGTTCCATCCACGTTGCTACAAATGGTCAGATTTCATTCTTTTTCATTGCCAAGTAGTATTCCCTGTGTATATAAACTACATCTTCTTTATTCACTTGTCAGTTGATGGACATTTAGGCTCTTTCCATAATTTGGCTATTGTTGAAAGTGCTGCTATAAACATCGGGGTACAAGTGCCCCTATGCATCAATACTCCTGTATCCCTTGGGTAAATTCCTAGCAGTGCTCTTGCTGGGTCATAGGGTGGCTCTATGTTTAATTTGTTGAGGAACCTCCACACTGTTTTCCAGAGCGGCTTTTTTTCTTTTCTTTCTCTCTCTTTTTTTTTCTTTTGAGAGAGAGAGAGAGAGAGCAAGCACGGGAGGGGCAGAGAGAGATAGGGAGAGAGAATCTTAAGCAGGCTCCATGCCCAGCACAGAGCCTAACACAAGGCTCGACCTCAGAGCTGTGAGATCATAACCTGAGCCAAAATCAAGAGTTGGTTGTTTAACTGACTGAGCCACTCAGGCAACCCTAAAGTAGTTTTAATTGCATACTACTATTTTTATATAATATGTACCCAATTCTATTCTCTAGATCACTAAACTCTCATATTTTTTTTTCTTTTCACTAGATTGCATTGTGAATGTATCTTTAGACCTATTTTGTAGTTCATGAATTCTCTCTTCATCTAATGTGTTTAATGTGGTTCACTCCTAGAAAGTCAATTTTGTTATTTTTTCAAATATATTTGTTTATTTTTTTGTTCTCTGTTCATATTTTCAAGTTCTTCTGTTGTCTTACAACTCTATTAATCATTACTTAACATCTATAACTAAAAAATATTTATATCTGAAGCTTTTGTATTCCTATTTGTATTGCAATTGTTTCTCTGGCTCTTCCTCACTATATTTCATTTCCTCGTATGATTTTTTTAATTTTTAAATTGTGACTGTTCATTTCCTTTGGAATTTTATCTATTGGAATTCCTTAATGCTTAGACTTAAATTCAGGATTAATAGGGGTGCCTGGGTGGCTCAGTCGGTTAAGCATCTGACTTTGGCTCAGGTCATGATCTCACGGTTTGAGTTCGAGCCCAGTGTCGGGCTCTGTGCTGACAGCTCAGAGCCTGGAGCCTGCTTCTGATTCTTTGTCTCCTTCTCTCTCTGCCCCTCCCCAACTTGTGCTCTGTCTCTCTATGTCTCTCAAAAAATAAATAAATGTAAAAAAAAAGTTTAATTCAGGATTAACATTTACTTCTGACAATCTCCTGTAGTACTACCTATATTGCATAAATTACATTGTCTATTTCAGACTTTTCAGGCCATAAAAGGAAACCTAAAACCTATGTGATACAGACTTGTGTTTATGAATTCTTAGAAGAGATTGTTTGCTTTCATTCCACTAAATGCCAAGTTTGAGAAAAGCAATTTTCCTATTGCATCCTTGTTTTTCTTATTTCTTTTTTATTCTTTTAACATAGCAGATGTTGCTAGTTTCTCCCCCCTACTCCCAAGGGTGTCGTATTATATTTCCCTATGTAGCATAATCCTACATTTTTTGTTCTGTTTTGTTTTCTCTCAACGCCCAGTGCAACAGTCAAAGCAAAACTTAACATTTTCAGGGTATAAAATAACTTCTTACAGTGAAATCTGGCTTTAAGGCTAGTTTATCTCCTAAGGTTCTTATTTCCACTTTGTTTTTCAGGTCTTTGGGTTTCTTATTTTTATGTCAGCTCAGCAATGCATTATAAACTGTAATTTTTATAATGATTCACTCAGTATCACTTTGTTAGTTATGTATGGCTGCATAACAATATTATCACAGACAGTAGATTAAAACAACACACATGTACTATCTCACAATTTTTGTAGGTCATGAGAAAGTTAGTTTAGCTAGGTCTCCTACAGTGCTGCAACCAATGTGTCAACTAGGGCTAGTTCTCATCTGAAGGCTTATCTGGGGAAACATCTACTTCTCAGCTCCTACAGCCATTGGCAAGATTCAGGTCTTGAGTGAAACAGAACTGAGAGCTTCAGTTTCTTGTTGGTTGTAAATTGGAAGCTGACCTCACTTCTTAGCTAGTTTTTGCCTGGAGACTGCCCTCAGTTGTCTGCCTCATGGATCTCCCCTACATGGCCACTTACTTCAAGCCAGCAAAGGAAAGAGACTTCTAGCAAACAAATGTTACAATGATGGTTAACATAATCACAGAAGTGATTTGCCATATCCTATCAGTAAGAAGCAAATCACAGATCCTGTCCACACTACAGGTGAGAGGATTACACTAGGAGAAAAGTATCAGGAAGCAGGGACCACCATAGTATCTTTCAGGTGTTTCAATCAGGGAAGTTGTTGAATATGTGATACAGTGTGCTAGAAAGGAAGGTGGCAGGAGATACACTTGAAGAATTTGCAGAATAACAGAGGGTAAGTGGTGGGATTTGAAGGAAGCTGAAAGGTGGAATAAATTGAGGGAAGCAACCACATTTAAAACTTCCAGTTTTATTTGGCCTTGAGCAATGTCAATGTCAAGGGAAAATGCAGTTATACATGCATTGTTCAAATTGTGCTGCTCTCTTTAAGGAGTTCCTGTGCCAACTTCCCTCATTCCCTTCTTGAACCTAATCCATTGTTACAATCATGTAAGTCACGGTTTTTACAAGATTTTCAAATGGCCAGTTTCCTACATGTGCAGAAAAAACACTGCAAAGCCTCAGCTGCTCATTTCTCCTCTGTCACTTTCACTCATGGGCAAAGTTCTTTATAATGCATCAGACCCCTGCCAGCAGTGGAAACTGCATTTATACTGATAATTCAGGCAAAACCAGAAGCATGACCAACCTAATTCCCTTTGCCTAAACTGTGTATGATTTTAGCCAAGTAATTTATAGTGGTCAAAATAACCAAAAATCACTATCTATCCTTGTGTATACTTACACAGCTTGAAAACAAAACCATCGAACCCAATAATTCCTATGTCAATGGTTATACCTTTAGAGGCAAGCTTTCAACCTAGATTTTCCCAGTGAGACATCCTTGGCAAAATGATAAAGACAGTAACATTTACTTTCTGTCTTATTTCTTTTCTAGCTTTCTCCTTTTCCCATTTTTCTTTGCCTCTGAGTCACTTATCCTAGCAGTCTGAAGTCAATGGACCCTCTGTCTTCAGTTATCACTAGAACTTTAATTCCCACTAAGGTATTAGCTAAAAAAAAAAAAGGTTAAGTGTCATTGCTTCCATGGCATTTAACCAAAAGTAAAAAATAAATGATCTTTAATAAGAGAATTTTGAGCAATATGACTTCCTGGAAGGGAAAAGGATTACTTTTCTGAGTTCCTCATATTAGACCAACTTATTTTTTTTTTTTTATGAAACCAGTGCTAATAACAATAGCTAATGATTTGAGAGTGTTCACAGTGTGCTAGTCACTGAGCCAAACTGTGTAGCTTATTTCAATAAATACGTCCAAATGAATGATGAAGTACTCAACCTCATTTTACAGGTTAGGGAATTTAAGCTTAGAGAAATTAAGTAACTTGCCCAATGTCATAACAGCTAGTAAGTGAAAAACCAAGATAGGTCTAACTCCACAAACAGACTCTTAAAACTCATACTATTCTATTATAGCAAGTAATGCTCCATCATATCAGTATTTTGAAATATTTACCCAGATTTTTCCCCAATTAACCATTTGAATTTAGCCAAGTTGTTTATGCTTTCTCAGTCCTAGTTTCCTCTGGTGTTAAGGGAGAGAAGGAATTAAATGAACCATGAGTTTCTTCTTTCATACATAATCCTAGCATATACTGTTATAAATTACCTTTGGTATGGCAGGTGTCAACTCTAAAATATGGGACTGCACTTCTAAATCCATGCACAGAAATGAGAGTGATCATAACCTTACTGAACTGAGAGCAAGGTCAAAATCTCCCACTCAGGAGAGTATTTCTTTGGCTTCTGTGAAACATGCCCATTGCTATTATTGCCTATACATCTTTTTATTGTTATTAGGAATTTTTTTCAATATATGAAATTTATTGTCAAATTGGTTTCCATACAACACCCAGTGCTCATCCCAAAAGGTGCCCTCCTCAATACCCATCCCCCACCCTCCCCCTCCCCCCCCATCAACCCTCAGTTTATGCCTATACATTTTGAATTTTTTGGTTTCTTAAATGTTAATTAAAATGTAATTTCATTTGCATAATATAAGACTAGTATGGTAATTAACACTCTTCTTACTAATTGCCACCTAATTAATCTGCTTTAGGTGTCTTAGTGTCAGTGCAACATCTAAATAACATCTTCCTACCTAAGTTGATTCGTAGGGCTGTGATTATCTTTTATGACTTATAAAATTTAAAATTAATTGCATATCAGCTAAAGCTGTGGCTCAACCTTATATCTCAAAAAGGGTCCATTAGGTAGTTACTTGATAACTAATTAAGTTTTAGCTATCTCACTAAATCAACTCAAAATGCTCCTCTTATAAAGTAGATTTAAAGGGTCACAATAGACTCTTGAAGGATTAGCCTGAGTCAACCTTACTATTCAGATTGTCTCATTATGGTTTTTCAAAACACCGATCCATCATGGTTGAAATTCTGTCCTAGGATTAGAAACCTTTAAACCCCATTTTATTTTTTTTATTTTTTATTTATTTTTTTTATTCTTTTTTTTTTTTCAACGTTTATTTATTTTTGGGACAGAGAGAGACAGAGCATGAACGGGGGAAGGGCAGAGAGAGAGGGAGACACAGAATCTGAAACAGCCTCCAGGCTCTGAGCCATCAGCCCAGAGCCCGACGCCGGGCTCGAACTCACGGACCGCGAGATGGTGACCTGTCTGAAGTCGGACGCTTAACCGACTGCGCCACCCAGGCGCCCCTAAACCCCATTTTAAAGGCAAAACTTTGACAAAGAAAAACTGTCTTATTTTGAACTGAAATTAATGACAACTTCAAGATATGTTAATAGCCCAGACTTCTTTTATGATCCGATCTGGGCTGCTTGTTCCTGAAGCCCCACCTTTATCTCTTTGCCATCCTTCCCTGTAGAGGTATAAGATCAAAGAACCAAGACGTGGATCCACACCTCCCAGGGCTGGATTCGGTTGGCTGGATTATAGATATCTTAAGATTTCGCTGAGTGAATATCAGTGCTGAGCTTTTTGAACCCAGGGAGTTATCAGTTATCTCAGGGAATGCTGATAAATGTTATCAAAAGAAGAAATAATCCTCAATCTCTTGTATTAGAAAAATATCATTTTAAAAGATGAGACCATCATGAAATCAAACAAATTGTAACATGTTCAAATTCTAAAAGGTGAAGGTCACAGATGTAAACACAGCACATCAAGCTGAAGGTGTCAGAACTATAACTTAATGCTCAAATATTCTTCATACTCTAAAACCTTTATCAAAGTTTCTATTCATTTTTCTGTTAGTATGTGGCCATTTATGATATTACATTTTATTATGTAGTGTTCTGCAATTTTCATTTCAAGGAATAAATTCTTTAAGGCTTCGTTAATTCATTGATTAACAGACTGATTCAATACATGTGTATTTATTGTCATTATGTTTTGGACATTGTACTATTCTTTGAGGATACATTGCTGAAAAATACATGCTCCCTGAACTCAGAGTTTTAGGAAAATGTTAGGAATCATAAGAATTAAACAAATGACTATCAGCATTGTGAAAGCAGAAGCATAATATACTAGTGGGCCAGATGGGAGACCCATTTAGGTCTACAGCTCCAGAGAGAAAGCTGACTTGAGAAAATGATATTTAAGCTGGACTACAAGTATGAGGATTAACAAATCGGTGGATAGTGCAATGAGTGGCAAGTGTGTAGGGTTGTTATGAGTTTTACAGGTACAAAGGAGCATTAAGACAACATTCTGGCCCACAGAGAGACTGTGGTGCAGATGAAAATCATGGAGAAATTCATTAAGACCTTAGAAAAGAGAGCAAGGAGAGAGAGATGGGAGATGAATGTGGAGTGGTAGCCAGAGCCCCAGGACACAGGGCCACCTGAGCCATGCTTGGATTTACCTCCAAAGTGTTGGGAAGTCTTTGAAGAATTTTAATTCCATGTATGGTAGAACTACACCTTTATCTTAAATGAATAGTCTGGGCAGGAAAGGGGGAAAAGAATAGAGAGCAGTGCCCCTTGCTCACTCTTATTTTCTGGCTACATTATTATCCCAAAAAGTTTGACTTAGTGAAGTACGTCTAAAACTTTAATGGGAGAGAAAGGCCATACCATTATTATAGTTATGAAAACTATAATCAGAGTAAATGGAAGAGATGTTTTCAGTTGCAGTTGAAAGGATTAAATCATAATATCATAAATGTTTGCCTTGAAAAATTGAGGAAGCCTATAGATTTGTAGGTTACTGATGCTCTTAAAGCAGTGCCTCACACTCTGAAAAAGTTCAATGGGTAAAAAATAAAGAGAGCAATGCACTCTAATACCAAAAATAGTATCTCATATTTATGTAGTAATTCATAATTTTCAAAACACCTTCATTTGAGTTACTGGATTTAATCATCATATCAACCTTCCCAGGCAGGATAAATACTCCTATTCCTATTTTATAGGTAAATGAATCCACCTTCTGCTGTGGAGAACCACCTCATCTACTCTAAGATGCATAGTTTGTGTGGGAATGACCTACTTTCCAGTCTCAGGAGTAGAGTGTGATTAATAGAAATCAATAAATATTTCTAAACCCTTGTCCACAGTAATTGGCTCAGGGATAGGCCTGTAAGCTTGTTAGAACCAATGAAATATAAAGATACATTTCCTGAGCTTTGTTGTTCTTATTATTCAGTGGGGTTGACAGGGATGAGAGAGGGAGGAAGGAAGGAAGGAAGGAAGGAAAGAAAAGAGGGAGGGAAGCGTCCTCTTTTCTTTGGAGACTACTGCAGGAGATCCTTCCTCTTCCCTCAGTGAGGAGGTGTGGCATGAAATGTAAGGTCTTAAACTGTTTCAGCCATTCTCACGAGTTCATAGGAAGTTCCTGAGACAAAAGACAATCACACACAGAAACTGAAAGTGAAGTTGAAACGTAGAAGTGTGGATGGGAGAAAAAATTGGTCTCTAGTGACATTGTTTGAAATGCTGATTGAATTTTGCCTGGATCCTGGCTACCTCAGCCTTTGCAGTTTTGTAAGCCAATATTTTTTTTTCCTATTGTTTAAGCCAGTTTGAATTGAATTTTCTATCACCTTCACCTTAAAGAGGCATAAGCAATAAACAGTAACCAAGGCTAACTGAAACAAAGTACTGCATTTTCTAGGATCAGTGCAAAGATCAGAAATAGCAACCCTAGTAATAAAGACAGAAGTTTATTCTTCCTCTGAAGTTCAAGAATTTTCAAAATAATCAATACAGGTATAGCACAGTGCTCTGATCAGGGAACTAATATCTTTCCACCATGCAAAACTCCCATCCCAGATATTACCTTATGGTTTAAGATGCTCATTGGAGCTCCAGGCATTACGCCTAACTTGTAATCAGTGGGGAAAAGGAAGGAAAATAATTCATGACCTTTCTTCTTGAGGACACTTTTTGGAATTTGCACACATCACTTCTGCTTATATTCCACTGGCCAGAACTTAATCAAACAACCTAATATAACTGCCTAAATAAAGAACCTGAGAAATATGTTTTATTCTGGATGGCAATGTGCCAAACTAAAACTAGGATTACAATTACTATTGAAGAAGGGAAGGACATGTCATCAGGGATAATCAGCAAGCTTTGAGACAGAAGGATATGAGTAGTTACATAAAATTGAGAGGAAAACTGGAGGACCAGGCATGGAAAAAGGCAACTCTGAAAGGCTAGAAGCTAAAACTAGGGGATGCTCTCTTAGGAAGGGTACAATGGGATTCAACCAACACCTCCATCCATGTCTCCTTTGATCAGGAGTCAAGCTTTGGGCATGAGCAGCACATAGGCCAAGCCTGGGTCATATACTGGTCTCGTAGCTGTGCAGAGGTAATGAAAGGAGGAATCTGCCTATTGGACTTCTATGGTATTAGTTGGCACCTGGGTTTACCATCCCACTGTAACCACACCTAATGAAGGAAAGAATTATCAAAAAGAAACGAGGCACCGCTGTGTGAGAAAGATATGTTTCAAGGCATTAATATTTTTTTGTAATTTTTTTTTAATGTTTATTTACTTTTGAGAGACAGAGAGAGACAGCATGAGTGGGGGAGGGCATAGAACATGAAGCAGGTTCCAGGTTCTGAGCTGTCAGCACAGAGCCCGATACAGGACTCAAACTCATGAACTGTGAGATCATGACCTGAGCTGAAGTCAGCCGCTTAAGCAACTGAGCCACCCAGGCGCCCCAAAGGCATTAATATTAATAACAGCAATAATTATAATACAAGTAATACAGACTTTCAGTATAAGTGACCTGCCTAAGAAAACAGATAGCTAGAGATAGAGACAGGAATAGGACTCAATATCCAGTCCAGTGACCTTCCCATTTTTTTAACTCCATCTAAACTGTAAATTCAGAGAGAGCTAAGATACTACTCTTCCTGCTGCTGCTTTAACAGGCATCATCTCACTTTCATTCTGTATTTTTGGTTCTTACATCAGTCTTGTATAGATGGAACATATACCAATATTTTTTTTCAGGTGAGGAGACCAAATTTTAGAAAGATTAGATGATCAAAAATCTCCCAACAAACAAGATTCCAGGGCTGGATGTCTTTCCAGGGGAATTCTACCAAACACTTAAGGAAGATTTAACACCTAATCTTTCAAAGCTGTTCCAAAAAATAGAAATGGAAGGAATACTTTCAAACTCATTTTACAAGGCCAGCATTTCCTTGAACCCAAAACCAGACAAAGACACCACTAAAAAAGAGAACTACAGACCAATTTCCCTGATGAACATGGATGCAAACATTCTCAACAAGATACTAGCCAAAAGGATTAAACAATAAAGAATTATTCACCACGATCAAGTGGGATTCATTCCTGGTATGCAGGGCTGGTTCAATATCCACAAATCAATCAATGTGATATATCACATTGATAAAAGAGAGAATAATAAACACATGATCCTCTGAATAGATACAGAGAAAGCATTTGATAAAATACAACATCCTTTCTTGATAAAAACCCTCAAGAGAGTAGGGATATCATACTTCAAGAATAAAAGCCATATATGAAAGACCCGCCATGAATATAATCCTCAATAGGAAAAAAATGACAGTTTTCACTCTAGGGTCAGGAACATGACAAAGGATGTCCACTCTCACCACTGTTACTCAACATAGTGCTGGAGGTCCTAGCTTCAGCAATCAGACAGCACAAAGAAATAAAAGGCATCCAAATCGGCAAGGAGGAAGTCAAATTCTCACTCTTTGCAGAGGACATGATACTCTATGTGGAAAAGCCAAAAGACTTCACCAAAAAACTGTTAGAGCTGATCCATGAATTCAGCAAAGTCACAGGTTATAAAATCTGTGTATAAAAATTGGTTGCATTTCTATACACTAATAATGAAGCAGCAGAGAAAGAAATCAAGGAATTGTTCACCTTTACAATTGCACCAAAACCCATAAAATACCTAGGAATAAATGTAACCAAAGGGATGAAAAATCTACACACTGAAAACATAGAAAGCTTATGAAAGAAATTGAAGAAGACACACAAAAAAATGGAAAAACATTCCATGCTCATGGAATGGAAGAACAAATATTGCCAAAATGCTGACACTACCCAAAGCAATCTACATATTGAATGCAATCCCTACCAAAATAATACCAGTATTCTTCACAGAGCTATAACAAACAATCCTAAAATTTGTATGGAACCAGAAAAGACCCCGAATAGCTGAAGCAATCCTTGAAAAAAAACAAAACAAAACAAAACAAACAAACAAACAAAAAAAGCTAGAGTCATCACAATTCCGGACTTCAAACTGTATTACAAAGCTGTCATCATTAAGACGGTATGGTACTAGCACAAAAACAGACACATAGACCAATGGAACAGAATATAGAACCCAGAAATTGACCCTCAAATGTATGGCCAACTAACCTTTAACAAGCAGGAAAGAATATCCAATGGAGAAAAGACAGTCTTTTCAGCAAATGGTGTGGGGAAAACTGGACAGAGACATGCAGAAGAATGAACCTAGACCACTTTCTTACACCATACACAAAAATAAACTCAAAATGAATGAAAGACCTAAACATAAGAAAGGAAGCTGTCAAAATCCTAAAGGAGAAAACAGCAACAACCTCTTTGAGCTTGGTTGCAGCAACTTCTTGACATGTCTCCAGAGGCAAGGGGAACAAAAGCAAAAATGAACTATTAGGACCTCATCAAGATAAAAATCTTCTGCACAGTGAAAGAAATAATCAGCAAAACTAAAAGGCAATCGACAGAATGGGAGAAGATATTTGCAAACGACATATCTGATAAAGGGTTAGTACCCCAAATTTCTAAAGAACTTATAAAACCCAACACCCAAAAACAAAAAATCCAGTGAAGAAAAGGGCAAAAGACATGAATAGACACTTTTCCAAAGAAGACATCTGGATGGCTAACAGACACATGAAAAAATGCTCAATATCACTTGTCATTAGGGAAATACAAATAAAAACCCCAATGAGATACACCTCACACCTGTCAGATTGGCTAAAAATAACAACTCAAGCAAAGACAGATGTTGGTGAGGATGCAGAGAAAGAGGAACACTTTTGCACTGCTGATGGGAATGCAAACTGATACAACCATTCTGGAAAACATTATGAAGGTTCCTCAAAAAGTTAAAAATAGAACTACCGTACAACCCAGAAATTGCACTAGTAGGTATTTATCCAAAGGATACAGATGTGCTGTTTTGAAGGGGCACATGCACCTCAGTGTTTATAGCAGTACTATCAACAATAGCCAAAGTATGGAATGAGCCCAAATGTCCATCGATGGATGAATGGATAAAGAAGATGTGTTAGGTATGTATAATGGAATATTACTCAGTGATCAAAAAGAATGAAATCTTGCCATTTGCAACAACGTGGGTGGAACTAGAGTATATTATGCTAAGGGAAATTAGAGAAAGACAAATATATGACTTCATTCATATGTGGAACTTAAGACACAAAACAGATGAACATAAGGGAAGGGAAACAAAAATAATATAAAAATATGGAGGGGGAAAAACATAACAGACTCTTAAATAGAGAGAACAAACTAAGGGTTACTGGAGGGGTTTTGGGTAGGGGGATGGGCTAAATGGGCAAGGGGCATTAAGGAGGACACTTGTCAGGATGGTGTTATATGTAAGTGATGAATCACTAAATTCTATTCCTGAAATCAATATAACACTATATGTTAACTTGGATGTAAATTAAAAATAATTTTTTAATAAATAAAAATTTAAAAAAAAAATGAAAGATTAGGCAAAGAGGCATCATAGATGGCAACAGAGTAGGAGGCCCCTAGGCTCATCTTGTCACATGAACACAACTAGATAACTATCAAATCATCCTTAAATACCTCAAAAATCAGCCTGAAAAGACTAACAGAAAAACTCCATAATTAAAGGAAAAGAAGATGCCACACTGAAGAAGTAGGAAGTGTGAAGACATGCTTTAAGGGAAAAATGAATCACAGGGGCTGCAGAGAGGAGAGAGCCATGGTCACAAAGAAGGGCAAGAGAGACAGTGAGATAGAGTGAGAGAGAGAGATTGAGAGGAGCACACAGGGGAATGCACAGAGACGTTTCCCCCAAAGCCACTGGCTTGGAAAATGAGAGGAGCTAAATTTTTTGAATTTTTGCAACAAGCAGGGCTTAAAGCCTGGAGTTTTAAAGGTCAGCAGCTTGACTGGGACAGAACCTGGCAGGCACTGCCCTACTCCTCAAGAGAAGACAAGCAAACCACCTAGTGGCAGACAGCATGGAAACAGTGATCTGAAAAATGCTTGGGGCACATGGGGAGAGATTATTCCTTATTCTACAAGCACTAAGAGGCAGCCTTCAGGGAGATGCCTTTCTGGGAACAAAGGAGCTGGCTAGTGCCATTTCCTTCCCCCACCCCTCTGTATAAACACAGAGTCACCTGAGGGAAACAGCTCAGTGACATTGACACTAGCTGCCTAACTGGCTTACACCAAAGTCTCATCCCTCAGGACTCTGACAGGACTGCCCTTCTCAGTCAAGCCTGCCTTAGTCCCAGTGTAGTGGGTCCTTCCTCCATAAAACCAGCACAAACCCCTGCCCACATCATGTTTCCTGACCAGAGAGTTCTGCAGAGCCTCAATTCTGGTGGAGTTGGTGTCAGGTCTCATGTCCCAAGCAGACGTGAGCACACCTAGTTAAATCTTACCATATTCAGGCCAGGGACCAAATACTGCCCACAACAGGCAAAAAATACCTCTGCCGATAACTGGTCTGAAGGACAGAGCAGCCAAAACCCAACAGATGAACATACACAACACATATGGGAGACACTCCCTGAACCACCAGGCCCTGGGCACTATATGACCTCTTCTTCATAAGGCTTTTATTTTCAGGAGCAGGAGACATAACTGGATTTTCTAACGCATGGAAGAAGGCAGGGACTTACCGAAATGCCAAGATGGAGAAATTTACCCCAAATGAAAGAACAACATAGGGCCATGTCCAGAAATCTAAGCAAAACAGATGCAAGTAACATGCCTGATGGAGAATTTAAAGCAACAATCATAAGGATATCCACTGGGCTTGAGAAAAGAATAGAAGACGTCAGTGAGACCCTTACAACAGAGATTTTTTTAAAAATCTTAAAAAAAGATGAAGAGCTAAAAATGAACTAAAATCATAGATGAAGAATGCAATAAGTGAGATTGGAGGAGGGAATCTGACATATAGATCCAGGAGGCACAGAGAATTTCCATTAAAATCAACAAAACCAGGGCAACACCGAGACACATTACAATTAAATTTGCAAAATATAGTTATAAAGGAAAAAAATCTTAAAAGCAGCAAGACAAAAAGAAGTCCATAACTTACAAGGAAAAACCCATAAAGCTAGCTGCAGATTTCTCAACAGAAACTTGGCAAGCCAGAGGAAGGGGCATGATATATTCAAAGTGCTGAATGGTGAAAAATCTTCAGCCAAGAATATTCAATCCAGCAAGGCTATCATTCAGAATAGGAGAGATTAAGAGTTCCCTAGACAAACAAAAACTAAAGGAGTTTGTGACCGCTAAACCAGTCCTGCAAGTAATATTAAAGGGGACTCTTGGGGCGCCTGGGTGGCTCAGTCGGTTGAGCATCCGACTTCAGCTCAGGTCACGATCTTGCGGTCCCTGAGTTCGAGCCCCGCGTCGGGCTCTGGGCTGATGGCTCAGAGCCTGGAGCCTGCTTCCGATTCTGTGTCTCCCTCTCTCTCTGACCCTCCCCCGTTCATGCTCTGTCTCTCTCTGTCTCAAAAATAAATAAACTTAAAAAAAAATTAAAAAATAAAGGGGACTCTTATTTGAGTGCAAAGGAGAGACCAAAAGTGACAAAGACAAGAAAGGATCAGAGAAAATCTCCAAAAAGAACAACAAAACAAATACTAAAATGGCAATAAATACCTATCAATAATTATTTTAATGTAAATGGACTAAACACGTCAATCAAAAGGCATAGAGTGTTAGAATGCATTAAAGGGGCGCCTGGGTGGCGCAGTCAGTTAAGCGTCCGACTTCAGCCAGGTCACGATCTTGCAGTCCGTGAGTTCAAGCCCCGCGTCAGGCTCTGGGCTGATGGCTCAGAGCCTGGAGCCTGTTTCCGATTCTGTGTCTCCCTCACTCTCTGCCCCTCCCCCGTTCATGCTCTGTCTCTCTCTGTCCCAAAAATAAATAAACGTTGAAAAAAAAATTAAAAAAAAAAAAGAATGCATTAAAAAAAAAAAAGATCCATCTATGTACTGCCTACAAGAGACTCATTTAGACCTAAAGACACCAGCAGATTGAAAGTGAGGGTGTAGAGAAACATCTATCACACAAATGGATGTCAAAAGAAAGTCAGAGTAGCACTACTTATATAGGTCAAACTAAACTTTTTTGTTCTTGTTTTTAATCCTGCTTTGGTATCAGGATAGTACTAGCCTCATGGAATGTTTTTGAATATGTCCCTCCATTCCATTATATGTAAGGTTTTCATAAAGATTTTCATTAATTATTTCTTTAAATGTTTGGTAGAATTCACCAGTGAAACCATGTGGTGTTGGGCTTTTCTGTGGTGGGAGATTTTTCATTACTAATTCAACTTTCATTCTTTTTACTGGTCTAAGAAGATTTCCTATTTCCTGGATTCAAGATTCATGATTGAACTGAGGTAATTTGTGCATATGTAGGAATTATCTGTTTTTTTCTAAGTTATCTGATTTAGTAGTATATAATTGTTTATAGTAATCTTATCGTACTATGTATTTCTGTGGTTATCTGTTATATTGTTTTCTTTTCCATTTCTCATTTTGGTTTTTGAGTCTTTTTTTTTCCCTTAATGTAGTTAAAGCATTGCCATTTTTGTTTATTTTTTGGAAAAATAGGTCATTACTTTCAATGTTATGTTATTGTTTATTCTGATCTCTATTTTATTTATTTCTGATTTTTCTTTCTTATTTTCTTTGTCTACTAAATTGCAGCTACATTTCTTTGTTTTCTAGTTCCTGATAGAGTAATGTTAAGTTGCTTATTTGAATTTTTTTCTAATCTTTTTTTTTAAATGTTTACTTTTTAGAAAGAGTGTACATGAGAGAGTGCAGGAGGGTCAGAGAGAGAGGGAGACAGAGGATCTGAAGCAGGCTCTGTGCTGACAGCAGAGAGCCTGATGCAGGGCTTAAACTCATGAACTGTGAGATCATGACCTCAGCCAAATTCAGATGCTTACCCAACTGAGCCATGCAGGCATTCCTGAACTTTTTTTTCTTAATACAAGCATTTACAGCATAAATTTCACTCTAATATCTGCTTTTGCTACATCCCATAGGTTTTGGAATATTGTGTTTTCTTTTTATTTTATTTTGAGACAGTGTTTGATTTGCCATTTGATTTCTCATTTGGCCCACTGCTTGTGCGGTAGTATTTTGTTTAGTATTTCCATATTTAATATTTAGTATTGATATTGATATATTAAATGTATAACATTTACATTAGTAAATGCTTTCATTTAAAATATTAAAAAAGAGAAAGATTAGATGGGAGGACTTGAATCTAGATCTTCTAGTCTTATTTCAGTGTTCATTCTACTAGGACAACCTAGGGTAATTTTGCCACCCCTTCCCACACCTACAGGATTATCTGGCAATGTCTGGAGACATTGTGGTTGTCACAACTGGTTGTGTCACAACTGGTTGAGAGGTGCTGCTGGCATTGAGTGGGTAAAGACAACAGAGGCTACTACATATTAGTTTAGCACAATGTACAGGACAGTATCCCACAACAAAATGTAAATAATATCAAAGTTGAGAAACCCTGCACTAGGACAATAGAAGGAAAATGGAATGTTTATTTTCTGTCCATTTTTAGCCCAGACAGGCTAGTCCAGTTCTC
This sequence comes from Leopardus geoffroyi, assembly GCF_018350155.1. Classification (NCBI taxonomy): domain Eukaryota; kingdom Metazoa; phylum Chordata; class Mammalia; order Carnivora; family Felidae; genus Leopardus; species Leopardus geoffroyi. Next base: position 94,559,055 of record NC_059336.1, on the reverse strand, counting down.
TCTAGTGGGTAAGGGGGATAGTTTAGCAAGTACTGATTCCAAAAAGTATCTGATCCCACTCCAGTCCAAGCTCTATTGGCCCTGGCTCCTGGGGCAGCTCCACTGCATCAGTGCACAACGTCTTTTTCATCTCTCATGAATACATAACATAATTAGGCCTGGATGTCAGTGCCAGCTCTGACAGTCACTAATCATGTAACCTTGGAGTAGTTATAACCTTCCAAGCTTCACTGGCTTAACTTATAAAATGGAAATACTGTTTACCTACCTTAGACGTACAATGAAGTTTAAATTAAATGCAGCCTGTAAAACACGTGACACATAGTAAGTTCTTATTAAAAGTTACATATTTTTGTTAGTCAATTAAATTGCTTTGGTCTATTTAGAAAAGCATAAATTAGATCTTTGTTTTATATCATATGCCTAAATATATTAACTTCAGTCTGTATCAGGTCATGTTTATATACCTAATCTCCATATTTCAGTGCCTCATCCCCACCAGGTATATGATATAGAAATATTTCAACGTTACTATACTCTCATGAGAAGGATTTCTTGATTTCCAAAATATATTTCCGGAGCTGATAAATTTTTGTTGTACGTTCTGAGGGGATCAAGGTCTCACGAATAAGTCAGACAAGAGTCTATAATGTCCATTCATTTGCCTCCTTTGAAAGTGGGTTAGCAAGAGTCTTGATGTCATCAAGCAGAGTTCCCCTTATACCAGGGAGTAAGGCTTACTGCTTTCAAGGTTTCTTATTTAACACACCAATGCTCTTTGAAGGTCTAGTCTTAAATCATTTCAACTATAAGCAAAGATAAAATGATAGGTGAATATATATGCACTTAATTGGAACTGGCACTCTGCTAGGTATGGGGGCTTGTTCCTGACCCTGAGGGACTCATGGTCCAGAGAGGATTTCATATGTGTGTAAACATCTCTCAGAGAATGGGTATTACTGAAACAAAAGTACTATACAAAAAATAATGAAGTAGGACTACCTGGGAGAGTTTTAAAGTGGAGTTGGGATTTAATATGGGTCTTGATTGATGAGATGAAATTTTTCAAGCAGTGAAGATGTCAAAGATCACTATAGTCCAAGGAGACTCCCATGAGCAAAGACAGTGTGGGGTAGGTTTGGGCAATGGGAGGGGTGATGATATTCATCAAGATATACCTTGGCAGAGTTGAGTTGACAATCACAGGGCAGATGAGAAAGGAATTCTAGAAGAGGAGGGGAGGAAAGGGGAGGAAAAAAGAAGCCTTCTCCAAGAGAAACATCATAATTTATTTTGTTCCAATGGCCTGGAGCACCCCTGTAAATTCATTTCGCATGTGTGCATGCAGTATGCTGCTCAAAACTTGAGTGCAGAGCTCAGAGGCTAGAGAGAAAACAGGAGTGGGCAGGGTATGTTCCATAGATTATGGCCATGCCCCTTGACTCTGCAGGTGAGCAGTCTCAGTCTTGGCTAAGCTAATGAAAACATTCAATAAAACACATCAGATAAAGAAAAAGGAATGTAAGTGGTAAACAATTTAATGTAAATGAAAAGAGCATACCTAACTTCATCACAGAAACATTTTGATTTATCGAATTGAAAATAATGTGATTTAAAAGGGTGGATTAATACATGCACTTATTTATTAACAAATATTTATTGAACATTTACTGTATTCTGGGCACCAGGCTGGGTGCTGGAGACAAAAGATGGAATAAAAAACATGTCCCTGCTTTCATGGAGCTTAGATACATATCTGAAAGGTAAGTATAAGGTCCTATGGGAGTGTATCAGTTTTGTACTGTTGTATAACCACAATTCCAGTAGCCTAAAGCAACAGTGTTGTTATCAGATCACAGTTCTGTAGGTCAGAAATTCAGACAAGGGGTGACCAGATTCTCTGCTCAGAGAACAGTTAAAGCAAGGCATCACTGGGCTGCTTTCTCATCTATAGTCAGGTCCTTTTCCAAGCCCGTGTAGTTATAGCAGGATTCAGTGCCAAATCAAAGCAGAATTTGCCAAACCTCTGACTCTTCATCCATTTATCTGCCACCTTGCTCTTGGCCATGTCTACCTAACACCTAAATCCTCTGGATAAAACTATCCCATCCCTTTACCTGCTTAATGCATCTGAAAAGGACACAGAAGGACACAAAGATTGAAGAGGACCTGAGGGAAACTGCAGAGATTTGGGGGTCTCTTCCAAATCCCACAAGGGGTTTGCTTTGGATTCTGTTTGCGATCTTGCCCAAGTTGGTACCAGTTGAATCCTTTCTCCTGACTCATGTTTGGCCTATGAGAAAAGGCCTGGCTGAGTTTCCTCTGCAGAAAGTGTCCAAATGACAGAGATGAGTCAGGATTGCAGTCTTAACAGTCTGATGAGACAAATCAAAGCTCTACCACACACCTAGGTCAGAACTCCTCTTCCTAGAATTTTCTGGGTCACCCCGTTTTGCGACACACTGGTATTTAGAACTATAATAAAATTCAATTTCAGTAGTTGCCATATTCCATAGATGGCATGGAATCCATGTCTGGTTCCAAATGACATCACCACTCTAAGGAGTATAGTGTGACGGAGCAAGCACAGATAGAAAATCCTTTCCATTTCTTTTCCACGAGGCACAGGCAATTTGACTACATTCAATAAACTCTATAAATTCATGCAGCCAAGAAGCAAGATGATACATGTGTTTTGTGTGTATGTGTGTGTGTGTGTGTGTGTGTGTGTGTGTGTTACTTTGGTGTCTGAATGTAATTGGCTAAAAAGGTACATAAAACAGTTCATGTATTAGCAGGACTTTGGAAGCATCCTTTTTTGCTTTTAACTTCATGCAAAAGAAAAAAGGGGTGAGTAAATTCCCTTGAATATTTCCAATAAACATAGTGGCCAAAGGGCAGAACTTAAAGGTCTTCAATAAATGCATAGATGAAAGTACCAAGGCCTTGTGCCACAACTGGGGTGTGCCTATCCCTTCCTGGGAGTAGGGGTTTACACTTAACAACTCCTTAGTTATAACACAGCCTTCCTCATCTCATTTAATCCTCTCAGCAACTTCTAACATAGATACTGGAGTTACTCTCATTTGAAGATGAGAAGATGGTGGCTCAGAAAGGTTAATAACAGGCCCAAAGTCACATAGGATTAAGCAGCAGACCCTGCATCGTCACACTGACCCTAAGTCAGTCCTCTGCTGTATGCCAGTTTCCCATCCAAATAACAACTTAGATTTGTTAAGTACTGAATATGTGTCAGGTACCATTCTAAGGCTTTACATATAGAAGCTCATTTAATCCCTACAGCAACCCTTGAAGGGTTGATATTATTACTCTCATTTTACTCATAAGGTAACTGAGTTACAGAAACAATAAGTAACTTATCCAAAGTCATACGGCTAATAAGTGGTGGAACCAGGTCTAGAACCCAAGTAGTCTGGCTCCAGAGTCTTCTATACCTCCAACGATTGTTTCACTCTGTTTCATCTAAAATACCTTTGCCTTGGTAATTCTGATGAGGTAAGGTAAGGACATCACTGTGTTACCAAACCTTCAAGGGACTTCAGAAACCCTCTTCTCTAGCCCCACCCCAATCCCACTTGTATTCCTTGGAGCCCCTTCATTCCTGTGCTGGATTTACTGCTGGTGTAATTTCTACCTTCCATTAAGAAGAAAACAAAGGCACACATACAACCACTTTAATTCAAAGTATTACTCAGAAAGCCTCCCAATAAAGGTGATTTCTGAGAGTGGTTTCAGAGTAGTTTTACTGTAGAGATGATGAGATTTTTAAAAATGTGATCAAACCAGATACTCTTCTAGCCGTTAATGTGTTTCAGAGGATTACAGTGATTATTCGATTAGGCTTATTTGAACACTGATTTAATTTTTAATTAGAATGCTCCCATGCCTAATTGCTTAGGAAATCCACCTTTAAGTAATAAATGATGTTTGGGAACATTACTGATAATAAGCCAAATATCCTATCACAACAGCATTTTATATTATGTATATTTAAGTGCTGTGTGTCATTAAATTGAATTTTTGAAAAAAAATCTTACTTAAAATTAAATAAATTTCCCTCTTAAAATTGAACAAAAGAGATGATATTTACTTTAATAAGAATCAGGGACACTTATGAGCAGTATTTTATTCATCTTGATGTGACATACTGCTCTAGGCATTTCTTTCATATTCCTAAAGAGGTTTTTCTGAGGCACAGCAACTCCTTTTTTTCCTTTGAATAACATATAAGCTTGGCTTTTCCCTCAAAAATCTCATTTCTTAGTTCTCCTAATTTCTGTTTGTTTTTCTTTAAGTTCTGTATACCCTGTTTAGATACTGCTTACTTTGCAGTTATTTTTCTTCAGAAAGATAAAACTTGTAAGCATAAATCCCTCTGGAACTAGGTTAAAAGAAAGACCTTAAGGTTGGGAAGCTTTTATAGAAGTGGCTTTGAATTTTTTTGAGCTTGACTATTCTTCTGATCTGGTAACCCAAGGGAAAGGTTTAGCCAATGTATTTGGTATCAAATGTCAGTTTTGGTTTCAATTCTACTGCCAAGTAGAAGTTGAGAGATTTATGACACAAAGCAAAACAACAAAATAGTGGTAGCCATAGAATATAAGAAATTAATGAGCTTTTTTTTTTGATGTAGCACATATTTTGAAACCACTAAACTATCCAGACAGGCTTCAACAGGTACTGAGGGTATTAGATCTTGCTGAGAACATAAGGAAAATGAATGCTTCCCTCACAAAACACATTCTACGCTAATCAGCTAATGTTTGAAATGCCTTTACAAGCAATGCGCTCCCCTCCTCATGCCCTTCTTTTTCACAAGGAAAGCAGGGCATTAGCCTTTGTGTACCTAAGATTGAGGAAAATCAAAGATTGCAAATCAAAGTGAATTGTCAATAATAATGTAGTTTCTTTCCTGAAAGTATGTTTTCAGTGGAGAATAGTGGACTCTTGCAAGGAAGGACAGCGACAGCATCATGGAAGAGTACTCCCCTTCAATGCTCTAGCCTCCTCACATAGAAACCTCACACGTTACCTGGAAGCTACTCTAATTCTCTTTATGTCCCCTGTAATGGTTATTTCATGTGTCAATCTGACAAGATCACAGGGTGCCTAAATGTTGGTCAGATATTTCCCTGGGCATTTCTGTGAGGGTGTTTTTGGATGAGTTTAACATTTAAATCAATTCACTGAGTAAGGCTGACTGTCCTCTCTAAACTGGGTGGGCCTCATCCAACCAATCAGCTGGAGGGCTGAACAGAACAAAAGGCTGGCCCTTACTCAAATAAGATGGGAACTATTCCTGCCTGACTGTCTTTGAACTGGGACATCAGTTTTTTCTTGCCTTTGGACCCTGGCTGAAACACTGGCTCTTTGTGGGTCTCAAGCCTGCTGGCTTTACGATTAGAATACAAGTCATCAGCTCTCCTGGTTCTCAGGCCTTCAGATTTGGAACAGAAATACACCAACATCTCTCTTGGGTATCCAGCTTGCCAACTTATGGCAGATCTTGGGACTTTTCACTTGTCAGCCTCGATAATCACATGAGCCAATTCCTTATAATAAATCTCTCTCTCTCTCTCTCTCTCTCTCTCTCTCTCTCTCTCTCTCGCCACACACACACACACACACACCCCTCATTAGTTTTGTTTCTCTGGAGAACTCTAATACATCCCCTGAGGCATTCAATCTTAAAAGATTTTCAGAAGGAAATAACTTGCATTGAAGGATATCTTAATATGTGACACAACTAGGTTCAAAATTGGAAGTAGAGAAAGATGAGAAAATCATGAAGAGAAGTCTGGGCTGAGATTTTGTGTCAAAAGATTTTATGGCAGGCATAGGGCTGCTCTGAGGCCTCCCTATAGTTATAATTGGCTCAGCTGGCTCTGTGTATGTGTGTGTGTGTGGAGGGGGGCATTGTTCCTTAGAACTTCTCCCATAGTCATTATGAATATTTGTAATGTTCAAGAATCTCAGCACAGAAAGTTATTCTACTTTAACCCTTATTCTTTTATATCAATTTTATTTTTAACCTACTCAACAAGTATTCAATTAGAATCTCAATGTCCCCATTTAGTTTTAAGAGAGTCTTATAAGAACATTTATATCTCTTTTCCTGTATAGAATTAGTAACTTTAATTCATTTATTCATCAGATATTTATTGAATGCCTTTAGTTACCTATAAAGGGAGTTTTTCTCTTATACATATGATTCCTTAGGGTTTCAGAGTGATGTGGAAAAAGCAGAAACATTCGTACCACTTAGAAGACTTTACTTAACCCTTAGAGCCTATGAGCCTCATAAGAGCAATCGATGTGATGTCCTAAGCTCTGTTTAAAAGGGGGATTTCAGGAATTTTATAGAGGTGCTCAAACATATTACAATGCTTTCTGCAAGTTCTCCCAAATTCTTCTACCACTCCAACATTGCCAGAACACTTTTTTACTCATTATAAGAAGGTATATTTATTACAGAAATAGGAGGGTCTCACATTTTTAAGTTTAAAGATCTTATCTCCGTAGTAAGAATTTCTTGACTTTCTAATTATGTACTTGGTCTTCAGTCCTTGATCAACCTGTTCTCTCATGGTTAATTTTTCCAAAGGTTTCACTAGAGGTGAAACACTGATCAGGTAACACTCTTATATATGAGAGTGAGATCCTTACTTATAGGTCATAAGGCTTGTCATTCTATTGAGATAACTGAATTGTCATTGCCTACATTGATATTTCCACTCCAGGGCCTATGGAGGTCTACTGGCTTCCTGTCAACAGTGTTCTGTGCAGTGAAGCCCTTAACATGGACAATTAACTGTGATTCTCACACCAGTACTGTTGTCCTTAGTTTTTAGATCTCAGAACAGAAACCTTAATTATGCCTATTAACATTTCATATTATCTAGTACTTGGAGGACATTGATTCTGCAATCAAACCAGTGAGGCTTACTCCTCACTAGTTGGCATTCTATAATTTGGCAAACATTTTCTCTTCCAGTATCTTAATGCAGACCGGTCACTATAATTCAGACTAGGTATATAGTATATAGCTGAATTATTTACACTTTGAACTAAAGGTACTAACTCATGCTTCTTCAACTTATCCACAAGCCTAAAATAAAGGGCCTTGTCTAATGTCTGGTTAAAATCCAAATCCAAAAATCCAATTCTGTTTACAGAATTATTCTATCAATCCTATTACCTTTCAAAGTGAAATACAACCTTGGGGTACATAGGAATACATTTTAAGACCTCAAAAGAGGCCTGCAGCAGTAAGGCCTGGCTGAACTTGTCTTGATTCAAACTTAATTTCATGAGTCTAAGTCTTTATATACCATCAGGCATAGCTTGGTCAATTTTTCTAAATCACATTCCATAAAATCTTATATTGAATTAATATTCTTCCTAGATTCTAGAACTATGATATCTGTGCATTTAACTTAGTAATATTGGGAGTTTTGTCTTTTTCTCTGATCTTCATTGACATTGTAGTGATCATTTGGGACTAGCTGCATCAGTGACCACATTTTGACTGAAAAGTACAAATCTCTACATTACTATATAAGGTTCTGCACAATACAGGGTCAGAGGAACAATGGATTGAAATGCCAAATCTAACACTTATTGATAGTATGATGTTGGACAAGCTACTTGTCTCATCTAAGCCTCAAGTTCCTCAGATGGAGCTAACAATCATTTCAACCTTTCAGGATATAGATAGCATTCAGCAACATTCCTAACACATGGAATGGAGAGTCCTCAATCTACTACCATGCTTATGGTTATCACTTCCTAATCTGGCCATTGGGGTTATCCTTTTGATTCAGTAAAGTAACCTTCCTAGGATTGCACATAGAATGTTCCCAACATGCATGAATGCATTGCAAAATGAGTGAATTCAGCAGAGTTCTTCTGAATATGCTTGGGCCTTTTTGGAATTGGAAAGAGCCCCAGTTGCATAGCCATGCTGCATGCTGTGATGCAGTGGAATGTGCTGACTGCACTAGCCGAGCTGTCAGACTTTCTTCTCTACCATACATCAACTGTGCTGAAGAAAACATAGATCCTCTTGGTTGAGTAGCCTTTGGATATCACTGCACTTTATCTTCAATTTTGGTGTCATTTCCTAAGCGCACTTCACAATCATTCATGCAATAATGGCACCTTATAGTTGTAGAACATGTCAACACATTTTTTCCGCACTGCTTTCCCATCTATTATCTTATTTGCTTCATACAACACTGTTTAATAAGTTATCATTCATCCGTTACAGATGAAAAAACTGAGGCTCTGACAAGTTAAATAATATGCCATAGCTATATCATCTAATTTTTATTGGAGATAGCATATGAAGTCAGAGATGTTTCCAAATACCATGGTATCTTCCTTCTTAGTATCCTAGATTAATTTCAAACTTGTTAAAATGGAAAGGCAAGGCTTTGGTGATCTGACTTCCATTTTTATTCCTTTCTACCCTTCTACCCACTCCCACCCCATCGTATGTCCGAATACTTTTATTATTCAATTACTGGAACACTTCAGCTCTCTTTCACCTTTTGGGGAGCCAAACTGTATTTCATTGTCTCTCAGAAGTCTTCCCTGAACATACTTTCTATTAACTCTGGGTTCCATACTCCTCTCATGTGCTCTCAGAACTCCCTGCACATCTCCTTTTATAAAACTTAGTCCAATGTATTGTAATTATTCTCATTCTTTGGCTCTCAAACAGGACCATGGGGCGGGGGCTAAGTCTTGCTCATTGGTGAATGTTTAGCATTACTATGGTCTGAAAGCTTATGATCCCTCCAGAATTTATATGTTGAAATATTAAACATAACAAGTGATGGTGTAGCCATTGAGAACTGCTTAAATTCTAAGTATGGAACCCTCATAAATGAGATTAGAGCTTTATAAAGAGGCTTTAGAGAAATCCCTGATGCCTTCCATCATGTGAGGACACAGTAAGAAGTCAGCAGACCAGACTGTAATCCAGAAGAGGGCCTTCACCAGAACCTAGCCAGGCTGGTACTCTCATCTTGGACTTCCAGAACCCCAGAACTGTGAGCAATAAGATTCTGTTGTTTTAAGTTACCTAGTCTGTTGCATTTTGTTATAGCAGCTTGAACATATACAAGCACCTAGTATATGGCGGATGCTGTGTTCAACACACATTTGTTGCATGAATGAATATTTTGCTTATTACTTTACTTGCTTTCTATTACCTTTGGCACTGTCTCCATGCAATATATTCCCATGGAAGTAACCTTCAATGAGGAGTGCAACCGATATATATACGTAAGGCCAAACAGCTAAAAAATAAAAGAACAGCTATTAAAGAGACCTAAACTTCTATAATTACATTATGAACAAATCTCATGGCACATACATAGTTCTTCAGAAATGTCTTCTTATCTTTATTCCCTTCAAATTCACCAAGACTGCAGGCTCAACTATTGAAGCTGTGGTTTTGTATATTAGCTATTCATATTTCAAACATAAAATGCCTCTTTTCGTTTGAGCTCTGCTGGTCATTTGAAATTTATTTGCTGAAGGCCTAATACTGTGCATGGACCATAGTATGTGCTCAATTAAATGCTAGTTAAACAAGAAATAATAATGGTTTAAAAATTACTTTCTCTCTCTTTTTTTTTTTTTTAATTACCTTCACATGTATTCAATTTATAACCTGCATGCTCAACTTGCCTGCTATGACTTTTCTTACTCTCCAGTTAGGTTATTTCATAATATAGATGTGCATTTTTTTTACTTTAGGATATCAGAAGTGTAACTATTGTAGACTGGGGGGTTAGAAACCACCATGAATCACAAATGTCCCTTACTTTCTCATATAATATTAGATTTTTGTATGTCTGTATGCCTCTAGTGGGGGGTGGGGGTATTCAGATGTGTAGGAGACATTAATGAAACTTGAGGCCCTCTTTATGAAAAATAATACAAAATGTTGAAAGTAATTACAAGGCCTTGGGAAGGACCTGGGGTGAGATGGCAATGAGTAGCCCTGAAGCTTAAGCTTCATGTACTTCCTGATCCATGTGCTACTGAGCCCACTGCCTGTATCACTAATTTAGCCTTAAATTCTTTTTTCACTTGAGCAGAGGTATTGACTGATGCACTAATTTTGCTAAAATAAAAAAAAATTTTTCCAAAGTGTGTTATGTAGTGCTCAGTCTCCACCTTTATAGTTGCTTTAATATGTTTACTTTCTAAACATCTGTTTACTCATTTAAACTATTTCTTAAGTATAGATATGCTATTATTCTTGAAACATGAGCCAAAATGTATTACATTATATCTGATCTGCAAATGAATGGAGAGGGAAGCCTCATTTTTTGAAGGTCAATAGACTTCTAAAAGCCTCTTTGGTATCTTTTAGAAAATTACTATTTCAGGGCAACTAATGGAGCCCATGGCACCCATGAGTGGACCCGAAGCCCTTGTTTTAAGTGTGCTCCTTATGGACATAGAGTTAATAGTTTATACAGAATAAATATTTTCTAGAGGAATTCGGACTGTGTAGAAAACGTTGATAATAATTTCTACTGTTTCCATGATTACTAAAGCTACACGACTTATTATAGTGAAGTAAAAAGTGGGGACTTATGCCTACTATTCTCTGGCATAAGTATCAAGTCTTTGGCTGATCAATTACTAGTTCCCCTTCCAACTTCCCCTGTCTACCCCTCTCCCCCCCATATATCAGCTTCGATATTTGGAAGTATACTTCAAATTCTTTTCTGATTTGTGAGTAAAAGTTTTTTGAGGGGCGGAATATTTTCAAGATAATGTAGGGGCTGGACTCCTTCTATGAGATCCTCAGGTGGCCCTCAGTAATTGTACACATTTGCACCATCAGCTCACTCTTACAAATCCCTGGTTACTTTTCCTCTCAGAAATTACCTAAAGCAAAAAGAGGAATGAGAGGCAAAAATGAAAACTTAAATTTCAACAACAAAAAAAACTAGGTGGCATTTGTAACCATGAGCATCAATATATAGGAAAGGTCACACAAATTCAGAAAAGATCAAACAGGGGTAGCAAGAATGCCAAGTATAGTAGATACTATGATGTGCTCCAGAGATTACCATAACCTAGCTTATTTCCCTGCACGTACTGAGCCTGAGTTCAAACTTCCTGCACACTTATATCTGGCTCAGAGTCTTTTACTTAGGAACAGCCTATAGTCCAAGTAAGGAGTATATAAAACAAGAAAATGCTAATCTCAATTTAGGATTGCAACAGTCCCAACACCAAAAACATCTTGGGAAGTTACTCTTTTTCAGCTTTTATATACATTTTTTTTTCACTTTAGCCATTTTAAAATATTATTGTTTTATAGTTTTTTAAAGTTATTTTCTCTTGATCTCACTTCCTTTTTCTGTTTCTACTCTTTTCATTTTCTTAGAGTCAGGCATCTTAAAAAGATTTTTTATGTGCTTTTAGTCTTCTGCCTTATTTTGTATTGTAATCTTGCTTTTTGATCCTCCACTATTTTGGAACAACCCTTTGCAGGGTCAGCAAAGCCTAAAAAGCTAGAGGATGTTTATCAGTCTGTGTCTTCCTTTTATTGGGGTTGCATTTGACACGGTTGAATGTGCCCTATTTTTTAAAATACAATTTTAATTAGAATGGTTTTAGATTCACAGAATTCTTATGAAGATGGTGTAGAGTTCCCATAGATTTCACACATAAATCTATGTCTCTCCTGTTAGTAACATTTTACATTAGTGGGGCATGTTTGTTAGAATTAATGGACCAATACTGATACATTATTATTAACTGAAGTTCATACTTTATTTAAATTTTTTCAGTTGTTTCCGAATGTCCCTTTCTGTTCTAGATTCATATCATGGGTATCATGTTTATAGTCATCATGTCTCTTTAGATTCTAGTTGGCTATGACAGTTTCCCAGACATTCCTTGTTTTCAAGGACTTTGACAGTTTTGAGGACTATAGATCAGGTATTTTGTAGAATGTCTATGTGTTGGGATTTTTCATGATTAGAGTGGGATTATGGTCCTTTGGAAGGAAGATGACAGAAGTAAAGTGTTATTTCATCACATCACATCAAGGTATATACTATCAATACAACTTCTTGTTCATGTTGACCTTGATCATCTGGCTGGGGGAACTGTTTGTAAGGTTTTACTATTGTAAATTAACTCTTTATTTGCTCCTTTCTCATATTGTATTCTTCAGAAGGAAGTCACTATATTATGTAGCCCATACCTAAAGAGTCAGGAGTTAGTGCTTTAGTTCCTTCAGGGTGGAGTACCTACATAAATTATCTGGAATTCTGCATTGATTTTTTTATTCCCTGCCATATATTTAATTATCAAATCACTTATTTATATCAGTAGAGACTCATGGATATTTGTCTTATACTCTATTATAATCCAAAACTATTTTCTTCAACGTTTATTTATTTTTGGGACAGAGAGAGACAGAGCATGAACGGGGGAGGGTCAGAGAGAGAGAGGGAGACACAGAATCGGAAACAGGCTCCAGGCTCTGAGCCATCAGCCCAGAGCCTGACGCGGGGCTCGAACTCACGGACCGTGAGATCGTGACCTGGCTGAAGTCGGACGCTTAACCGACTGCGCCACCCAGGCGCCCCCAAAACTATTTTCTTGCTCAAAAATTTCCAGCTTTGGCCACTGGGAAATTTTCCAGTTGGCTTGTGTATCGTATCCCTCTGACATGCTTCACATTAATGTGTGTTTGTGTGTGTGTGTGTTTTAATTTTACTTAGTTAACATACAGTACAATATGCTTTTAGGAATAGAATTCAATCGTCCATCGCTTACATACAACATAAAGTGCTTATCACAACAAGTGCCCTTCCTAATACCCAACACCCATCTAGCCCACCTCCCACCCATCTCCCTCCATTAACCCTCAAGTTGCTTCTGTATCTTTAAGAGTATATTCTGGTTTGTTTCCCTCTGTTCTCTTCCCCTCCTTCTCATATGTTCATCTGTTTTGTTTCCTAAATTCCAGGAATGAGTGAAATCATATGGTATTTATCTCTGATTATTTCACTTAGCGTAATACATACTAGTTCCACTCATAACACTGTAAATGGGAAGATTTTATTCTTTTTTATTAAATTTTTTAATGTTTATTTACTTTTGAGAGAGAGAGAGAGAGAGAGAGAGAGAGCAAGGAGGGGTGAGGTAGAGAGAGAGGGAGACACAGCATCCAAAGCAGGTTCCAGGCTCTGAGCTGTCAGCACAGAGCCTGACACGAGCCTTAAACTCACGAACCACGAGATCATGACCTGAGCCAAAGTCAGATGCTCAACTGAATGAGCCACCCAGGTGTCCCAAGATTTCATTATTTTTGATGGATAAGTAATATTCCATTAATTGTGTACATACCACATCTTCTTTATCCATTCATCAGTTAATGAACTGAGAACTGGGCTATTGTTGATAATGCTGCTATAAACACTGGGGTGCATTTACCCCTTCAAATCTATATTTTTGTATTTTGGGTGTAAATGGCTAACAGTGCAATTGCTGTATCATAGGAAAGTTCTATTTTTAGTTTTTTGGGAATCTCCATATTATCCTCCAGGGTGGCTGCACCAGTTTGCATTCCCACCAACAGTGCAAGAAGGTTCATCTTTCTCTGCATCCTCACCAACACCTGCTGTGTCTTGTGTTGTTAATTTTAGCCATTCTGACAGGTATGAGGTGGTATCTCTTCATGGTTTTGATTTGTATTTCCCTGATGATGAGTGATACTGAATATTTTTTCATGTGTCCATTAGCCATCTGGATATCTTCTTTGGAAAAGTGTCTATTCAAGTCTTATGCCCATTTCTTAACTGGGTTGTTTGATTTTGGGATGTTGAGTTTGAGAAGTTCTTTACAGATTTTGGATATTAAGCCTTTATCAGATATTTTGTTTGCAAATGTCTTCTCCCATTTCACAGGCTGCCTTTTAGTTTTGTTGACTGCTTCCTTCACTGTGCAGAGTTTTTATTTTTAAAAAAAGTCACTTCATACTTTCCGGCACTATAATTGCTCTAGGTTTGCCGTGTATCTTTTCTGTCCCCATCTTAACAGTCAACCATTTGTCTAAAAAACAGATTCTTTTTATTTAATCAGGGTATCAGAAACCATGATCTGGGCTCTAATTTTCTCTGTACTTCTTTTATAAAACACAGTTCTCTTAGTTTCTGTAACAATATACTTTCTCACTGTTCTCCTGCCCCTCTCACTGCTCCTTTCTAAATCTTATAGATCCTCATTTCCCCCAGCCAGTCTTCAATTATTAGTATTATTCCTGATGGTTGTACCCAGAAGATACTCTTCTGTCACTAATCTGTATGCTTTCCTTGAGTTATTTCTATCAACCTTGTACCAGTTATTCCTCATCTCCCTTTCATGTATTTCCCACAATGTGGTGAGAATGTTGGTTTTACATTTCTTTTAGGATAAGGTTCAAAATCCTTAAGAGCACATAACATCTTTCATGATCTTGCACTAAGAACCTGTCCAAGCTTTGTCCTTTGCCACTTTCTTTCTTGCACTTCATATTCCAACAATAGTGAACTTCTTTCAGTTCCCTGAAAAGAGTTTCTGGATTCTCTCTTATCTCAGTACTTTGTACTTAGTGACATCTCTTTTGAATAGCCTTCCCTCCTTATCTTCTTCCTTTTGCTGGGAAAAATCTAAAAGTTTCACCAGAAAGCTTACCTTGTTTCCCAGTGCTAAAATAGATGTGCCAGAAATGTGTTCCCCACTCATATTCCTCCTATTATAGAGGAAAGCCTCTTGAATGAGACAATGAGACCCCAGTTCCCTTTTTGAACTGTGACCTCAGTTTCTTTGTTCCCTGAGGTTTCCTGGCACCTAGAACACTGACACATGGTGGCCGGTTGATAATAATTGGAAGACTAAATGGGAACAGATGAATAGGAAGAGAGATGGAGCTATAGCTAGAGGCTGTCACATGGTCAGAAACAGTCCATTAGGCCATGTGGGAATTCAGAGAAATAAAAAACAGTGTTTGTCTTCAAGCAGTTTACAAAGCTTATAAATGCAAGGTCTATGCTACACAGGAACCAAAGGTCTCTCTATCTGCATAGACTGCTATGCTCCAATGAGAGGTACCCAGGGTGTTAGAAACGGTGGAGATCTCTGTAGGTTGCTGTTGTAGGAAACACCTTCAGGAAAGAGATGAGTATTAACCTTTCTTTTGAAAGACAACTAAAATTTGAATAGGTGTAGCAGTGTCAATGCAAAAAAGGTGGGCCAAGTTTTGGGGGGCAATGGTAAACTTCAAGTTCGGTAAGAAGACTAGCAAGAAAGGGCCTGTGTCTGAGAAGTATTCCTGTTTGCCATTTCTCTTAACTTCATGCAACTTGTAGTTACATCCTTGAATATTATATCCACATTTATAAATAATGCTTCTAATAACTGTTATTTTTCTTTATTTTCTTTCTTCATTAGTGGTAGAAGTTAGAGCTATTGTCCCTTTGGAAAAGTAATTTATCTTTGACATCAAAAAAAAAGGCTGATAGGGGCGCCTGGGTGGCGCAGTCGGTTAAGCGTCCGACTTCAGCCAGGTCACCATCTCGCGGTCGGTGATTTCGAGCCCCGCGTCGGGCTCTGGGCTGATGGCTCAGAACCTGGAGCCTGTTTCCGATTCTGTGTCTCCCTCTCTCTCTGCCCCTCCCCCGTTCATGCTCTGTCTCTCTCTGTCCCAAAAATAAATAAACGTTGAAAAAAAAAATTAAAAAAAAAAAAGGCTGATATGTGCAACTCAAATGTTACTTTTAATGCTCTTTATTAAAATGCAACAGTAGATTTCACTTGTATTGCTTTTTACAGATTGCTTGTCCTTTGCATTTAGGTGATAAAGCATTTTGTGACAATGATAATTCAAATTTGTGTCTCCAAAAGTGAGAAGAAGGTATGAACATATTTCATGTGGGTGTGTGTCCTTAAGCTGTTTCGACCTACTTTGGGGAATTGTATTTTTCTTAGAAGCATTGATTGGTTACCTTAATTGTCTGTGATAGATTTGATTTCAACTCTCTTGGGCAGGATGATTGCTCAGACCACTTAAAATTATAAATCACAATATGGGATGCCTTGCTTTAGACTTGAGGGGAGCCAATAACTCAGGATTTTGTTGTGGTACAGTTAATAACATCACCACATCTCAAAAGCCCTTTTAGTTAAGATTGTTCAGTTAGGGTGTACCTTTTTTTTTTTTTTTTTTTTTTTTGGTTTAGATGGTTGAAACATTATACTGATTTGAATGTATTTACTTTGTATGCCTCATGATATTCAAAAAGTTAGGATTTTATACACCTAACATTATGGCAGAGAAGAAAAACAATTCTGAGTATATTTATTCTTCTGTTAATGTTGATAGGAAGGAAAAAGGAATGTTCAGAGATCACAGAAATGACTTTGTTCTAAGTTACAAACTTCTATATGTCTGATTCATTCTAGGAAATGAATTCACTATTTCTGGTATAATAAAATAAATTTTGTATCATGTTTTTCAATTAACCTATTTCAGGATTTATTGAGAAATATGTATCTATTTACATATTGCATTTTTGGCATATTGCATTTATTGAAATATTCTATTTACATATTATATCTATGTATATATTATTTTATATTATGGAAATAATACAGAAAATATGAAATTATGAAAATGCAACGAAAAGACTTTTTAAAAACTGATATTCTTGCCACCAAGATAGCAACAGATAATGTTTAAATGTGTTTACTTCCAGTCCTTTTTCTATGCTTAACTGTAAATATTCTACCATTTTTTATCTCAAAACTCAGTACATTTAGTTTCATATCCTGCTTGTATCTAGTTGTGTTTGAGCTCATGTTCTACTGTACATATCTAGACCACACAGAAGACAGATGGACAGAACAAAAATTTCTAGCATTTGAGAAATTACTGGAAATGTTGAGAGGATACGTATATTTTTCATAGTGATTATTACATCATGTATAGCATCAAAAAGCATGGTATATCTGAAAGAATGGGAACAGAAATGTAAGAGAAAAATAATCAACATCAGGGATGTCATAATTTAAGGAATCAGTAACACAACAAAATAAAAAGTGTTCATTCAGCGTAGTATGTTCAAATTTTTCAATTTCCAAGAGAAAAGATAAGTGAATATAAAGTTAGTGTGTTGGCCTAACACAGGGTAAAATTGGTGACTATGGGAATCATATGAGCTTTGGGCTAACAATATAGGTTACACCTGAGTTAAAGAAAAAAAAACTGATAAAACCACCTGCCACTCTTGGCTGCAGGCTTCCAGAAGAACTGAATTAGAGTAAATGACAAAGTTCCTAGCACAGTTAAGTATTTTTAAATCAGCACAAAAAAAGAAAAAAAACTGATTACTATAGATGAAGAAGGCAAGTTGTAAGCCTATAGCAGCAGGATATGGGAACTTCAGATTTGTAAGTGCCCTTACTGCTCATAGACTCAGCAAGCCGGCATTATGCTCACAGAAGGGCCCCCTTGCCAGGCTGGCTTCTGTATGGAAATGGAGCGTGTGCTTCTGTGGACACTGGTGTCTTGCATCCCCCATGGAGTTAGGTCACCCAACTCTAGCATCATCATGAAGAGGTGGGTCAATAAGATTGGCCTTGTTTCCTTTGTTCTCTTTAATTTAGTGCATGGTGCATCTCATTTGCCTTCACAAATTTTGGTAAGTTATATATTTTATTTTAAATTTAAATTATGGCTATCTTTAAATAAAAATATTTAAACTAGTTTTCTAACATTATCAAATTTAAGAATGCAATAGTATCTTTTGAATGCCATCTATTCACAATGAAGACTTTAGCACTCTCTTATTTGAACCTGCTATTTTGATTCCAGTTATTTGTTAAGCTGAAATTTAATATTAGATCAGTGTTCTTAAATGATTAGTTTTTATATTTCATACATTTTCTTTGTTTATATTCCTAAATATCTGCATCCCCTTTTGAAACCAAAACTTTATTTTTTTCTTCTTAACATGGACGTTAACTAGAAGAAATCTGGTGTGGTGTAGGGCTGGGCACACCAGGAGAGCCAATTAGTACCCTTTGGGATATTCTATGAAAAAAGTCTGTAACAAGGGACTGGAAGACACATCTTTGCAGGCAGTCTTCTGGATTTCCCCTAATAATTTATGTTCTTAACTGGAGAGAGTAGATGCTTTTATTTCAGTATTTCTGCTTCCCTAATTGTGGTGTCAGAAATAATCTTGGAAGCACAGAGATAAATGGGAGACTAATGTGAAGGGAAATGGATTAATTCTTGAATGTTCAATGAATTGAGTTTGAAACTAGTTTTCTGTTTACTACAAAAGTGCCAAGTGGCAGGTTGATTTCCACTAGCACATACTTGCCTTTGTCTAAACTCAAAAGGTTGCCATAAGGGATATGCCACCCTCATTATCCAGAATTCCACTTTCAGTGTTTTGCTATGCAAGTTAAATTATTCTGGGTAGGTTGGAGTACTCTCTGCCCTCCTATTATATGTGGGTGAATTTGAAGTAACTCCAAGGGCCTCAGGCAAGAGAGGGACAAATGGAAGTTTAATTAGACATAAATTCCTGTCCATGATATTTTAGCAAATCACTAATATCTTCCAACATGTCAATTATATTCCTTTGTTATGTAAACCCTGTTCTCATGTCTCTGTCAGAGAACTTTAATTACAACAACACTTTGAGTCTTTTTATTTGTAACTCATGGTTTCCCAAGGAAGGGGGATTGGTTTATCTGAATACCGAGACTGACACTGGGAACTGGCAGGCTTAAGTCTCGTATTTCTGGATTTCTTCTTTGAGATCTGTTGCTTTGAGAGAGTATACATTTTACACTATTCTATTTTCCTTGCTTCTTTATAGTAAAGGAATATTTTGATGTCTCTCACTCCTGTGAATTTCAATTAGTTAAGAACCCATTGTGGAAGGGGTATGACTTATTTAGCCTCCATTAATCCTTAACATTTGTCTCAGAAACTCAGATCAGAGATACAATAAGTTGCAACATCTAGAAAAATCTACCTACAGTATCGTTTTTGTCTTCTTTTATAAAGAACAGGTCCTTACTGAGCTTACTTGAATAAAGAGAAAATGGAATGAAATCTGGAAATTCATTAAAGATGGAAAAAGTCCTAAAGATGTTTGTCTCCCTCACTCCCCACTTTTTTGCTTCACTTTTAGCTTCTATCTCTGGGCTCCTTTTTTGAACTGAACAGCTTCCTATGTTCACTCATCGGTTCTATTCAATTACAGTTTAAATCTATGCATAACAAGGGTTCATCTCAACTGGTCTGGTTGATTACTTGTTTATCTCCAAAGCTACTGACACTTGACTAACACTATGGAATGTTTTAACTAACATACATGATGTTCTATGATCATGTATCCATGAGAAAAATGTAAGCATGTCAGCACTGTAGCGACAATAACTGAACTTATTATTTGGTTTAGGGGCATTTCAATGGTTAAGGTTGGTCAGACAGCTTATTCTAAAAGATCCCTTTCATGAGTTGACTTTGGACTTTTTGTTGCTGAGGTGCTTTGTTTGCACACCAGTAATAATATAAGACCTAGAGGTAGAGTGGGTTCTGTGTGACCCAATCCAAAGGAGGAGAAGCAAAGAAGCCTCTGTCTGAGCTCTGTGTGCCCCTCTCAGTGTATACTTTTCTCTTGCTGTTGCTGGCCTATATTTTTGGCCTGTAATAAAGCTGCTGTATATAAACCCTTTAGGTCCTGTGAGTCCTTTCAGCAAACAAACACTTAAGGTGATTAATGTGTAATTAGCACAGCTTGCCATGACACAAAATTCGCTTTCACAGCATCCTCTACTTTACCTCCTATCACTAATGGATCCAAGTATTCTTGGTTCAGATTTAAAAGGGAGCCTGATTGGCTCATATTATCTCTTTTTTATTATATGATATAGATCTTTTTTTCTTTTTTAATTAGACTGTAGATTGGCTGCCCTTGAGCCAGATCCAGTCTCTGGGTAATCATTTGTGCCCAAGGATCCAAAGCCATGCTATGCAAAGCACAGCCTCCTAAGAAACAGGAGTTGTGAACCAGCCAGTTTCACTCTACGCAGAGATATAGCTCTGGAAGTGTTATGAGGCTGGGCTATGCAATTCAAATACCTGTCTGTATATACATCTAATACATAGGGGAGGAAAACTTTTCCTTTCTTCTCTTCTAGGTTCTTTGGATGGTCTAATAATTAAATTGATACAAGATTAACCATAGAAAAATAAATTTAATTTTGTATGTATGGGACCCCCGAAAAACATGGGATTCAAAGAAGTGATCGAA
The DNA here is from genome assembly GCF_018350155.1 of Leopardus geoffroyi. NCBI lineage: Eukaryota > Metazoa > Chordata > Mammalia > Carnivora > Felidae > Leopardus > Leopardus geoffroyi. The sequence continues at coordinate 94,538,674 of NC_059336.1, read as the reverse complement.
GCAGGCAGCTTTTATACCTTTTACACAAAATAAAACCAATAAACTTGAAAGGAATTGACAAGACAAGTTTGGGTTTGGGGTAGTAAATTAGTGAAGAATTAACAAAATTTGTTTACAAATTTCTCAGCTCCAATTCTTTATCTCTAGTGATAAGGATATCTCTCTACTTCCTAGTGCATGGAGAATAGCCTTCACATAGGAGATTTATTTCCTATTTTTGAGAGGCAAAGGAGGGTCAAAATATCCTTCTTGCACCAGCTGCTGCTGCTGCTTTTTTTTTTAATATTTATTTTTTCAGAGAAAGAGAGACACACATACAGAGTGCGAGCAGGGGAGGGGCAGAGAGAGAGGGAGACAAAGAATCTGAAGCAGGCCCCAGGCTCTGAGTTGTCAGCACAGAGCCCGATGTGGGGTTTGAACCTAGGAACCATGAGATCATGACCTGAGCCGAAGTTGGATGCTTAACCAACTGAGCCACCCAGGCACCCCATTGCACCAGCTGCTTCTTAACTAACCATTTCAAATTAACCTATATGCTAAAGTGGCATATCTGGGGGCAGTTGCTCTGAACCCCTTCAAGTATCAGCTGCCTACTTTCTTAGTCAGAACTTGGAGGCTCATTGTACTATATTTCCCAGAAACTACTCTGTTTTATCATTCAATAAGTGCTTATCAAATAAGCAAATATTTTCAGACTGTATTGGGTAGATGCCGGCTACAGGTTGGTAAAATGGACTCATTGTGAAGACTGGGTAGTCCAAGATGAGAGATACAGGTGATTTTAGCTCAAAAATAGAAGGTTAGTTTAGTGGATTGGCTAATTCCAACGCCTCAGAACTTGAAGATAAGTCTGGTCATTGGCAGGACATGAGCCAAAAAGGAATATGGTTATGGAGGAAGTCAAGAACTTCTTATCTGAGAATTATTGAAGGCTTTGGAGGAAGGTGTGAGTTGTTCATTGTTGCAGGAAAAAAAGGAAGTGAAAGTTCTGTGAAGCTAGCGTTGGTTGGTGGCCAGAAAAGCCATATTGACAAGCCAGGACAAGAAAGAAAAACCAAAAGGTAAAAATAGCTAAACTGAATAAACATTTACTATGTGTCAGGTAGTGTTCTAAGAGGTCTTATATTAACTCATTCAAAACAAAAACAACCACTTGGGATTGGTGCTTCTCCACTTATATTGCTAATTTTTAAAAATAAAAAACTGAATCAGAGAGTAATGGAAACTTGTCCAAAGTTAAGTAGCCAATAAGTGCCCTCACAGTGAGGACTAGACCCAAGCAAGTTTGGTATCTGTACTTATGCTCTTCTTAAATGCTATCCAGAACTCTCTCTTAAGGCTTCCTCTGAGATGAGTTACACCAACACATCTTTTGATAAAAGAACGGTTCAAGATAAAAGAATGGTTAAGGATCCCTTAAAGGGATCCTGTCCTTTGGGTAGAGGCATGGCAATAAACTCTTTTGAGACTATAGAAGACCTGAATTTCATATTTGTTACCCACGAAGTCCAGGTATGCTATTCTCTTGAACCATAAATTTTTAATCTGTCCTCCACCATCTCTTCATGTTGCCATGGTAGAGAAAACATTATATAAATTAAATATTATTGATTTGATTCTTTTTTTTTGTAATTCATATGTTTATTCTGGCTGTTTTTATTAACAATGCTAAGTGATGAGGCTTGGCCTTGCCCTGAAGTGACTATATTTTTTCAAGATTGGTTATATGTTTTCATTATTATCAGATTGGACTGGTTGATTTCCTAATTTCCTCAATGGCAGAACTGGTATGCAAGAGGGACCTGAACTCTAGAGGCCATTATACCTCATTTGAAAAGAAGCAAATCTCATAATTGGTTTCCTGTGAAGTTCAGTATTTTTACTAATAAGATAGTGGCCTGCTTTATTTTCCAATCCTGTGTTTCTCTTGTGGTATAACAACCTCAGATCAACTTTATATGATCAATACAATAATGAGAGTTGCCAATTATATAACTATGTAATACTACAATGTGCCAGACACTGTAGTGTTTCCTCAGTTCCTTGCATAATACTCTGAAGTGGGTTTTAATAGTTTCCTTTTATGGATGATAAAACAGTCTCAGAGAGTTACTTACCCAAGGTCACACAAGAATTAATGATAAGCAGGATGTATTCTCAGATACCTATTACTCCATATTCCATGATCTTAATTATTATATTAAACTGCTTTCTCACCTACCTATTTATTGATGCTGCAATAGCTTGTAATAACAAGACATAAAAACGCTAAAAAGATTGTTTTATTTAGTCTCTAAAATAGTTTCAGCAATGGATGGGGTTCATTATACAACTAGAAAGTTCTTGCTCCATTGCTCTTGGTACTATGGGTTTAGAATTTGTGTTAGAGTACAGTCATTATGTGAGGAAGCTTGCCAAAGCCATTTGCTAAAACCACAGAGATACTATCTTCGTGAAACACCCAAATATTTACAATATATTTTCTTCTTTTCCTTGGATAAAGTGTTGTCATAAAACATCAAAATGCCCTCCTAAAGATAGAAAACAACCCCGAAGAGGGATAATTGGATGTATTATAGCCCTAAACACCTCAAATCTAATCCAGAAGATGAGTGATAAACAACACTGTCCTCTCCTTTGAGGTCTGAAAGAGTTAATTGCATTTCAAACAGGGAACAGTTTACTCCTATAGAGCAGAGTGATTAGATGACAGTGGATTTCAGAAGGTTTTATGCTTGAAATACTTGAACACAATGGTATTTTATCTTCCTCTCACAAAGTGTAGTTTTATTTTTTCTCTTCTTTATTTCTCTCCTTAAACATGAATGATAGGCTATTAAAGGTTTTCTTTGGGGGAAAATATTTTTGACTTGCATTGCTGTGGAAACTTGATTTAATCAACAAAAATGCCAAGCTGATAACCACTCTCATTTCCTTGTCATAGAAAATAAGAGGAATAAATTCAAAAGAGTGGGGCATTATAGGAAAATGCTTCCAGACCCTTTGTCAGTAATGTAGACATCTTTAATAATGTATAATAGTATTTCCCACTGGTGGGGAGGATTGAGCATATAGCTGTATATACAGTATTTTTCAGGTAGGTATTTTATGCAACCTACCTCTCAAATAGAGGTACCCCTTAATTTATTTAATTAACCAGTTGGGTATCATTCCTCTAGATTAAGAATGTATTACGTTAGGTATTGAAATCAGGATCTCAAAGAGATACCTACCTGCACTCCCATGTTCATTGTAGCATTATCTACAATACATAAGATATAATACATACATACATTGGAATATCATTCAGCCTTAAAAAAGAAAATACTGCCATTTGTGACAACATGGATGGACCTAGACAACATTACATTAAAGGAATAAACCTTGCACAGAAAGACAAATGCCTTATTATCTCATTTATGTATGGAATCTAAAATAGCCAAACTCAGAAGCAGAGAGTATAATGGTGGCTGCCAGTAGCTGGAGGCAGGAGAAAATGGAGAGGTGACTGTCAAAGTGTATAAAATTTCAGTTATGCAAGATAAATAAGTTCAGGGGAGTGGGGTAAAAAGAATGTTCTGGAGATCTATATATCATAGGGCCTACAGCTAATATAGGGGGAAAATTTGCCACCCCAAAATGTGTCTCTTTAGCATGTAGATTATTTTAGGCTGATTATTTTTTAAGATTTTTTTTAAAGTTTATTTATTTATTTTTAGAGATAGAGAGAGGCAGAGACAGAGAGGGAGAAAGAGAATCTCAAGTAGGCTCCACACTGAAGCACAGAGCCCGACATAGGACTTGATTTCACAAACCCATAAGATCATGACCTGAACTGAAATCAAGAGTCAGATGCTTAACCGACTGAGCCACCCAGTCACCCCTAGGCTGATCATTTTTAAGAAAAAGAGTCGAGAAAGTTTTCCTTTTGCTCACCACCCCCCGCCCCCACACGCACACACAAATGCCTAAAAAAGTGTAAATAGAGAATCTGTTTCAGGAAGGGAGTTATAACTATAAATAACTATGATATAATATGAACTAGTATGGTAGACAGGGAGGAACCCACAAGGCCTATTTGATCAAAGCCCTCTCTATGTACCATTGTTTCTGAATGTCTCAGCAAACATGTGTGTATCATACTCTTTTCATTCTTTCTATGAATTGCCTTCCTTCCTTTTGTGGCCCTGGAGTGCCACTCCCTTCTTCTTAGTCCAGAATGACATATATACCTCATTTTGCTTGACCATCTTCAGAATCTCTCATGTTTATGTGGATTCCTCATAAGTATATAATTAAATTTGATTTTCTCTTGTTAATCTAACTCACGTCAATTTAATTCTTCAACTAGACAGAAGAATCTTGAATGTCAGGAGAAAAATGTCCTCCCAACACTAACAATACTGTGTTGTATAATAAAAATTGGTTAAGAAGGCAGATTTCATGTTAATTACTCTAGCCACACACAAAAAAATAAATGATAGTAACAATAACAGTGAGGATGAGAGAAAAGTTCTGGAGATGATGGGTATGTTTATGGCCTTGATGATAGTGATGGTTTCACAGGTGTATACATATTCCCAAATTCACTGAGTTGTGTTCATTAAATATGTACAGCTTTTTAAATGTCATACTTTGATAGACTTTTAAAAAAAGAATTTATTACCTTTATAAAAACCGCATATCTCTGTGAGGGATTACAAAATATTCTAATTCTGAAAAGTGTACTATAGTGTGAAATTATTTACGATTTGGGACAGCTTGTGAAAAGCCAAAACAAAAGAGAGGCCAAAGGCTCTGCCTGGCTGAAATGTTTTCTAGGTCTACTTCTAGTTCTCATAATCATTATAAAGATGTAGCTTGCCTAGCATTTAAGAAAAATGGATGGAACTAAACTCAGGCAACATTTCAATTAGACAAGAACAAACTGAATACATGGAAATAAGAACAGAGCCAAAGTTATGGAAAGTGTGACCCCAGACCTCCAAATTATGAATTATAATACTTCCTTCCTATGTAAAAGAAAAAAATGCACTAGACCAGTTAAAAAGCAAGGAAGACTTTATTCAAGACTAATAGATGTCAGGACTAGGAGAGAAAGATTTAATTCAACATTGCTGAAACAAAAGGTGGGAGGATTTTTAAATGCTGGGACAAGCTAATGGAAAAGTAATGAAGGACATTAGTGGGGAGGTTGGCCAATGTGATTAGGCTCCTGTGTTTGTTAACTGTCCCTCATCAAAGTTCAGCTCCCACTCTCCCTCAGTAACTAAGAGATATGGGCCCTATCCTTGATGCTTATATTTCAAAAGGATGGCTACCAGGACCTTGAGGAAAACAATACTTGGGTTGCAGACAATTTATATTTCAAAGAGACAAGAGTAAGAATTTATAATTACAAGTTTTCTCCAACTCTAAGAAAAGGGAGGTCAGAGGCCTACAGTCAGAAGACCCTGCCTAAAGTTTAGTCAAGCTGAGAAGAACTTTAAGGTGATCTTAATTTCTTTTCTTCCTTGCTTATTTTTTTTCCTTTTAATCTATAATTTTTTTTTCTTTTAAACTATTTTCAAGTACTCATGATATATGAAAGAAAAATGTTACTGACAAACCATAGAGGAATGGGCACCATATTAGGTCCTCAGACATTGTTGGCTCTTGGACTTCTGCTGTTCTTTCTTGCCTGATAAGATATCGCTTTGCTTCTAGTAGGCATAGCTTTAGAGGCCCTTGGTGCATTTTTCCAGTAGATATAGCCATAGAGGCTGTTTTTCTATGGGACCTCTGACTGAGCAAGAGTGTTAACTCATTATTACTAACAAATTTTGTTTACACATAGAAAAAACAACTGATTTTTTCCTTCCCTTCTTTCTCATTATCACCAGCCAGTCTTTAGCAATATATAACTACTCATTGCCACTTTCTCCCTCTGCCTTGAAATGTACAAAGTGTCTCTGGGTTTGAACAAATTCTCCTGCCTCAGTATGAATAATCTTTACCCATTCCTATCCTTAGAGTGGAAGCCATTCTCTTCCCTGGTAATCATAGTTTATTTTTATGCTGCTACTACTATTTGTAATAAGTTCTCCTTGAAATAATAAACAAGTATGAATGGCTAAAATTCAAGGACTCAAATAAGTGTGTGCTTATATATATACATATACCAGAGACATTCAGGGTTGGGGTAGGGCTTCGGCTGTTTATAGGCATATGGGAAGGTAAATTAGAAGAAAGGACCAAAACACACATTACTGTTTTATTTGGTCCTTGGAAGAAAAAATCAAGCCACAAGAATAGTAGCAAGCTATATTCTGGGGGGCTCTATTTCCCATTAAAAACTGTTGAAACCTTTAAAGTCACCCCTCCTGCCCATTCTAAGACAGAACTTGGCTTCTTTGCTTCACTGTCTTATCTGGGCTTCTGCTGTTGTTGGAGCTGTGTGCACTGGGCATGCCACTGTGTTTTCCACCCCCTCTTTTAGAAGCTGGATTCCATACAGGCTGGAGCTGAAGCACTTCAGCCATCAGCATGTCAAAGATGACTATTACAAGGCTCTCTGCTGAAGACTGAACTCTCCAGTGACAGTGCCAATGCTCCAGTTTATATTAGTACTTTCTCATGTTTATTTCCTCTGAAGACATTCCATCCCATTTCATTCTTTTTGGAGTTGTAGCTTCTTCCTTTACAGAACAAGATCCTAGCCCATGGGGATGGACCAGGCAACAAATCTGAGTGAAACATCCCATGCTATCATTAGGACTGCCTCTCTCCTCAAGCAACACATAGGGAGCTCTTCCCTGAGGATGACTTTTTTATTAGCAGTCTTCTGTATCCTTCATGCAAATATATTCCTAGCAGATTCCAGAAATAATCCTTCACATATAACCAGCAGGGAACTTAGTTAACACTCAAGATAAGATTCTAAGTATGTACGTATCCTGAAATTTTTCCTCTATAGCTGAGTCAACAGAGATAAGGCTCTACACCTCTCTGCTCTCATGTTGATGCAAAGAACAGAATAAAGCAGTTATTGCTAATGATGAGATTCACAATGGGAGCAGGAAAGAAGCAAGCCCACATCCTTGAAATTCACTGTTTCTGGTGTGTGCAGTATTCCTCAGGGGTGCAGGGAGCAGAAGAAAAGTTGAGAATACCTGTTTTAATGAGTCTGTTCCTGAAACTTTAGATTCTCTCCAAGTGACTATATCACTAGATATCATAGCTTGTTCTAAAAGTGGTAGTGACAACAAATTCTTTGGAACAGAAAAAAGCTTGAGTATTAGGCAAAATTATAATCAAATACAAATACTGAAATGACAATAAATGATAAACATCTTTCTGGAAGTATATTTTGACAGAAGAACATTTGTTTCCTAGAAAATAGGAAACAAATTTATGTTTGGGTTACTGACAGTTCTCTACTTTTTCCTTTTATATTTAAGTAAATCATGATCTCCAACCCTGTAACCTGGTATAAATGTGCGTCAGAACTCTTTCTGCAAACAATGTCATATTAGTTCCCTATTGTTGCTATAACAAATCACCACAAACTTATTGGCTTAAAACAACATAAATTTATTATTTTAGAGTTCTGGAGGTCAGAAGTCTGAAATAGATCAGCAGGGTTCCTTTTAGAAGCTCTAGGGAAAAATCCATTTCCTTGCCTATCTGTTTCTAGAGGCTTATTGAGTTCTTCGGCTCATGGCTTCACATCATTCCAACGTCTTTATCAGTCATCACAACTCTTTCCATGACTTTGAGCCTCATGCTTCCCTTTTATATGGACCCTTGTGATTACTTTGGGTCCACTTGGATAATCTAGGAAAATCTCCTGATTTTAAGATCTTTACCTTAGTCATATCTGATATACCCACAGGTTCCAGAGACTAGGATCTGAACAATTATAAGGAAGGGGAACATTTTCTGTCTCAGATAGACCTAGGATTTACCTGAAGATAGAGTCAGCCACACATGGAAATTACTGGCTAATATAACTGGGAAATCCAAAGAAAGGTGTATCTTGACGAGGAATTCAAAATATCTGACATATACAGTTTCTGCTGTCTCCTACTTCATTGCTTTTTGATTCAGCCTCACATAGAAGGATGAGAGCCATGGTAACAGCCACAGATCTTTGATGTTCAAGTCCATTGAGAAAAAAGAATCTTCTTCCCAGGATTTCAACAAAGTCTCATCATGTTCCATTGGTTCTGAATGCATCATCTGAATGCATCATCTGAATGCATCTCTGAACCAGCTATTATATCTGATTGTTTTATATTTTTTGTCCTCAGTTGCCGTATCTTTAAGAGGAGAACAATATTCAGGTTTGACTCCCCATGCAGAAAGAAGCCTAACGTTAAATAGCAAATAAACAACTCCATGACAGGGTAGAGAGAGACTGCTAAAGAAGGAAAACATATTGGGGCACTTAGGTGGCTCAGTCAGTTGAGTGTCCGACTTCGGCTCAGGTCATGATCTCACACTTCGTGAGTTTGAGCCCTGTGTCGGGCTCTGTGCTGATAGCTCAGAGCCTGAAGCCTCCTTTGGATTTTGTGTCTCCCTCTCAATCTGTCCCTTCTTCACTGACAATCTGTCTCTCTCTCTCTCTCTCAAAAATAAATATCAAAACATTTTTTTAAAAAAGAAAGAAAACATATTCTTTCATCCTTCTTGAACAAAGGACTCTGCATTTCCATTTTGTACTTGGCCACTCAAATTATATAGTCAGCCCAGATAATATTTACAGAGTTTTCATGAATACTAAATGAATTAATAGAAATAAAACACTGAGAAGAGTGTTTGGAATTTAGTAAGAATGTAGTAAATACTAGCTATATCATTATTATTATTATTATTATTACCATAAAACATGTCAGCCCCTTTATTTTTATTTATTTACTTACTTACTTACTTGCTTACTTACTTACTTACTTACTTCTAGAAAGAGAGGCAGGGGGTAGTGGTAGAGACAGAGAATCCCAAGCTGCATTGTCAAGTAGAGCCCAGCACAGGACTCAAACTCACAAACCACAAGATCATGACCCAAGCCGAAATCAAGAGTCTGATGCTTAACTGACTGGCCACCCAGACACCCTGTCCTGGTCCCTTTTAAAGCAAATCTCTGATTGGAATTTTCTCAGACCCCAACTGTCAGCATTAATTAGCCTTGTTTGGTTTCCTCTGGTCACTTTAAGTAAAGGAATTCATCATAAATCTGAAGAAGGAGTTTAAATCACAAAAGGAATTTTATTTTTTCTTCAATATCCAACCATCAGGCCAGCTATTTTATTTCAGGCTACCAATGGGAAGCTACTTAATGAAGTTGCTTATGGTTTCATGATTTGTGTGGCATAAACTATTTGTCTTAAAGTTATTCCTGGGTTTTTTTTTTCCAATTGTTTCAGAGAATACATGCACACACACACACACACACAAAACCAAAAACCAAAAACCAAACCAAAACAAAACAAAACAAAAAACCCTACAGTGTGGTTCTAAATTCCCACAACACCTGGTGAGAAATAATCTGCTTCTTCAATTGTAGTTCCATCATTTATTTTATTTTGAATCCCTTCACAGCAAGACTCTTCTTATTTACTTATTGCATATATGCTAAAGACCTCAATAATTGCACATCCAGCACAGAATTGATTCTACTCAGAATCCTCATTACACCTCTCAAAGTTCTGGTAATGAAAAAGTTAGAATGAGCTTTAATAAGCATTAGGAAGTCAAGCTTTCTCAGGGAAATAATTTAACCATTTATAGAAATATATTCAAGTGAAGGATGTAAAAAATACAGTGTGATTAGCTAAAGATCTGGAGGTTAGATAAGATGAGTGTATCAAAGGGACATGGTGAAGTAAGCAATTAAGCTTTAACATGAGAAATAAAATTGGTTTGCTCTTTAGGACTTAAATCACTAATTTTCCTTATCATCTTTCTTGAGTTCTAGGATTTGTTATACTTAAACCAAAACATGAATTAGTTTTCTTTTCCATTCATTTTGTTGCAGATCATTGAATTGGTGACCAGAACATACAGTTTTTGTGGTATTTCACACCATACTGCTAATTATGCTATGCTTATTTTGAAGGGAATTTTTTCAATTAGTATATTTGACTCTGTGTTATAATTGTTTTATTTTGCATGTGTTGTTAATTTAAAACTTATCTTCAGGTTTTCCACAAATACGTTTTATTCCTAACTAGGTTACAAGTTTTTTCCAGGCAAAAACCAATGTCTTGTTTTCATCTACCTACTGTGGTAAATACAGCACTGAAGATTGTAGGTTAAAAAGTGTTTCATTGAAAACATAAACAAATCTTTACATAACATTGGTGAGATATTCAATCATTCCTGAGTGAAGGAAATGGAATGAACCCTGTTAGTACATGCCTGACATATCCTATTGAATTAGAATTCATTATTTTCCTAAATGTTTCTAATTTTTTAAAAACTGTAATAGCTTTCATATTCTCCGATGAGTTCTATTTCTCACAAAACAAAAGTTTTAAAATTCTCCTCATTAGCTCCTCTAATTTAGAAAATAAATTACTAAGTACCATTAACAGTAATACTTTCTAAAGAAGCCTAAGGCTCCTCAGGGAAAAGATCTTTCCTTGTTCTGTGTGTGTGTGTGTGTGTGTGTGTGTGTGTGTGTGTGTGGTTTTTTAGTTTAAATGCATTCTATTTTTAGATAACCTACATGACATGTTTTTTTTTTCCTTAAAAATAATGCCTTCTCTCCAAATAAATCAAGGTGAAAATAGATGAAGAGCTCAAGATGATATCGGTCCCATTTTGTCCAAGTCCTACTGTCTTGTGAAGAGCATCAGCCAGTTATGACAACAGGTGATTCGTCCAAAGTAATAGCTAAATTTGTTAATATTTTTCCATTTCTAAACCATCCTTAGAGGAAATCATATCAGCAGGGCAACCAGGCCATCTGGATTCATGTTTGCACCAATAAAGAAATGATAGTTCTTGAAATTAGCAAGGATTTGCTTGTTTGTTCTACAGTCCGGTCATAAAAGTTACTACTCTTTCTAGCCTCTGTTTTTCAAGTTTGTCTTTGATCGATTCATGTAATCTTTGATGTACTTCTCTTAGGCTTCTTTTGTGAAACTGGTTTCCTGCAAGTGATTTTTCATGACAAATATCAACACCAGTGATTACTCTGTTTTTGGTACCTTGGCCCTCCAGGCCTTCAGCACAGGCATTTCCACCAATGAGTCATCAACATTACCCTTTGTCCTACTGATCATCTTCCCTTCTACCTCCAGGCACAGCTAATAGGTGACCTCCCAGATCTTATAGATATCAGAGAACATCTCATCATGGCTGATTAAGTCCCTGCAGATGATGGTGATGGCGGCTAGGGAGAGAGGACAATGGCAGCCTAGCTTAGCAAGAGCCAGGAGCTCCGAGCAAGCTCGATGCAGGTGAAACAGCATGCAGGGGAAGGGGGAGCATGCGGAAAAGTTTCAGTTTCTTCTTTTTAAATGCTGTCAATTGTCCAAGAATCCCTGTTTTCAAAGCAAAAGTATCTTTTTTGTTTTTTCTTTTGACAGCATTGCAGAGCAATTAAGGACACATGCTTTTGAAGCCAGGCAGACCAAATTCAAATTCTGATTCTTATTATAATACTCGTGAGAGGGAGATAAGGTATTTCATCTCTCCATCAACCCCTTTTTCTGTCAAGTGGTAATAATCATAATAAATACATTGGTGTGTGTGTGTGTGTGTGTGTGTGTGTGTGTTTCTCTCCAAGGCTGGCAGGAAGAGGCTGAAATTTTTCAGTGGTGCTGAAAAACCCCTTGCTGAAGATCTTTTCCATCTTAGTCACTGGCTTTCCCTCTCAATCTCCCTTCTTTCTCATCCAGAATACTGTGGACAGAAGGAAATTCCCGTGGGATCTTTATCCGTCTTGCTTTTGTGCAGAAGAGAGGGTTTTTTGATCTGTATGTTCAGGCATTAAGGTAAGGTTTTTTGTGGATTAAGCACTCTCCGTTAAAGGGCAGATGACTTGTGGAGAGGATCTCTTCGCTGAGAAGAAATGTGGCTATTATGTCAGTTTCTCTGGTAGGGCCTGAATACCAAGGTTTTGCCCAAGACTGAAGGGTTTAGTGAGATTCTCAGGTTAAAGCTATGACAGACTCCCACATTAGTTTTGCCTTCACTTTCCTTGGTTTATCAGTGTGAATTTGATGATGTTTTTCTGTAGCTACTGGTAATGGAAACCTCCTCCTTGTCAGCTCCTAAGAAACACATGAGATATGTAGAATGGTAGAACTTTTGATGATGCTTTATGTAGTTTGTCCACCTTTCCTTTCATCCCTCTCTCACATGTGGAATATGAGTTACTCTCAATTATGTTTTATACATCTTGCATTCCATTCTTCCAGCCATGACAGTTCTCTCTGGAATACAAACGTGGAAAATAATACATTTCCTTTTCAACTCCAAATTGGTTGTATCCATCAATCATGTTCTTACTAAAATGATTTCTGACAATCTTTTCTTCTACCTTTATTTACCTTCTCACTGTACCTATGGATGAAGCCAAATATATTTTCATGGCTCTCTTCTTCAAACTCACTGTGATTTGTATGAATTCTCTTTTCATTTCCTTTTTCTATTGCATGAGGCCTTCTTACCCTCGTGATGATGATTATTTAGCTTATTTTCTGTTTCTTTAGCCTATTTATTTTTATTCCTATCTCTTTCTCTTTCATTAATGGTAACTCCATTGTTGGCCTCCCTTCTCCCTTATTTTTATCTTTGACTATCTTTGAAGCATTGCCCCCCAAACTTCTCATTGACCAAGGTTGAAGCAGGGATAAGTTACATGAGTTTAGTAGTTATATTTGTCTTCCTTTCCAGTTGTACAAACTGCTTTGGTTTATTTTCAATCATGAAACAAAGATGAAAAACTCAGAAAACATAAAAATTCATGAAGAAAACATTAGATAATATTCCATCTCCCAGAGTAATAGTCTATTATCTACAGATTCCTATCCAACTCTGAGACCGACAAAATAGTAAGCACTTAATTTTTGTTTTTAATACTATTATTGCTATTAAACAGTAATGATAAAAGTTGGTTCTTAGAAAATTTTATATATTTTTAAATTCTTTTAATGTTTATTTAAAGAGAGAGAGTGTATGCATGTGAGCAGAGGAGGGTCAGAGAAAGAGAGAGAGAGAGAGAGAGAGAGATCCAAGCAAGCTCCACACTCAGCGCAGAACCCAACATGGGGCTTGATCTCATCACCATGAGATCATGACCTGAACTGAAATAAAGAGTCAGAGGCTCAAAAGGCTGAGTCACCCAGGCACCCCTATACTATATATGTTTAATGTTTTTATGTGAACAAAAGATAACTATCTTCATAATGCATCTTTGGCTAATAATGATCAGACACTCTAGTCACAAAGCATATGATACTTATAGAAAGCCCTATATTATTATTTTACATGTTTAGTACATTTGTGGGTTTTTTTCAGTAATAATAATGACTTTGCTTGATTATTCAAACTAATGTTTAAACTTCTTATGCTAGTGCCAACATTTGCAAGAACTCTGGCCAGAGAGAATAATTATTATTATTTCCTTAATAATTATTTCAAATTGGAGCAATATAAAGTGATCTTCTTTTAAGTTTATTAATTTTTGAGAGACAAAGAACATGCACACGTGTGTGCACACATGCACGCGCGCACGTGTGCACACACACACACACACACACACATACAACACACATGGAGGAGGGGGTAGAGAGAGAGAGAAGCAGAAAGAATCCCAAGCAGGCTCTGCACTGTCAGCACAGAGACTGATATGGGGTTCGATCTCACAGACTGTGAGATCATGACTTGAGCCGAAATCAAGAGTTGGACGCTTTAACCCATTGAGCCACGCAGGTGCCTCTTATAAATTGATCTTTTATATAGCAATGTCCCTTCTACAGGAAAAATTCTAACATCAAAGGCTGATATTTTCAGGGTCCAGCTACGAAAGTTCTTTCCTTATACCCTAGAGATAAACTTTTTTGCTGTAAGAAGCCAGACAGTAAATATATTCAGCTTTGTGGGCCATGTTGTCTTTATCACAGCTACTCAACTCTGCTATTATAGTTTGAAAGTAATTATTGATAATGCATAAACAATGGACTTAGTTGTATTCTAATAAAAGTTTATCTACAAAAGCAAGTGGTAGGCCAGATTTCCTCTGCAAGCTATAGTTTACCAGCCTAGACAGCCTAACACCATGATGATTTTGTTCAATTTAGGTATTATTTATTTACTTCTCATATACCAGGTATTGTGTTAAGGTGTTTTTCTACATTATAAACTTGAATCTTCACAAAAATTCCATCAATTAGATACTATTCTCCTTTTATAACTAAGGAAACAGAAGCACTGCGACTTAAGGTACATAGTATGTGGCAAAGCTGGCCTTCAAACAGCCTTCTGACCCAACTCTGTTTCACTCCAAAGCCTGGGCCTTGTTCTATTGCTCCTAAAGAAGGCTTGAGTCCCTTGTTACTAAGGTGACTGATCACTGATTTGTTACCACTTCCAAGGGGATTGGTATTCTTAAACAATTTAACACTTAAAATAGAAGATTGATGTTCTCAGTAACAACTTGAGCAATAAATTTTCACTCTGTGAAGGAGTAGGGTTTCTTCCTTGCTTTCTTAGAACTGTGCTATAGAAGCTGATACCTAGACTGATAGTCTATTCACATATATAAAATATCTCTGAATTATGAGAATAATAAATAAATTTTCTTTTCTTTTTTTATTATATTCTGGGATTTATGAACATCAGACTTAAAATATTCTCAAAAAAGCTAATGAAATAGAATTAGTGCCATACCTGGATCCAATGAAAAAATACAGTATTCATAGGTTAAAGATAACAAAATTTAGTTTTACATGAAGTTAGTTTTGTAAATTATTGATCATCTTGGGGTAATGAAGGAAGTGGAAAGAATATCGAGTTATTTTGATGTCTGGTTCCATCATATACTGGCAGCATGTACAAGACTGACTTTCTTAGCAGGAGTGACAAGGATGACTTAGCTGGCCAGGTCACAATACCTTTAGGTATAAAATAAGGTCAATAACTATTTTACAGGATTTTGATGAGGATGAAATGTAAAAAGTGTTATGTTACAGGTACTATTCAAGTGTTTATGTATACCAGATGTCTCTAAATCTTCCAGCTTGCTGGAATCACTCTGACTTGTAAATTTATACAGAATGGCCCAAACCCTGTCTCATGTAAGAAGGGCCACTTACTTCTCTCTTAGTATTGCTAGGCTTTGTTTGTTTCTGCTGTTATTTAGATGAGGCTTATGTTGCTCTGTGTTACTTTTCACACTCTATTATTTCCCGTTTTTGCTTCTTCATTGTTTTAGTATTGACCATCCCATACCTCTTGCTGTTGTTTCCTTTTCTTGGCTTCATATGAAACTAGATAGAAACATAGTCGGAGCTGTGTACATTCAACTATGCTGAAGGCACAGGAACTCTGGTGCGAGTCTGCTTCCATCTCCCCTCTGCCAGCTTTTAAACTCCCCCAGTTCCATTCCTGATAGTTTCTAGGCAGAGCAATTCAGCTCACTCTTGCTTTCTCCTTCTACACTATGCCCAGTGCTGACTGCATTTTCTGTATCCAAAACAGTTCACTTTTTCTCAACTATGAGATAACCTTTCCAAGAGAGCAATCTCCATCTCCTAGTAGGCAAAAGTGACTGCAGTCACAAACAGATATACCCCCACCCTGTGATTTTATACTAATGTAGCTTGAGGAGACTACTATTGATTTATTTATTTTTGCTGTAGCTTGTGTTTAGCAACAATTGAGGTTCAACATGGCTACCATAACGATTTCTATTAGCCAGAACTTTACTAACTTGTCCTTTCAAATAGATTATGTGTTCCATTTTAGAAAACTTTTCCTGAGGTTCAGTTGGTTAAGGGACTGACTTCGGCTTGGGTCATGATCTTGCAGTTTGTGGGTTCAAGCCCAGCGAAGGGCTCTGTGTTGACAGCTCAGAGCATGGAGCCTGCTTTGGATTCTGTGTCTCCCTCTCTCTCTGCCCCTTATCTGCTTGTGCTGTCTCTCTCTCTCTCTCAAAAATAAATAAACATTAAAAAAATTATTAAAAATTTAAAGAACATTTTTTCTTATTGAAGTATAACACGCATAAAGAATAGTGAACAAAACAAAAATATATACAGTTCATTGAATTATACTAAAGTAAATACCCTTGTAAACATCACCTAAGTCAAGAAATAGAAACTGGCATCAATACAGAAGCCTTATCCATAACCTCTTCCAATCATATCTCATTTTATCCACCCTAAAGATAACCCCTATCCAAACTTTTAGCATTAAAGATTTGCCTGTTCTGAAAATTTCCGTAAATATAACCATACAGTAAGGATTCTTTTGTGTCTGATTTATTTTCCTTATCATTATGTTTATGAGATTCATTCCCATTGTTTTGTTTTTTTTATTTATTTATTTTGAGAGAGACAGAGAGAAGTGCAGGTAGGGAGGGGCAGAGAGAGAGGGGGATGGAGAATCCAAAGCAGACTCCACGCTGACAGCACAGAGCCCGATGTGGGGCTGGAACCCACCAGCTGTGAAATCATGACCTGAGCTGAAGTCAGACTCTTAAAGGACTGAGCAACCCAGGCTCCCCTCATTCCCATTGTTATATGTATGTCTAATTCATGAGTTTTAATTGCTATATATAATTCTATTGCATGAATACACCACTATTTCCCTCTTGTCTCTGGACCCATATTTAAGGTGTTTTCAGTATTTTGGTTATCATGAATAATGCTGCTCTGAACATCACATCTATTGTTCAGATATAGCTGAGAGGGGATAGTCTCAGGGTTAGGTCATATATTGGTGCAACTCTAGTAAAAACTGACACAATTTTTTCTTTGTCACTTACCAAAAGTTTTTTTTCCTCTCTAAAAACCTAAGCTTCGGTGTTCTGCCTTTATGATTCTGGCCTTATAGCTCTCATGTTCAATTACTACCATCCAATTCTGTCTTCTGCTAAGAATTGACAGCTCTCATAACATAGCTGAGTTGGGGTAACATTCCATTAAATTGTTATATCCAAAGCAACTTGCCTTTGCTAGCTTATTTGAAAACAGCATTGCTTTACTTTATAAAACTTACTTCATAGGAAATGGAGAACCATTGCCCTCTTCCATGAATTTGAAATGTTCATCTTATTGTATATCCTCAGTTAAAGAAACTGTACAAAACGGCTTTCAGGCCTTAAACTGGATCTTGCTTTCCTGCAGCCAGTAGGAGAAAATCCATCCCTGCATGGTGCATGCAATTGTGAAGAAGGTAGTTAGGGAGAAGGCATCACACTGCTGTTGTCATAACCAAGGCCTGTGATTTAGGGAATCTGTATTAGAGGAAACCACAGGGAGCCAATTGCCATCTATCTGCCTCATACACATTTTAATTATACCAGTAACTTTGGCAGAAAGATGTCATCTAACCCTCTGGTAAGACACATTCTTTGTAAAATTAAAATTGTTCTCCTAGGAGGAGGTATATGCGTAGTGAGATGCAAACATAAACACAAGCCCTATTTATTTGAAAGTAACTACTGAAATAGATGAGTCTGGAGGATCTATATTTCTATATCTGTCTATATCTATATCTCATTTTATTTTCAGAATAGCCAAAAAATGACCATGACTTTTATCAAGAATAGTAGAAAAATAAAATCCCAGGTATTTCAAAAAAAATCAAATAGAAGAAAGCAAACCATTATAGATTTTCTCTATGAAAATTATCTTCCTTGTCTTAACTGCTTAACTTTTTTTCTTGGAACATTTATAAAATTTCAATTTTAACACGGCAAATTTTTTGAAGGACCGTTTCAAAAGTTAGGAAAAAACATTTATATATGTGGAAGGTGTTGGCTTATACAATTCAGCCAGAGTAAAACCCACTGTTAAGGTCATATTCAAGGAAAGATTTGAAGGAAGCAAGGGAAATAGCCACCAGGCTATCTGTGAGAAAGAACTCCAGGCAGAAGGAATAGAAAATGGGAAGAGCTATGGGGAAAATTAGGTGTGCTGTATCCCAGAAACAGCAAGGAGGACAGGGCAGCTGAGAGACAGAGAACACGTAAGTGTATAGTAGGATATGGCATCAGGAGATTCAGTGAAAATGTTGCACCCTTAAATTGTATTCTCAAGTCATTGGAAGATTTTAAACATCGCAATGTATACCTAAATGGATCTTTAAGAGGATCTCTCTGGTTGTGTATGAACAATGGATTCAAAGAGACAAGTAGAGGATGGGCAGATGGTGGCAAGAAGAGGTCTTTCTGATAGTCTAGACAAGAGGTGATGGTGGCTTTGATTAGCTTGGTATAATTTAGAGTCGAGCCCACTGATTGAGTGAGTGGAGGAACAGAGACACTATTTGCAGATGGAGCAGCAAATATCATCTTTATGGCTGATAAATATAGTTTGGCAGACACATCGTATAGTGAGAGCCAAACATGTATGCATCTTAACTCCCTACACACTGGTCTAGGAAATGGAATAGTCTCTCAGAGGAAATTTTGCATCTTGATAGAAAATCACTTATCTGGTTTCTGCCTCTCAGGCTCAGGGATAGGGAGAAGGAGTTCTGAATCACTTCGTGTGGTGGATACAGTTAGTTAGGTCCCCAAAGCCATTTTCTCCTTTATTCTGGATGCATGGTTGTACGGCAAGAGACATTATTTCCCAGAGGCCATTCTTACCAACATGAGGAAGAGTGATGTATTCACTCTTGTATTATTTGCTTAAAAGGAAATCCTGTCCCATGAATATCCCCATTTTCCTCGCTGCCAGCCAGAAATGGCAGTGGCTGGAACATCTTGGAAGCCACGTGTTGCCAGACGCTCACCATGAATGAATACTCTGTACTGTTCATAAAAGAGAGAGTTTTAATATCTTTAAGTCACTGACTTATTGTTGGGTCTTTTTGTTACAGAAGCCTAACCTTATCCTTACTAATATAACTCCTTAGGGAAAGAACCCTGGCAACCTTAGGAAAGAAGGAAAGTGGAAAGGCAGGGAACAGGCACACCATGCTGTCAACAACTACGGTTTTGCAGAAAGAAATATCAGTATTTTCTTCCTTTCTGTATCATGTACATGTTTATACATTTTAGCTAATAATCATGTTTTATTCTCATTTCTCATCTATTTCATTAACACATGACAAAGTGAGATAGAAAGTTAAGATGAAAGGGTACGGCAGAAGGATAAATGGCTATCATCCAGGAATTCAGACTCAAAGTTGGCTACAACAGCTTATAAGATTGGAGTTTTCTACTTTCATGAAGAAAAATATTACTTTTTCTTTTTTATAAGAAATAGATGAATTATACTAGAAATAATCAATTTGTGCTTTTGTAGTTGATGTTATTATTAATTTTTTAAAGGATGGATGAATGGTGTATGTTGTTATCAGACCTACAGGGGATGGATCTTAATCGAATTTTTGGTCATACTTTCTAGATATTAGGTATTTTCAACATGCTAGATCTATATATCAAATGTATAGTCTTTTATGTTCAAATATTTACAGTAAGATCCAGAAAACTTAAAATCTTTGCCTTATGGAATTGCCTCTCTCAGATACAAACTTGAGAGCTAACTTCCACTTCTATCAGATAGATATACCTGTGCAAGACCATAATTTATAGCAACTCTAAGTAGATTCTTTTTTTATGTTTGCCAAAGGCAGATATATTCAGCTTTTGGTAGTAGCAATGATTCCCTGCATTCCAGAGTTCCCAGTACATAAACAATTTCAATAAGGCAGTTATATGATTTATTCTAATGTTTGGTAAAACAGTAGAAGAGTCATGTATTTTTATCAGGACAATTTGGAAGCACAACTTTGGGGGCATCAATACTATGAAAATGGAAACCAACATCAATTTCTGTCCCTAAACAGTTTTTGGGTCACAAAGGCTTCCCTACCCCTGTGATAAGCAATATAGGACAAGCATTCCTCTCTGTCTCTTTTTAATCAGTACTGAGAACTAGTAAAAATAGCCTAGCTACTTGCTCCAAGAAATATTTGTTGAAAAATAAGATGAAACCAACTAAAACAGTGTCCTCAGTCAGACTAACAGATCACTCGTTAAGAATGTCTTCAAGAGGGGCGCCTGGGTGGCTCAGTCGGTTAAGCAGCCGACTTCAGCTCAGGTCATGATCTCTCGGTCTGTGAGTTAGAGCCCCGCGTTGGGCTCTGTGCTGACAGCTCAGAGCCTGGAGCCTGCTTCAGATTCTGTGTCTCCCTCTCTCTCTGACCCTCCCCTGTTCATGCTCTGTCTCTCCCTGTCTCAAAAATAAATAAAACGTTAAAATAATCTTTAAAAAGAATGTCTTCAAGACTCTTTTTGCCTCACTGTGCCTACCAACCCAAAGCTACTGTTTCATAAGTCATGCCCAATCCAAAGCAATTCCACTCACTAAAACACCTGCATTAAAATCATTCAGCCCAGACACTAAAAGCCCCAGGAATTTACCCCTGACTTCCACCTTCTGAAATACTATTAAGAATATTTCCAGGCTGTCTTCTCCCTACTGCTGTAGGTATAATGAGTTTAGCTTTTGTGATCAACAGGTTTCTCTTATAGTTCTTTTGGGAGGTGATAACTGAAAACTGTAAGCCTCATCTTAAGCTTGGTTCTCTAGTCCTTTCTGCTGTTATGTCAACTTCTCAAACATCTCAACTACTTTTCTGCTTAATCAGTCAGCTTCTGTTTATTAGCTTGAAACTAAGATTCCTGTCTGTTAAACTCACAAAGTAATTCCTTTCAATCTTGTTAAATCCCATACAATGGATGGCTGAATA
This sequence comes from Leopardus geoffroyi, assembly GCF_018350155.1. Classification (NCBI taxonomy): domain Eukaryota; kingdom Metazoa; phylum Chordata; class Mammalia; order Carnivora; family Felidae; genus Leopardus; species Leopardus geoffroyi. The sequence continues at coordinate 94,517,755 of NC_059336.1, read as the reverse complement.
AAGCAGGCCTCCATTGTACACTTCAAAGGTAAGGTATGCTATTTAAAGTAGAATCTTTGTCATAGTGAGCTTTTTAAATTAGCAGTTATGCTAGGAAGAGAATTGGTGCAGACAACTTCAGGTTGCCTAAATAGTGAAAGAAAAAGAAAGAAAGAAAGAAAGAAAGAAAGAAAGAAAGAAAGAAAGAAAGAAAGAAAGAAAGAGAGAGAGAGAGAGAGAGAGAGAAAGAAAGAAAGAAAGAAAGAAAGAAAGAAAGAAAGAAAGAAAGAAAGAAAGAAAGAAAGAAAGAGGAGGGAGGGAGGGAGGGAGGAAGGAAGGAATCACAACCAAACAAATAAATAACAAAACCAAAGGAGAACACTCAGGACAAAAGTCCATTTCTATTCCTTATATTGCTCCTTCCTTTATGTCCCCACCTACTCTTCACAACCAAAATTTTAAACTGATGCAGCTCCCAGGCATATTCCAATCCTAACTGTGTGCAAAGCTGGTTGCCTTCAATAGGAGGCAGTCAGTAGGGAGCAAATATATGTCCTTTGAAGAACTTCTGTAATAACTATGCCTGTACCTCAAGTGTCTGCCTGTAACACTTATCTTCAGTTGTCAATTGGTCTACTTGGTTAAACAGTCTATTTTAGCTGGCTGGAAAGGAAGACAACTAAGGTATTTACTGGAAAGGACACAGCAGTTGGGTAGCTAACATCAGTTTGCCTTTCCTAATATGGACAAAGAATGAATCTACAGAGTCCTGAGGATGCTTTCCTTATAACTCACACAAAGTTTGACAAAAACTGTCTGAACCCCCACTTTAAGGATGTAAGGGTGACTGAATGGAGTAAAACCTCCAGAAATGTGAAAAAATCTTGTTGCTTGAAAGATAAAGACTAGACTAAAAATTAGATGAGCGGCAGTGCTCTTTTATCAATTTAACTTGAAGCTTGGGAAACCCTTTCATCTGTACAACTAGTTCTTTCTTCAGCTGAGGAATGTTTTGCTCTATTTTATCTTTGTTATTTATTAGTTCTCATTTTTTCTTCAGGATCACATATTACTTAACATGTTAGCCCTCACTATCATTTGCTCTTTCATAGTTTTCATCTCTATTTCCTGGGGAGATCTCTTCAATAGATCCTCCATCAATCAATCTCTTTTGTGACATCAATTATACTCTTTGCTGATCAAAACATTAATTTTAATTCTTTGATTATCCTTTGACTTACCCTGTAATCCTTGCCTTATTGATCTCAATTTTATTTCCTTTTCATAGTTTTCCTATTGTATTGCACCCCAGATGTCCAAGAGACATAAGTTTTGGGGGAGGCATATTCATTGATCATCCCTAAAGGAAATCAAGACCTCACTGTTTCTTCTCTGAGATTGGAGAAGCCGTCTAACTAGAAGTCATGGATAACCTGTGACTGTTAGTTATATCCTCTGGTAAGCAGACCCCAGGATCAGACTAGACATGTGAGATATTCATTAGGGGAAATATACATGAAGGAAAAATAGAATAATGCTGGAGAATATGGAGAAAACCTTCAAACCACAATTTCAATGCAGGTCTCACCCCACTGATCGAGAGATGGAAGGAAGAAGGCTTGGCTAGGAAGAGTCTCAAACTGCAGCAAAGTTCTAAGTAAGATTGGGCCAGGCAAATCAAGAGTCTTCAAGCCAAAGTTGTCTGCCAGAAAAGGAATCCCGTGTCTCACAAAAATGGACCTGCATTGGTATCCCTGCAGTCCATCATCATTTGCTAGGAACAGTTCATGACTGTGAATGCAGTGTGGGATCCGGAGAGGCAGCCACTGGGAACTTCAGTCTATTATTGTCCCATACAGGAGAGCTAAGCATCTAATTTCCATGGCTTCCAAAAAAACTTTGTCCAAGCTCCTTCTTTGTGCTATACCAAAGACAAGATGTTACCTTCCTGCTGGCTTTCTACCTGGCATAGTTATCAAGAGAATCTAGGCAGTACTGTTGTTTTCAAGTGCTGCTTATTCTCTCCAGCAAAACAGAGGCCCAAAGAGGGCTCTCTCTGACTGAGGGCTGCTCTGTCTCCTCACCACCATAATACTGTATCTTTAAGTGACATTCTATCATAATCTCCAAGAAGGAAGGTTAGAAGAATAGGACTGAATTTGCAATGATGTGGATGGAGCTAGAGTGTATTATGCTCAGTGAAGTAAGTCAGTTCAGAGAAAGACAATACCATATGATTTCACTCATATGTAGAATTTAAGAAACAAAACAGATGAACATAGGGGAAGGGAAATGAAAAACAGAGAGAGACGGAAACAAACCATAAGAGACTCTTAACTAAAGCTAAACTGAGGGTTGCTGGAGGGCAGGTAGGTGAGGGATGGGGTAAATAGGTAATGGGCATTATGGAGGGCACTTGTTATGATGAGCACTGGGTGTTATATATAAGTGATGAATCACTAAATTCTATTCCTGAAAACAATATTACCCTATATGTTAACTAACTATAATTTAAATAGAAACAAACAAAAAAAGAATAGGGCTGAGAGCTTATCAACTAAAGAGGACTTCGGTTCAAACAGCACTGCCACGTACCTTGTTCGTTATTCCAATTCTCTCATCTTCATGATCCTTATATCTAAAATGGCCTACAAGGGGGGCTTGGTGGGTCAGTGGATTAAGCATCTGACTTTGGCTCAGGTCATGATCTCACAGTTCGTGGGTTCGAGTCCCTTGTTGGGCTCTGTACTGACAGCTCAGAGCCTGGAGCCTGTTTCAGATTCTGTGTCTCCCTCTTTATCGTCCCCTCCCCACCCCTCAAAAATAAATAAACATCAAAAAAATTTTAAGTGGCCCACAAAACCTATTGGACTTGTAATGATTAAATAAAATAATAACTGTATTAACACATTTCATAAAGTAAGCACTTAATAAGTGCTACCTATTATTACCTCCTAATAGTACTACTCTTCTCAGAATAAGGGGTTCCAAACTGGTCTTTGGTTCTCTCTTTTCATATTTTCACTTGTACTGTATCTATTACAAGATTGATCTTCTAGAAGGAGTCACCTAATGTCATTTATATTAAACAACAAAACAGGGGACTTGGACCTGGGAGTGCCAGACAACAGAATCCATACTCAAAAAATATTCTCTTTACCATCCCTATATTTCTTATGTGTGAAGAGTATTGTTTTCTTTTTTCCAGACTGCTGCAGTGCCTGTACCCCTTTCCTACTCTTTCCCATAACCTTGGTGATATTGATGAACTGGAGTGAGGGTACTTAAATTCCTGACCTCATCTTACCTGTGAATGCTCAAAGTCCTTTAGAAACAGAGTATCTAAATCTCAAATAACCATTTCTAAGTTCCCATACTCCATTTGGAAGCATTGTCTTCCAAATATTTCACAGCTCTAGATTGCTAAGATACCTAGGACTGGGCAGATATAACATGAATGACATCCTAGACAACCAAATCTTTATGTAAGAGAATACGAAACCATTATTTCTCAAGAAGGTGCTACTGACATTTTGGACAGTACAATTCATTTTGTGCAGCTGCAGGATGTTGCAAGATAATTAACATCCTTGACTCCTACTCACTAAAAGTAAGTGTCGCCCTCTCCAACTACCTCCCAAGTTACTATCTCTTTTAGCAAACCCCCCACTAGGTGGTGGGTTCTGATTCATGGTTAGTAGCACTGAATAGGTTAAGCAATCATTAAAGTTAGAGGACGGTCTTAATGAGTGTTAACAGTTTTTAGAAGACAGTCTTATATAACTGATGGGAACAGAGCTAAATATTTCCTGGGATATTAGATAAATTTTGAAGATGGTTATCTGATAGAAGAGGATAGAAATAAAGTAGTATTGTCAAATATTAGGGGTCCAATTTATTGATAAGACTCAACAATGCCTCCAGATAACATCTGGGCAAAAGGGAAAATTTCTAGAGCAGGTCTATAAGAAAAAATTTGGCTTTATACTATTTTAGTAGTCTACAGACTATGATATTCGCCTGTTAAACTTCCAATAATCACATTCAGCCTCTGTAATTAAGACATAAGTAAGTTTTATTTGATCATAGTGGTTTTTGGAACCTAGCTGTTCATTTTGGAGAACCAGTGTTCTGTCAGAAAGAATTTTTTTTTAATTTCCCAAATTTCAGGTGCTGTTTAAATGAAAAAGATCTATAATAAATGTCTGAAATTTAGTTAGGAAACTCATGCATTTGAAATTCCTCATTGTTCACTCTATTTGTCTGAGTGCCATGTTGGGAAACTGTCTGTGAAGAAAGGGAAAGAAAAAAATGCTTTATTAAAATTGAAAAACATTCATATTTATCATTCATATTTACTTGGAGACCAAGTATGAAAAGTTTTAATGTTGAAGAACTTTCTACCAAGTTTTTATGAGCATGTGAAACAGGGATATGAAATTGAGTTGTAACCTTAACTATAAAGATGACTGTTGCAAATGCTATTATACTGGGATTCTGTTATATCAGTGGTTTTATTTCCACATTCTGTGCTGTATATTAAAACCTACCTTTTCTCATTGTGCTTATCTCTTAATGGTAAATAGTTTCAGAATACCCTAGCTGTTAATAGCAAAAGTTTATAGAAAATCTTCCTCTCCCAGGATGGTGTGGTAAAATTAGTTTCATTATCATTGTTTGCTCATTTAAAAAATATTGGCATGCTTGATGATGGTGGTTGTAGGTAGGTATCAGCTCCAAATCTCCCTTCTTAGTTCCTTGGCAGAATTTCAATTGTATAGGCTTCTTATTTGAGAAATGTTTCACTTCCTGGCAAATTTAAATCGTCACTGAATGCTTTTCCATTGATGAAGGCCACCTGGAAATCATGCTCATTTCATGCTTAGTTGAATGGCTGCATTGCTGCGGCCGCGGCTGCTGCTGTTGCGGCTGCTGTTTAGAGAGGAAGGGACCGGTGCTATGAACCTGTTCTTTAAAAACCTGGGCCAAAGCTATAACTGTGTTTTGCTCATTTCTTTAATTCCTTACTTCTCTTTGATTTTATTCAAATGTAGATGATTTTGGGTTTCTGGATGTTATGATAATTTTCATCATAGTGTCAGAATCTTGGGTTTAAACTAAATGGTATAAACAGCATGTAGACCAACTTTTGTCTGAAATATCAGCTTCTATTGAGAAAGAGTATGACATTTTCTCTGTGTCGTTTTCTTACTCTTTAGGGAAAACTGTTCTCTAGTTAGTAATCATGTTATTTGAAGAATGACAATGGTTACTACAGTTATATTGGATTAAAACACCAATCTGATTAGAAAAATCATCCCATTTCTTTAAAATAACGTAAATGCAATGTTACTTGAAAACTGACATTCCTTTAGAATGTCAACATTTTGAGTGTTGTGGAATGAGAAAAATATTTAAATATGTATTTCTAAAAAAATCAGTGAGAACATATGCTAAAGTTTATTCTTCTGTGGGTCTAAAAGGAAAAATAGAAGTTGATACCTTTATGAATATTTCAGAAAAGAAACACTTATGCCAATGTTATGTTGCAAGGCTACAGGGCTTGCAATACCAAAATCTCACTGTACGCTACAAGTTGAGTTATAAAGGGCATTTAGAATTTGTTATTAAGTGCAAACTTTTAACCAATTTAGGATAAATAGGAAAGAATCAAATTTAGAGCTCTTTGACCAGAACTCAACTTTAAGAATTCTTATCAGAACTAGTAAGTCAGTGAACTTTTGATCTTGTAAGAATGAGAAGTTTATTAAATTATCGTTTGGAATTTCATTACATCAGACATGGCACAGAGAGATGGGTAATGCTTGAAGCAACCCAATATTCAGTTGCGTTTGGTGAGAAATAAAGACTCACAGACAGGCGCCAATAAGTACTTGTGTCTTATGTTCAAGTTCAAATCATCCTTTTTTCTGATATTTATTAAAAAACATTTTTGAACTTCATGTTTACCCTACTGTCTTGTGGTTCAAGCTACAGTTACAGTCACCAAGCTTTCTTTTCAAAATCCCGTTTAAATCACATAAATTTAAACAGAATAACAGTACCTAACATTTATCTAATATCCACTATGTGCCAGGGAATATTTTAAGTATTAAATGAGTATCAAATCACTGAGATAAGTATGCATAATATCCTTATGAGATAGATATTGCTATTATCCCTATTTTGATAATTTTTTAATCATGTACAAATGAGAAAACTGAGGTATATGAACATCAAGTAACTTTCCCGAGGTCACTCAGATGCAAAGGGCAGAGCTCAACTTTGAGTTTAAACCCACATTCTTAACCACCATGCCATAGTTTAAACTCTGAGCTTAAACCCATATTATTAACCAGTGTGCCATAGGGTCTCTTCAAGAAATGGAAAAAAAAACCCATAATCATGCTGAAAATTAAATGGAGGACCATTGGTGACCAGGCATTTTGAGAAGAAGACAAAAAAATGAATATAATTTCAGTGTCAGAGAAAAAAGTGAAGAAAGCGTGGCTCCAAGGATGTACCATGAATAACAGCATCTCCCAGAGATGGAAGCTGGGTCGCAAAAAGGTTCCTAGCTTTACAATGATATGTATTTGAAAGTTTTAGATTCAGCTCTGTTGATGAGGCCCTCAATCATTTTCATAGGAAGAGAATATTTAATCTCAGGCCAAAACCAGGCCCTGTTATTGTTAAGAAAATTAGTGATCTATCTAGGAAGGGCTAGGGCTTCTGGTTTGGGTGTCAACACAACAAAATAAACCCCTCCTCATTTGTGGCCAACCTACCTAATTCTTTCGCAAGGATGATCTGTAAATAAACTACATATGACATGCCCAACTACTATATTTTGAAACCTCCATATAACATGCCCAAACATCATTTACAGGAGCTTCCATACAACATTCCCAACCAGAGAATATATCCATATAATATATCTAAGTAGTATTCCATATTACATGCTCAACGAGTGTACACAGAACCCTACAATACCATACAAAGAGCCAAGCAGTATACAGAGTACCCTATTGTATAATATACTCAACAAACATAGAGAAAACTCCCTATGACATACCCAACAAGTATATATAGTACCCTCCGTGTGACATGCCCAGTCAGTGCACATGGAAATAGATACTGTTGGAATGCGCTGTTATACGGGGAAAGAGGAATTCTGCTAAAATTTAATCATTCCAGTCCTTCATTTACAAGCAGAATATACTCAAAGAAAAGAAATAGCACAACAGAGAAGGCTAAGGTAAGCAAGCACAAAACAGCCCCTGGAGAAATGGTTAAGTCATGCATGAAAAATATGTTTAAAAAAAATCTACTTATTATCCTTACAGCTATATAAGAACATTTTGTATTTTTAAAGAAACAAGAATTGCTAGGGTAAAGGGGACAATATAAGAACAAAAGAAAATTCTTAGAAATTGAAATGTGATTGTCAAAGGAAAAAAATATCAACAGAATACTAAAAAAAAATAAAATCCAAAAATATGCCAAAAAGAAAAAATAAAGGACAAATTATTCACTTCATCAACACTGCAATCCTAAGAGTACAATGAAATGTCTTCATAGTTTTTCAATAAAATTATTTTGAACTAGCATTATAGATTCAGTCTAAGTAACAATGAACTATGAAGAGAAAATGAAAACATTTTTTAATAGAAGATCTCAAAAAGTTTATTTTCTGTGCCATTTTTTTCTAAAAAAAATAATTGAGGACTATCAAAATGGAATCCAAGAAGGAAGAATAATATACAAGTGCAACTGGAAGGCAGTGAAAAACAAACTTACAAGATAAGGTGTACAGTAAGCTTAGACAGCAATTAGTAAAAATACAATGTGAGATTGTACTCATTTTAACAAATTATGTGATTAAAAGCTGAATGGCTCATTGATAAGATAAAGACACATGGCACTTTTTTAGTAGAAAAAATATAAAAGGCATTGTAATTTCAGGAAAACCCAAAAAACCCAAATTATTTGAATAATTCGTGGTCAGAATTGTGAAAAAAATTATAAATTTTATAAACTTACCAGTATAAATCTATGATACAGCTAACAGAAATTGAGCCATGAAGGGGAAAGTGAAGGCAGATAGAAAAATATGGAGCCACTTATTTTCTCATAGTTTATGGTGGGAAGAGAGGATGTATTTTCTAAAGTTGAGGGATCATTAAAGAGAAGTTGGATTATACCAAATAATACCCTAAAAATAGAAAAACATCTACATATAGTAATTTAACTTGCCAAGACTGATGAAACACAGGGAGGAGAGGTATCAATAATGTGGATAGGCCAGGGTTTTGTATTTCAAAGTAGGGAATCAAGAGCTATTACTAGGTATCTACCAACCAAAAATATAGAAGCAAAAATATATTATTCAGAGAGAAACAGTTGAAGATGTTTACCTCCCAGGAATGAAAATTAGAGGAACAGATGAATTTTGTAACTTTGTTTGGTTTGGAGTTATAATTCTTTTATCACATAAATTTATTTCTTACTGTAAGTCAGAGTCCTGTCATGAGGCAAAGGCAACCTCAAACTGAGTAATCCAGGAAGCATTTTAAAAAGGGACAATTTATCATAATTTTGGTCTCTCCACTGCTACCAATGGTAGAAGTGTTGCATTCTGGCTTAGCAACAGTAGGGAACCATTACCACTCCTAAATTTCAAGAATGAGAGGAAGTGGTCACCAGAACTGGGAAGATTCGCTGCATGGATAGTACGGCCTGACAGGAGGGTGGCCTGCGGGAGAGAACTGAAGCCAATCCATGGTGATGTGGAAGAGAGGAAAAACACCACTGGAATAAATAGCTGCACTCCATTCTCCTTTCACTTATCCCCTCTTTCAGTTCCTTCCACTTAACTGATCAGAAACCAGACTTCGAGGGAGCCCATCAATGCAGTCCACGTATGTAGATTTATCCTGGGAGCAGGATATAACAAGGTGTAAAAGGGTTGGAAATATAGAGAGAGGAGAAAAATGAAGATATCTGGCACATTTTCCTAAATAAAATGTGTACAGTGTCATTATAATGTGTCACATTTGTACAGGAAAATAGTTTTAGAAATCTTCCATGTATCCTAGTCAACCACTGGTGGTATGTTTGGCTGGCTATAGCTTAGTTACCTGGTAACTTGATGATATGAGTGGAAGCACTTTTTTTGAGATGTTCAGTGAATACTTATGGAGGAATGAGCAAGTGATATGTGGAAGGTAAAGCAAACAATAAAAGATGTCTTACTTTAAAAAAATTTTTAGGGGCGCCTGGGTGGCGTAGTCAGTTAAGCGTCCGACTTCAGCCAGGTCACGATCTCGCGGTCCGTGAGTTGGAGCCCCGCGTCGGGCTCTGGGCTGATGGCTCAGAGCCTGGAGCCTGTTTCTGATTCTGTGTCTCCCTCTCTCTCTGCCCCTCCCCCGTTCATGCTCTGTCTCTCTCTGTCCCAAAAATAAATAAACATTGAAAAAAAAAATTAAAAAAAATTTTTTTTTAACGTTTATTCATCTTTGAGACACAGAGAGAGATAGAGCATGAGCAGGGAAGGGTCAGAGAGAGAGGGAGACAGCAGCCGAAGCAGGCTCCAGGAGCAAGCGTTCAGCACAGAGCCTGACACAGGGCTCGAACCCACAAACCATGAGATCATGACCCAAGCCTAAGTCGGGCACCCAATTAACTGAGCCACCTGGAGGCCCCAAAGGTGTATTACTTTAAGCCATTAAGGAGCTTACTCCTGTGGGGCCAACTGTGGGAAATGTGTAAGATATACACATTAGAATCACTACATGGCAAAGGAAGATAGGATACTTAGCTCTTTGAGAGCCATTGGTTGTGGTCTGCCTCTGAAGACAAAAGGGCCTTCCTAAGATGCAGGAAAAAAAAAAATCTCCAAGCAGCAAGATGTAGACCCTGGGCACTGGAAGTTGGCCAGAGCACATGGAGTTTGAAGGATAAGACAGGTTACTGCTGTCATCTGCCACTTCTGCCTGACGTGCCACAAGTACACAAACGCCAGTTACAGAGTTGAATGTGTAGTGCTTTCGAAGATATGGGTGGTAAAGGAATTCTTCAAAACCCCATCTGACTGTAGTGACAGGAAGCATCATTATGTCTGTTATTATTTCAGGCAATTAGGGAAAAAAAACTGATTTGTAATTACTTGATTCACATTTCTTTATAATTTTTTACAGTCTCTAATTTTAAAATAAATACATTCAAATGTATCATTTCCCATATTTTGACACATTGGAGTTAAGCAATCTATTTACCAGTGTGCCTGGGTGAACTTGGTTTTATAAAAACTTCAGAACAAAAGTTTTCTTGCACTCTCCATGTATACATCTGAATTGATAAAAATGCACCTTGATTAGGAAATGAGGGGCTCTGCTGTGTTTTTATATGTTTGCTTGTTTTAAATGCAGGCTCATGAGTGCCTATTCACACAGAATGTATAATTGAGTATATAACACTGTATTAGGGACTCTCCATGCTCTGCACAATCTCAGATGGGACTCAGGAGCATCCTTGCCATTCATACTCTCATGTCCATGTGGATAAAGGCATGGCATGTTTCATTATGCCATCATAGGAATAGAGTTTACGCAATTTTTTTTTTTTGCAAATTTAAATGTGTTTAGACGTTTAAATTATGATAGTGATTGCTTCTTTTTGCAATGTTGCATTTTAAGAATACATTTTTCCAGGTAAGTTGAAAATTATACCCTTATTCAATTATTCAACAAATATTTATTGAGTCCATACTATGTAGAAATAACTGGTCTAGTGCTTGGGATACCTCGGTGAACAAAACAGATGAAAATCCCTGAACTGCTGCTTACATTTAAAAAGTGAAAGTGAGCCAATAAACCATACATGCATTTGATATGTCAGATGGTAATATATGCTCTAGAAAAATGAAGAAATAGAACAAAGTAAAAGAGACTGGAAATGTTGGCATCAGGAAGCAGGGTGTAGTATCAAGAGGTCAAAGGCATGGCTCATTGAAAAGGGAAAACTGAGCAAAGATGTGAAGGGAGTGAGGAAGTCAGGACTGTGGTCATATGAAGGAAAAACACTTTAGGCAGAGGCAGTAATTAGTGCAAAGACTGAAAAACAGGTGTAAAAATGTTTTTTAAATGCAAATCATCTGGTGGAAAGGATCATTCTGGTTGTTCCCTTAAGAGGCTATGAGAAGGCAAAGGTAGAAACAGAGGGACTGGTTAAGAAGTGATTGCAACAATCCAGAAAACAGGTCTTAAGAACTCGATTTAATTTAAAATAAATATTGATATGGGGTGCCTGGATAGCTCAGGGGGTTGAGCCTTGGACTTCGGCTCAGGTCATGATCTCACAGCTCATGAGTTCAAGCCCCATGTCGGGCTCTGTGCTGACAGCTCAGAGCCTGGAGCCTCCTTTGGATTCTGTGTCTCCCTGTCTCCCTCTCTCTCTGTTCCTCTCTCTCTCTCTCTCAAAATAAACATCAAAAATATTTAAAATAAATATTGATAGCTAGGGAAAAAACAATTCTAAAGGTAGATTTGCCCATGCGTTGATTGAATTGGTCAGGCCTAATATGAACTAAGCATAATGTCATCAGCTCCTTTTCAGCTAAAGTTGACCACACTGACGAGGGTTTATCAAATAAAAACAGAGATCTAAATACCTAATCCAGCATCCAACACAAGAAAGTGTGAATGTGGCTGTTTTTCATTAGGGTTCTCTTTTTAAGGTGATAAAAAAAACTCCCTAATTAGTAGTTTGATTTAAGGAGAGGAATTTGCAAATTTACAGGCTTCATCTTGAAACAAATTAATTGAGTATACAAAATAGATAAGATCTGCTCCTATTTAGTCTTTGGAGCTGAGAAACAAACTGCAATCACGCATGGGAAGTTTTCTATCACTTTGCTGAGCTGCCTTCTTCTTCTTCTTTTTTTTTTTTTCCATTTTTTTTTTTTTTGTGTCTTTTCCTTTTTGTTACTACTATGATGAAGGCATCTCCAACTTGGTAGTATGTGCTGTGGAAAGGCAAAACAGGCCCTCAACTGCTCCAACATGAATTCTGGCATCACAAAAATCCCTTCTCAATGCAAAGGGCACTTTGTACTCTATAACAGAAAATAAAGTTTTTATCAGCTTCCATGAGCTATTTATAAAACTTACTAAAAATTAATTCAAAAAGAAATTATCTAAAAAGAAAAAATTGTATGTGCCATTCTCTCTGACCCAAATTCAATCAAATTCTATTAAATTTGAAATTCTATTAAATTTTAAACCCCTAGGGGCACCTGGGTGGCTCAGTTGGTTGAGTGTCCAACTTCGGCTCAGGGCATGATCTCATGGTTTATGAGTTCGAGCCCTGTGTCAGGCTCTGTGCTGACAGCTCAGAGCCTGGAGCCTGCTTCATATTCTGTGTTTCCCTCTCTCTGCCCCTCCCCTACTCATACTCTGTCAATTTCTCTCTCAAAAATAAATAAACATTTAAAAGTTAAAAAAAATAAAAACCCTGAAGCAGCCAATAATTATGAAAGTAAATAAGAGGGGCGCCTGGGTGGCGCAGTCGGTTAAGCGTCCGACTTCAGCCAGGTCACGATCTCGCGGTCCGTGAGTTCGAGCCCCGCGTCGGGCTCTGGGCTGATGGCTCAGAGCCTGGAGCCTGCTTCCGATTCTGTGTCTCCCTCTCTCTCTGCCCCTCCCCCCTTCATGCTCTGTCTCTCTCTGTCTCAAAAATAAAAAAAATAAACGTTAAAAAAAAAAATTAAAAAAAAAAAAAAAAAAAAAAGAAAGCTGCCAAATAACTACTCTCCTGTTCCCCAAAGTGCCAGACCAATACAAATTTCATGGGGAAAAGTATTCATATTTCGCTTAAAACATAATTTATAGAAAGAAAGAACTTGCCCAAAATTTTTACAAGCGATAGCACAGAACCCAAGTCCAACCCCAACAATAATAAACCGCAATGCTCTGAGAGATATAAAACAATAATTATGTAAATGGAGAAGCAATTCATATGTGTCTATATGATTACTTACTCAAGAAAAGATGTTAGTCCTTAAGTGATTTATATTTTGTTATTAAAATTACACAAGTTATATGGGGTGCCTGGGTGACTCAGTCACTTAAGCATCTGACTTCGGCTCAAGTCATGATCTCGCAGTATGTGAGTTCAAGCCTCGTGTCAGGCTCTGTCCCAACAGCTCAGAGCCTGGGGCCTGCTTCAGATTCTGTGTATCCCTTCTTCTATGTTCCTTTCCCACTTGTACTCTGTCTCTCTCTCTCTCAAATAAAGATTAAAACATTTTTAAAAATAAAATAAAATAAATAAAAGTATACTAATTGTAAAGAATTTATCCCAAATCACTGTAAAAACATTATGATGACAAATATATGAGAGCTGTCAGAAAACATTTGAAAGAAGAACCATAATGATTAAAGATTAGGTTTATAAGATATCAAAATACATTATAAAACCACAGTAAATTTACAGGTATGCTATTGGTGCCAAAGTAAACGGGTGGGGGAGTGAATCCAAACTGAAAATTAAAATATAGAAAAATTAATTTATATTCATATAAACTTTATAAAGTAGATGATGCTTAAAATTAGTGGTTAAGGAATGTCGTTAAATTAAAACCTAAAGTATTTACTATCTTATCCTTTACAGAAAGTGTTTGCCAACCTCTGGTATAAACCAAAATGTTGTGACTATCTATGGTGATGGGATTTCAGATGATGAACATACTTTTCCTTTTGCTTATGTACAAGACAATTATATATGTGGATGATTTCCTTGAGTAATTACTTTTAACATGGAGAAAATTAACTAGCTAAGGTCCCTTTAAAATTGGAGAGACTTAGCTAAAATTTAATTTTTATAAAACTGAAAAAAAAATCCTACTTGGTTTTGTATATATCCTAATGCACAGTGGAAATGTATCTTAGAATTGCACAACTGAATGTGTCATGTGAACAGTGACAACAACAACAAAAAGCTTGTAGTTCCAGCTGTATGTATTTAATATAAGTACTATATGCAAAGAATTTATGGGAATGTCAAGTCTTTGAAGAGTATAAAATACATCATCTCAAGTCTGTTTGAAATATTTTTGTTTTTAGGTTGTCCTACTTAGATTGTCCTAATGCTTGTGGTAGGCAGATGCCTTTGAAGTCAAGATGTGTTTGAAATTACTATCTATAGAAGTTCTTTTTTGAAGAGATTAGGATTCTACCCAGACACCAAAAGATTTGCAATGACAACTTGAGAACTTTTATATTACAGCACTGGCTGGCAGGAGAAAAGAGAGACCAGCCAAAGATAGCATCTGGTTGATTTGGTCTAGATTATGCTTGTTAGTTACATTGATTGCTCTAGCTCCAAATTCTTTCTAAGTGGCCTTGCAGTCTTTCCTTAAATTCCTAAGGGAGGCTCTCTATTGGGAAGAAGACAAACTAACAGCCTAACACCCCATATGGTTATTATATTTCTTATCATGAACAATAGTAGTCAAGATTCTGATAATCTCACATGAGTTTTGATACAGTGAAACCATTTTCCCCCCTCAGGGTAATGTGTTTCCAGGGGAGAAAAAACTCTCCTTAAGTCTCCTAAGACTCCTTAAGTCTCCTAAGTCTCCTTAAGTCTCTCCTTGTCATTAAGATATAATCAGTACAGAGGGGGTGACAATGTGTTGTCATTATAGAATATAAAATTAAGATCATCCTTCTCATAGTTAAATTAACTAGATCAATGCCTAATGGGTGGAAGTTTCCAGCACCCACCAGAAATGACTAGCATACCAACTTGCTTGTACCAGAAAAAGATATTTTAATTCATATATACACTGTAGCTTTAGAATGGGTAGGAAGAATAGAAATATGGGATTTGGAGAGAAAAACAAAACATAGTAGTTTTTACTCAGAATTATACTATGGAAGATATGCTAAATTTCATGGCAATGAGCAATCCCATCATTGTAGGCCTGAGCTGGTAAACAAATTTCATTTCTAAGTAACCTGTTAAGGAGGAGTATCAGGCACAGGGTATTGGGGATAATTGTCAGGCTCCTTCCAGGCTCACTAAGAAAGCATGCTCTGATTGATTAGCAATACTGCCAGGGTTTGAGGGGAGGGGAGCTCATGAACCATGTATTTGCTAACTTTCCATACAGGTAAAATATGTATTTCTTATGAATAGCTCCACTCCCACTTATTCTGAGGTTTTTTGCTTTTTTGTTGTTGTTATTTGTTTTGTTTTTGCTCTGTAAATAACAGTGTGATGACTAATTTTGGCTTCTCACATATCAAATTACTCGGGAAAATAATACTGAGAAAAAGAGGATATGAGGATTTTGTCCTCAGAACAAATTATCCACCCATAAATCTCACCCTACGCCCCCAAATTAAGGACTGAATGTTTTTAAGGCGTTGTATTTACTGCTCTCCTAGCTCAGAGAGTGATCTCTGATAATTCTGTTCAACCCCAACTTGGTCAGGTGGTGAAATTCTACTCTCCAGTCCCTGAGTGGTCTGCGGGCCAGTGTGTTTCTCTTTGGGTGAGGAAGAAGATGCTGGGGGTTAGAGGGCATTTGTCCCCTCCCCTTTACCAAGGCCTAAGGTTTCCCTACTTCTTCCTCTTCTGTCTATGTGGTCTCTTTATTTCCTTTCTCCTCTTCCCTAGTCTGAATCTTGTTCAATTTCTGATCATTGAAAAACTCTTGCAAGCCTCTCAGAATTTGTAACACTCTGACCAGTGGCTTTTTTCTTTAAAACTTACAGTCTTTGTTGCCACTTATGAGGTAAGTGAATTCTGTCTGTCAGTGTGGGCTCGGTGGAAAAGACCAGTGGGGTAAAAGACAGAGTTGTAACTTCAGAGGGGTAAGGGGAATTATACACTAAACACAATTAGTATAAAACTCCACAACATAAGCAGTTACCAAAATGTGCATTGAGGTACTCCAGGTCCCATAGAAAATTCTAGGGGTTGGGGCGCCTGGGTGGCGCAGTCGGTTAAGCGTCCGACTTCAGCCAGGTCACGATCTCGTGGTCCGTGAGTTCGAGCCCCGCGTCAGGCTCTGGGCTGATGGCTCAGAGCCTGGAGCCTGTTTCCGATTCTGTGTCTCCCTCTCTCTGCCCCTCCCCCGTTCATGCTCTGTCTCTCTCTGTCCCAAAAATAAATAAACATTGAAGAAAAAAATAATTAAAAAAAAAAAAAGAAAATTCTAGGGGCAATACAGAATATTTTAGAATTTCAAATGAAACACAATAGTTCCCATAAGTCAAAAACCATACCAACTACCAGATTGAAGTAGTTATCAGTTTCAATATTACATTATGCAACATTCCTTTAAATGGTCTCATGTCTTTCTTAAACTGTTTGTTTGTTGGTTGGTTTTTGTGGATGCAGCAATTAAAAGCCCTGTGTGAAAATTAATAAGGAATGGGAAATGAGAGCAGTAGTGTCCTATCTGATTCAAAGATCAGAGAAGCTACGGGCTCTGTGCTGACATCTCAGAGCCTAGAGCCTGCTTCGGATTCTGTGTCTCCTCCTTTCTCTGCCTCTCCCATGCTCATGCTCTGTCTCTTTCTGTCTCTCAATAATAAACAAACGTTAAAAAATTTTTTTAAAAAGAAAGATCAGAGAAGCTATGCAGTGTTCAGTAGACATATAGTTCCTGTCAGTAAGTAACTATGGTTATATAAGAATGAAATAAAAATATTATTTTTCTTTTAATTTATGTGTATTGTTTTTTCTTTCACTTTGTATATAATTTTTTTTCAAACAGCTTTTGAATTGTTAATATATGAGTACAAACTAAATAGTTTGGACCTAACTTCTTGAAACATAAAACTGTTAGGTATTTTTTTGTGTATGTTAGGTTTTCCAGGAAGCAATTATTGAGACACCAAGGGCACTGTGAAACAAGAAAGATTGGAGATATCTGTATACCTGTATATACTATAAACTTCATTTATACTATTTTCACCATCCTTCCTTTTCTCTTTCCTTTTTTCTTCTCTCTTTCCCTCCCTCCCTTTCTTCTTCCCTCTTCCTCCTTTCTTCTTTCTTCCTTTCCTTCCTTTCTTTCTTCATTCCTCCCTTTCTTTCTTCCTTTTCTTTCTTCCTTTCTATTTTTCCTTTCTTTTTCTCTTCCTTCCCCCCCTTCCCGTCATTCCTTCCTTCCATATGAATTTGTCTAACTTTAGTCTCTTACTCAGAGTAAGGCCGACGATGCATTAAGGGTGAGTCTCTGAAGTATGTTAAGTCTGCTGGTGTTATTTAGGGTCCACACTGTCCAACTGCCCATGGTAACATTGCCTGGTAGCAAGTTCTATTTCAGAAGAAACCTGTAATGATCTATAGCATACAACACAACAGGTACTCAGTAAATGCTTTTAGGTAGATATGTATTTGTTAAATGATTTTTAAATTAAATATAAGATATCTAGAAAAAGAAGATCCAGGATATATGTGGTCAGTACATTTTTTTTTTTTGACAATAATGAGTCTTTCATCTTTCTAGTATTTTCTCCCTATCACTCTACTGATTTGGAAGAAGAAAGGGTCAGTGTTCCCTCCCCATTACTGTCCTTCCCTTTGTTTTTTCCCTTGAGATGACGATATGCCCATGCCTATGGCTAATGCCAACTTAGGTACCATAAGTGCATAATTTACTAACATGTAACACAGAACTGGATAGGATTTTAGAGACTAATGAGGTTCCTCTCTTCATTTTTTTTTTTTGGAGAGACCTTACAAAGTTGAGTGGTTTGCTCATGGCCACTTGGATTCCTAGTTTCAGAGCTGAGATATATACACAGTTCAAATTTCCAGACTGCTACTCACTCAATTACACTGCCACTGGTTTCTCAGCAAAATTCAAGCTCATTTAAGCCTTTTAAAAATTCTTGCAGTTGATCAGCTATAATTTCTTTCCTTCAATTTGAAGCAGCTTATTGCTTCATGTTTGAGAGGAAGCCACTATTTCATCCTGAAGATAGTTCTTTTGTAATGGCAGGCTAACTAACTTTTCTCTTTGGGTTTAGGAAGTGCTTGGGAAAGAGGGGTGCTGTGCACTATAAATATAAATGGTTATATTCTACTGAAACAAGCTATAGCATATCACATCTGATATTTTCCGTGACTTTGCATATAGATAGTATGAATTAGGAAATGCACTTTTTTTGAACTCTACAGCTGTTCATAAAATTGTCACAGAAATTTGCATTTAAAATATACATATAGGGAATTTGCACACATTTATGGAACTCTCTGGAATCCTTAAGAGGTAGAATTTAATACCTGCCGGCAAATACTTCCCAGTTATATGCTAGGAAAAGAATGAATAACAGATATATGTAAGCCTTGTTTAATTTGGGCTTCATGAGCTTTAGTAACAGAGTGGACAGGACCTTGAATTTGATGGATGATATTTCTATTAAAAAAATAGGATAAAATTATCTTTTTTTCCTGACAGCATAACATAGCTATCCTTGGATCAAGGCTATTTTTATGATGTCAAACTAAGAAATATATAATAATCACAATTCAAATAAATGGCCAGCAAATCAAAAATGGAATTGTTTAAATAAATTGTATTATTTAAACAATGTATTTACATTTAATCGACTTTTGTAGGGTATGGACTTTGTCACAAGAAAAACTTCTTGAAATAACTCCATAAATCCAACGTGGGTTTAATCCTAAACAGTCAATTTTTGCTAAGAATTTCATTTTTTGTATTACTAAAGTAGTGCATAATTATTGTGGGGGGTGGTTAGAAAATACAAAGAAATACTAAGGTAATTAATTAAGGTTCTCATAATTCCACTATATGGAGATAAATTCCATTAATATTTTGTATCTTTTGTTTAAAAGTTTCAGTGAAAACATAAACATCCACCACTTCATTGTTAAAGGTTATATTGTATTATATTAAATCAGTAAGCGATGGTTAAATGTTTTTCTCTTTTGGGGCATTTAGCATATCTCCATTTTTTTGCTAGTATTAACAATATTTTGACAAACACTTTCACACTTGTTCATTTGCACACCTTTCTCATTATTTGCTTAGGATAAATTCCCAGAAGTGGATGTTCTAGATTAAATTTTTTCTACATTACTAAATCTTTGGATAAACATTTCTGTATTAACCTCTAAAAAGATTATATCAAATGTACCAGAGATGTTCTTTTCCTCTATTTGACCTAAAATTCTGAATACCTACTCACATCTTTGCTGACATGATAGGAAAAAAAGAATAGGAACCATAATGTTTACTTCATGTTTTAAATTACTTGTGAGACTTACATTTGTGTGTTATTAAAATATTTTAAAAATTCAAAATGCACACAGAACACTGACAATATCCATGTGGTAAGAATATACAAATGCTAATAATTTGTTATTGTGGCTATTTACACAGTTATATCTATCAGTATGTGGAGTGTTTGTGTGTGAAATAGAATTTTATATAGAATGTTGAATTTCCTCTTGTTCTCCTCCTAAATCTCATTTCTCTAGTTTCATCTCCAGAAGCAACCTTATATCACAAATCTGTTGTATATTATTCCAGTCCATGTCTGTAGTTCTAAGTGTGTTTGATTTTTTTCTTCATTATATTTTAAATAATGAACCTATATTTAGATATAAGTGTAAATTTCACTGCTTTTTTTTTTTTAATGTACTAATGCTTCTTGCATCCACTACCTTTATTTTTCATTAAGCTGGAATTCGTCCATAGGTAATTCTTTTAGAGAGGAAGAGCTACGTTAGAAAATGGAGTTTAGGCTCGAGGCTGAACAAGAAGGATGACTTGGTGAGCTCAGGGTTGTTTTCACTTTGTTTTACCCTGAAGCAGCAAACAAGCTGTGCAAGAGTACAAATGAGGAAAAGAATCTACGTGGATGGAAGCAGCACCCCATTTTCTTCTTTATATTTTACACAGGCCATCCCCAAATTTAGTGGTCTTGACAGCCCATGTAGAATGAAATGTATTCCGGGCAGAAAAAGCATAGAACTGTGAGTTTCTTGCTTTTTAAATTTTTTTTCTTGCTTTTCTTAAATCCTTAAAATCATTAGCACCCAAAACAACTTTATTACTATTTGAGGGTACCCAATATCCATCCCCTTATATTCCTAAGAGAATCACAATTTTATTTGGATTGACAATGTTCCAAGATAAACATGTTCATTTCTATGTCTTCTTTGATAGGAATATAGCAAATGGGAAAACATAATCTAACTAACTAAAAGTAATAGATGTTACTTGGAGGGCTTCAGGAAAATTCCTTATAATAAGAGTTGGATTTAGCTGCTATGTGCCTTTTTGTCCTGGACTTTTGACAGGCATCTTGAAAGCATAGGAAGGACAGGGGTCACAACCTAAGGACAGCACATTGGAAAGATAGAGGTATTTCATTACTATTTGAGGGTACCCAATAACCATCCCTTATATTCCTAAGAGAATCACAATTTTATTTGGATATACAATGTTCCAAGATAAACATGTTCACTTCTAAGTCTTCTTGGATAGGAATATAGCAAATGGGAAAACATAAACTAACTAACTAAAAGTAACAGACATTACTTGGAGGGCTTCGGGAAAATTCTTTATAATAAGAGTTGGATTTAGCTGCTAGTGCCTTTTTGTCCTGGACTTTTGACAGGCATCTTGAAAGCACAGGAAGGACAGGGGTCACAACCTAAGGACAGTACACTGGGAAGCTAGAGGTATTTCTAGATTCCTTTTGTGTAAGAGAAAATGGTATACAATGGAATGCTACTTAGTTATCAAAAAGAATGAAATCTTGCCATTTGCAACAATGTGGATGGAACTAGAGTGTATTATTCCAAGAGAAAGAAGTCAGTCAACCAGAGAAAGACAAATAATTTCACTCATGTGGAAATTAAGAAACAAAACAGATGAACAAAGGGAAGGGGAAGGAAAAATCAGATAAAAACAGAGGGAGGCAAACCATAAGATACTCTTAAAAATAGAGAGAACAACCTAGGGGTTGCTAGAGAGGAGGTGGATTGGGGGATGGGCTAAATGGGTGATGGGCATTAAGGAGGGCACTTGTTGTGATGAGCACTGGGTGTCATGTGTAAGTGATGAATCACTGGGTTCTACCCGAAAGCAATACCACACTGTATGTTAACTAACTTGAATTTAAATTAAAAGAGAGAGAGAGAAAAGATGCTTTAGAAGGGAGTGGTTGGGGGATAAGAAAGAAGAGAGGGAGAGAGGGACAGAGGAGAGAGACAGAGACAGAGACAGAAACACACACACACACACACACACACACACACACACACACACACACACACTGATTTGTTTACGGCATTATTTCGAGACATCTGCTATTAGTGATTAAATATAACTTCTAATTGAAATAGCCATATAATATGATAATCCCGCAATTTAGAGAATATCACCCAGAATGAAAGTCTACTTTTCCTGGGCCTTAGAACTTTTCTTTTTCCAGCCCTGCCCGACGCAGTGTCCCTGTGCCTGCATTGGTGCTGTAGGCTCCAGATGTTTTATCTGAATTTATTACCAGGAGCTTCCTAAGAACAGTTCCAGCCCTTGTCCAGCACAGAATGTCTTGCCATGGAATGTTTGAATGACTGCAGGTCCAAACATGTCTTTATTTAGACTCACTACTTGGACAATTGCTTAAATATATATAGAATAAATCTAGTTTTAAAATCATTCTCATGTATATTAAAGATATTACTTCATTTCTTGCAACCAGTCTTACGATTGTGAGGTGTGATTCTAGTCTGACTTTTAGGCTCTGAAAGCTTCTTAGCATTTTTTTAATACCTTCTTATTTTGAATTTTTTCCATGATGCTTTTAGGTGAGTATGTATTTTCTTTCTTTTCTTTTTTTTTTTTTTAATGACACTAATCATATATTTTCATATATTTTCATATATTTCATATATTTTCATTGCCAAGATCTCTAATTTGTACTTTCTAAAATAATCTCTTCTTGTGTTGTGGATATACTGTCTTCTCTCGTACTTCTGAGTATTTTTTAAATTATACTTATTTTTAAGTCTCTTTTTGCTCACTCTCTTAACTCAGCTGTTTTTTCAGCTGCTATTATTGTTATTGACTTTCAGTCTCAGTGTCATTCTTCCTTGATGACTTGTCTAATATTTGGTATTTCTTGATTTTGTGCCCATCTTACGTTAAGGATTCCCAGTAAGCAAATCTATGACTTCTGTTATTTGTGTACAGCCATTTGTCTCATAAGGAGGGAAAAAATGTGCTACTCAGCAGGTAGCGTTGAGAGTTTTCCAGTTGCAATACTTTCTAAATTATCACAATGTAAGTGGCCTAAAATAACACCCATTTATTTTTTATTTTTTATTTTTTTTAATTTTTTTTTCAACGTTTATTTATTTTTGGGACAGAGAGAGACAGAGCATGAACGGGGGAGGGGCAGAGAGAGAGAGAGAGAGACACAGAATCGGAAACAGGCTCCAGGCTCTGAGCCATCAGCCCAGAGCCTGATGCGGGGCTCGAACTCACGGACCGCGAGATCATGACCTGGCTGAAGTTGGACGCCCAACTGACTGCGCCACCCAGGCGCCCCAAATAACACCCATTTATTATCTCATAGTCTGTAGGTGAGAAATCCAGGTGGGCTTATAGGATATTATGATTTATAATAAAATATATCTATATCTATATCTATATCTATATCTATATCTATATCTATATCTATATCTATATCTATATCTATCTATATCTATCTCTGAACTTTGTCCCTGGTTCCGAGAGCCAGGGTTCTCCTAAAACTCCTAGAATTTCCTGAGTGATCACAGCTACAAATATGTCTTTAATTGTGTTAATGAAATTACTTTTGGAAAACACCTAAGGAGGGGGGCTGGTTGCAAGGAGAACCAACCATGAGATTAGAGGGTTGGAATTTTCAGTACAACCCTTGACCTCTGAAGAGGAGAAAGGGTCCCCAGAGGTTGAATCAATTCCCAATGTCCAGTGATTTAATCCATTATGTCTATGTAATGAAGCCTCCATGAAAACCCAAAAGGACACAGTTCAGAGAGCTTCTGCTTTTGCGAATATGTGGACATCTGGGGAGAGTGGTTGCTGGGATAGGGCAAAAAAGCTGTGCATCCTTTCCACACCCCTTGACCTGTGCATCTCTTTCCACGTTGTTATTCCTGAATTATATCTTTTATAATAAAGTAGTGATCTAGTAAGTAAAATCTCTCTCTGAGTTCTGTGAGCTCCATGAGCAAATTAACCAAATCCAAAGAGAGAAGCTAGGAAGCTGGTCAGAAGCACAGGTAGCAACCTTGACTTGCAACTAGCCACTAGCGTCTGAGGCTGGAAGGAGTGTAGAGGGGTCAGTATTACAAAACTGAACCCCTAACCTTGGGATTAGATGATATCTCTGGGTAGTTAGTGTCAGAATTGAGTTAAATTTTAGGACACCCAGTTGGTGTCCAAGAATGGCTTGTTGTTGTGGAGAACTTTCCCCCCACAGTGGAGTTGGGTATAAGAACTGAAAAGCGTTTGACTGGATTTTCTTTTCATTTTGTTTGTTTGTTTGTTTTTAATTTGCATCCACATATAGTGGAATATATGTGGAATATATATACTTAGCTAGCATATAGTGCAATAATGATTTCAGGAGTAGAATCCAGTGATTCATCCCCTACATATAACACCCAGTACTCATCCCAAGTGACTTCCTTAATGACCCTTGCCCATTTACCCCATCCCCACACCCACAATCCCTCCAGCAACCCTCAGTTTGTTCTCTATATTTAAGGGTCTCTTATGTTTTGTCCCCCTCCCTGTTTTTATATTATTTTTGCTTCCCTTCCCTTCTATTCATCTGTTTTGTATCTTAAATTCCACATAAACGTGAAGTCATGATATTTGTCTTTCTCTAATTTCACTTAGCATAATACATTCTAGTTACATCCACGTTGATGCAAATGGTAAGATTTTATTCTTTTTGATTGCCGAGTAATACTCCATTATATATATATACCACATCTTCTTTATCCATTCATTTGTCAGTAGACATTTGTTCTCTTTCCATACTTTGACTATTGCTGGTAGTGCTGATATAAACATTGGGGTGCATGTGCCTATTTGAAACAGCACACCTGTATCCTTTGGATAAATACTTACTAGTGCAATTGCTGAGTCATAGGGTGGTTCTATTGCAAAATATTTGAGGAACCTCCATAGTGTTTTCCAGAGTGGCTGCAGAAGTTTGCATTTCCACCAGCAGTGCAAAAGAGATTCTCTTTCTCCACATCCTCACCAACATCTGTTGTTGCCTGAGTTGTTAATGTTAGCCATTCTGACAGGTGTGAGGTGGTATCTCATTGTGTTTTTGATTTGTACTTCACTGATGATGAGTGATGTTGAGCATTTTTTCATGCGTCTGTTAGCCATCTGGATGTCTTCTTTGGAAAAGTGTCCATTCATATCTTTTACCCTTTTCTTCACTGGATTATTCGTTTTTTGGAAGCTCTTTAGAGATTTTGGATACTAACCCTTTATCTGATATGTCATTTGCAAATATCTTCTCCCATTCCTTTGGTTGCCTATTAGTTTTGCTGATTGTTCCCTTTACTGTGCAGAAGTCTTTTGGGACCTTGATGAGGTCCCAATAGTTCATTTTTGCTTTTGTTTCCCTTGCTTCCAGAGGCATGTTGAGTAAGAAGTTGCTGCAGCCAAGGTCAAAGAGGTTTTTGCCTGCTTTCTCCTCTAGGATTTTGATGGCTTCCTGTATTACACAGAGGTCTTTCATCCATTTTGAATTTACTTTAGTGTATGGTGTAAGAAAGTGGCCCAGGTTCATTCATCTGCATGTTGCTATCCAGTTTTCCCAGCACCATTTGCCAAAGAGACTGTCTTTATTCCATTGGATATTCTTTCCTGTTTTGTCAAAGATTAGTTGGCCATATGTTTATGGGTCCATTTCTGGGTTCTCTATTCTGTTCCATTGATCTAAGTTTGACTGGGTTTTCTACTTAGGGTCTCACAAAGCTAAAATCAAAGTGTCATCTTGGCTGAGATTCTATCTGTAGGCTCAGTCTACTCCAAGCTTATTCAGACTGCTACAGAATTCATTTCTTCATGGCTAGAGGTCTGAGGTTTCTATCCCTTTGCTAGCTGTTCATATAGAGCCTAGATGCTGTTTGCATTCCTTCTCAGGTGGCCCCTTCCATCTTCCAACCAGGAAGGGGAAGTGGAGTACTTCTCACTAATACTATCTCTCTAGTTTACTCTTATCCCAGAAGCCAGGTCTCAGATTTTTAAGGGCTTTTGTAACTATACTGGGTCTCCTAGGATAATTTCTGTATTTTAAGATCAACTCTGCTATGCCACATAATATAGTCATAGGAGTGATATCTCATAATATTCACAGACTTTGGTGATGCCTCTGCTTCCTGCTTCTTAGAACAAGATAGGGGGTGGGAGATGGATGCTCATTGAGTGGTACGAATATGAAAACCAAACTGAGAGCTAGATTTTAGATTGATCTAAGACTCACTTCTGCTTCCCATTACCTCTAGGCTTGGAGAAATCCAGAGGACCCCCGCCCCCCATACACACACACCATTTGTAGTTGTCTTTTTCCATACAGTTTTAGGCCTGGGTATTTCTTTCAACAGAATCCCATATGCCTTCTCTGTTTAAAGGCTTCTGATAATTTTTGGCTCACTGAGGGTATTGTCATCCTCGGCATCCAATTGCAACACCTGTTTCAAGTATTCCATGTGGCAAGTGAGCACTTCCCTATCATAGTTTTATTTGAGTTCTCACTAGCATTCTATTGAGTTGACTATCTCTCCCCCCTAAAATACTCTTGCCTCTCACCTTTCTTTTCATCTTCCCAGTCATCTTTCTTGGTATATCTTGAAATTTCCACCTTTACTTACATTCTAAATGTTGGCGCTTCTCAGTCTCTATTCTAGATTAGCTTCTTGTATTATTTTCATTCTCTCCTTAGTAATTAGTCCCCATGGTTTTAAATACCAAATATATCCCAATGACTTAGACCTTTCTACTTCTATTCCATGCCTCTCCCTTGTGTTTGCAATCTGTACTTCAGTTCTCTATTTGTTAGGCATCACAAAATTAAAACATTCAAAAGTGAATCATAGATTCTCAAACTCTAAGATGTTTCTATTCCAGTAGTTCCCATCTCACTAGTGGCATCACTGCTACCTCCCTGCTCAACAAGAAAACATGGTACATCTTTCCCCCCTCACTTGGTACACCTGAAATATCTTAAGGTCCTATTAATTTCACATCAAATTATAAACTGTTCACATCTCTCCTCTGGATATTGAAAAAGCCTCACCTAGAACCCTTACCCCCAGCCTTGCTCGACTTCTGTCCATTCCCCTTGCAGTACCCAGTGCGATACTAAAATAAGTAGTGTATAAATTCAACCATCTGCTCAACATTCTGAAGGCTTACTGATGCACTAGGTTTCAAAATTTTAACTCCTTCCCAAAGCCCAATAAGGCATTTGTGATCTGGTTCCTGTTTAACTTTCCAATCTCACTTTCCCACCCTCCACTGCACTCTAGCCACATGGTCTTTTCTAGCCTTGGTCATGCTATTTCTATTCCTGGAGGGATTGTTCCTTGGCTTTTCACCTGTGTTATTCTTACGTGCCCTTCAGGTCCCACTTAAATTTTATTTCCCCAGAGAGGCCATTTTTATTTGACTATTTCATGCTTTCTCGCGTATCCTGTCCTTAAGTATTTTCTTATTTATACCATTTTTTTTTACTTCTTAATTGCTTAATCAATGTCTCAGCCACTTAACTCTAAACCTCATGAGACAAAGGCCATCCCTGTCCTGCTCATCGTTGTCTCCAAGCTTAACACATTACCTGTGTAGAATCTTTTCAGGAGATATTTGCTGAGTGCCTAGATTATCTAACAATAATTGAGCAATGAGTGACAAAAGTATATTTTAAAATAGTACTGTTGTCAGTTCCCATTGGCATTTCCATTAATTTTTCGTCCATCTTTAAAATATGCAATTCCGTTCATGAATTTATTTTTGGCATTGCTTTTGTTCATATATTGATGATCCTCACTTTCTCAAATATGCATTATGTTTACCTCAACTTTATTTGAAGTTAATATTTCAACCTTTCCTTTGATTTAATTAATATTTCACTGCCATCCTTGTCTCTTACTTTTTATTCTAAATAGGTGATATATGGTTTAATTTCATATTTTTGGCCAATTTATAGTTACTGACATTCAGAAAAGTTTAGCCTGTTTGTATTTGTTGCCATTAATGCTATGCTTTTTTGCTTACAGTGTCTTGTTTTCCATCTTTGCTCTTATGCCCCTAATCGTTTGGAAGGCTTTTAGTGGTTGCTAAAGAAATCCCGTGGATTTCTTCTTTATTTCTTATTCCAACCCTAGCACCCTAAAGGTAAGGAATGATGACAGTTTTGCTATAGTTAGGGAAAAGTAATTGGAGTAATTGGAGAAAAAAGGAAAGGTCAGTGCAGAGCAGCCCATGAAAGCAGAGACCATGTCTCCTTTGGTTTGCCATGTATCTCCAGTACCTAAATCATTTACTGATATAGAGTGGGCCCCAACAAATCACTATGGACTGAATGAATGGATAGAATCTATTTGTCTTTTCCTGTGCCTGGAAGTATGGCCTAAAGCATCCCAGCCCTAAGCACCAGGGGGATGCTCATTCTTATCCTATACTCATTCTTATCCTATACTATGGTCATCTATTCCCTGATAAGTTTCACAAGGGAGACAAATATGGGGAAAATAAAACTAATTAATATTAGATTATTAAGTAGAATGTTTGCCCCAAACCTCAGTGCCTATCTCTAATCTATTATTGTATAACTAAGTGACTCTCTCCCTGCCTCCTTTCCCTCTTTCTCCCACCCTGAAAATACCCTAATCATATCTCAGGCTTTCTCAAACTTTGATGAGAGATTATAGTAAATCCACATTCATTGAAGTAAGATAAAACTTCCAAGGATCTTGGTTTCCTTCCTTATAATTTTATGTCACCCTGAGCTGGCCCTGGTTTTTGACATGAATATTTACATCTACTCTAATTTTTGTGATTGTTTTTTCTTTGTTTTTATTTTTAAATTTTATCCCTACATATTTTTTCAGCACTTTTTCATGTCCTATGCAATACCTGCTGTATCCAGGAAGATGAGAAATGAAGAGAAGAAAAGGAGAAGAGGGAACAAATGCTACTCTTCAAGCTGCCACCTCCGTTTGGAAGTGTTGCTGACTGTATTCTATTCTGACATCAACTTGATGTTCCACTTATCTATCTTCTTAAAATGATTGATTTGCAGCCCCATGAACCAGACTGGGCTTGGTGGTGAGGCTGACTCTGTTAGAATCTTTGAATGGAAGAGCAATACAACAATAATACCAGCAACAACAACAACAGTAAGCAACTTGTACCACTACAGCTCTTCTTTCAAAGCTTTGATTTTTTTTGATTAGGCAATAATTTTACATTCACTAGATGAAACAAACTTGCAACATAGTCTGCATGAATCCCAAATAAGCCAGTGCAAAATAAGCCACCTACAGCAAGTGATAAGAACACTGGGCAAAAGAGCATAGGTTGTGGGGAAAAAAAAATCAAACCATTATTTACCAAGAACTGCTATATTCCCTTCATCCTATTTTCTGGAAGTCAACAAGAGCATCTAGCTCTTTGTGTTCATGTTAAATGTCAGATCAGAGCATTCTAATGAAAAGTTAAAAAAAAAAAAAAAAAAAAGAAGGCAGAGAAAAGAAAAAAAACAAAACAGAAAACCTCTCCTCTCCCCCTCCCCAAACTGTAAAATGAAGAAGGAAAGATTCATTCCCAGAAGAATTTCGTAGTGATGCCATAAAGTGTAAATATACCTCCTCAAGGAACACATTCAACTTCAGTTTGAACATCTATCTCCTTGAATCTTTCATTTACATAACTGTGAAACAGTAATGCTTTTAATTTTAAATCTGTTTAACAAATCCCTACACAATTTCCTTCAGAACTGAAATGATGTGACTGAGAACATTAAAAAATACAAATTGTTGAAAGTACATCCATTCCTTAAATCCAAAATCTCTTATAATGTAAAATATATTGGACTAAATGTATAAAATATATTTAACATCTTCGTTTTCTGGTGCCATCTAAATCATCTACTGGTGACCTAGAAATAATGAGACAAATGTGTGAAGGGATTTTAGGATTATTTATCTGGAGGACAGGAAGGTCTACAGTAATCTATTATGCAGGGATGATGACGGCTGCACCAGGGAGAGAGCCAGACTCCAGACATGGAAAGGTGCCTTTCTGAGCTGAGGGTGCAGATAACTCACCAAAAGAGATTTATCGAAAAAGTAATGAGCAAAGATCAATGCATTACCAGTTAATTTATAAATCAGTCCCTATAGACTCTGAGAGCACAAGAAGCCTAGCTTCATTCATAAGATTGTAATGCTCATGGTTACTGGAAAGAGATTTGAAGCCATTTTTCATCCGTTCATTTTTGTTTATCCTGTAGAGAAAAGATTTAGATGTTCTATCGAGAAAAGAGGAAAAGCACTTCGGGAAATTCAGTGACGTTCCGACAGTTTGATGACGTGTTTTCTGCCACCAAAAATTAATTAATTAATTAATGCTGCCTGGCACCAGTGGCAAAATTTAATCACCCTGCAGCACAGGAGTGCCTTGGTGGTTTATCACCCACATTTGTGCCTCACAGGAAAAGAGCTTCTCTTCATTATCCACTGTGCAGTTAGCAGTCTGTTGACATGTTCTTCACATTAACTTTCATTACATACTGTTAGGTATGGCCATTCTACCCTCCCCTCCACTACTGTTATAGGACTGTGACAAGGTGACTGGTGAGAAAATGGAAGGATTTGAGGTTGTGTTAATATTTTTTGGTTCCCTTCGGGGGTCATTGCCAATGACACGCCCTTTTGCCCTGAAGAGAAATGATGGTCCTGCTCTTCGCTATGCTGTGAAGAAACTAATCTGAGGACACTGATGAAGCAAGCCTTTGGAGTTCCTTTGCTATGTTCTTGGAGGACGAGGATTGAGGCCAAGCTGGCAGAAGCCTGAAGAGGTCCAGTGCACGGGGTGAGCTTTCCCTAGCCTCTCAGAGGTACGTTTAGAGTGGTCAGTAGGACAAGCTTTTTGCTACTTTCTTAATATCGCAGCTTTATCTGAGTCAGTGCAGCGCTGCTCATGGCTTGTTAGGGGCAACTAGCATTAATGGAAATGATTTAGAGCCTTTAGTGGGCTTAAGAGCAATAAGAATGGATGCTTTGGTCTCCAGCAGAGCAGAGTTCCTGCTTTAAGGCCTGCAGGGGAAGCAGCAGCAAACTGTGGCTTTGTCTGTATCCAAAAGAAGAGTGATCTGTGGATCATTTGCAGAGAAGACAGAGCGCGGTAGCTAAATAAAAATGCTAGAGCCTTTTTCACAGGAAGTACAGTTGTGTTTATCTATTTACTGAAACACATTTAAAATTTAAGGATCTTAGGACAAACAACAAGGAAGAGTCTGCACTGACAAGTATTTATTGAGCACAAAATCTGGAATTCAAAGGTGAATAAGGTACAGCCCTTATCCTTGAATACACTGTGTCACAGGAGAGACGGACACATAAACAGATCATGTCCATTTGAATAAATTCTATAATAGGTATAATGGAGAAAAAAGCAAGGCACTAGACAATTTAAGTCCTATGAACATTAATAGTCTCATCTTTACAGTAGGGATCACAAGAGCTTCAAACTATCACTGTGATGATAAAATGAAGCAATAAATGTAAAGTGCTGAGTACAGTGCTTAAAACCTGAGTTTTCTCATCTGTAAAATAATAGTTTTCTCATCTGTAAAATAATAGTTTTCTCATCTGTAAAATAATCTCACTTCATGAAGTTTGGGTGAAGAGTGAAGTGAGGCAATGTATGTAAAGCACTTAGTACATTGCTTGCCATGTTTCAACCACTCAAAACTGTTACCTACTGACCTTGAAACTGCCATTGTGATTTCCATGGTGCAAATATAGGGCAGCCAGATCAGTGTGTGTCACATTTAGGAGGCTGTCAAAGCAGTCTTCCCAGAAAATAGGATACCCAAGCTGAGTCACAAAGAATGAAAAGTTGTCTGACAAATGAGTAAGATAAGGAGAGGGCTTCTAAAGTATTCAATTCTCCCATGAAACTTCTACTTGTAGGATTTATACCATTTAGTATCTCTAAACTGTTGAATCCCTGAGTGAGTCACTAGGGCAGGCCTTAGAACTATTCCTGTAGTTTTGCTGCTTTGTGTGCTGTGTATAATTGTGCACACACAACATGCTTAAACTAGAATCTTTTTAATACCATTAAGAGCTATTAAAAGCACAAAAAGAAAAAAGGAACAAGAAATTAGGGATTTGGGTTATAAGGTACTACAGAAACTCACTCAAGTTAGTTCAAATAGAGGTTTTTGCTGTAAGGACACATATGTACCAACAATGAAGGATCCATA
The DNA here is from genome assembly GCF_018350155.1 of Leopardus geoffroyi. Lineage (NCBI taxonomy): Eukaryota > Metazoa > Chordata > Mammalia > Carnivora > Felidae > Leopardus > Leopardus geoffroyi. The sequence goes on along the minus strand of NC_059336.1, from coordinate 94,486,208 downwards.
GTAAATTCAGAACCCAGTAAAAGGCCTGCTTTTTAAAAATGGTTTCGGGGCGCCTGGGTGGTGCAGTCGGTTGAGCGTCCAACTTCAGCCAGGTCACGATCTCGCGGTCCGTGAGTTCGAGCCCCGCATCAGGCTCTGGGCTGATGGCTCAGAGCCTGGAGCCTGTTTCCGATTCTGTGTCTCCCTCTCTCTCTGCCCCTCCCCCGTTCATGCTCTGTCTCTCTCTGTCCCAAGAAAAATAAATAAACGTTGAAAAAAAATTTTTTTTTTTAAATAAAAATGGTTTCTGTTGCGTGGAGTTTAGCTACAGCTAGGCTAAAGATGGCAAAGGTTTTTCATGTTCTAGTTACCTTTATTTCTACCACGAAACACAACTTTTATTAACATTTTGAACAGCTATTGAGAAAACCAGCAATTATGCTATTACTGAAACTGGTCATTGCAAAACCTAACCTGGGCAAAAGGCCAGAGGGCAGAGTAATGCCATCATTGGGCACTATGAATTCAAGATTGAAAAATTAACCGCCACCCCTCAAAGAACCAGGTATAAAGTTGACTCTTTCTGGATGTTGTAATCAGAAAGAGTGTGGCCATCTTCCAGCTGTGCGCCTACAAAGATGAGCCTCTGCTGGTTCTACATGATTCCATGTTTTCCTGCAATTACTCCAAGGTTCTGCCATGGCACTTCTGGTATTGTCTCTTCTTTTGGTGATGTTTTGTATTTTCTTCTTATTATCTATTTTGATGGTGTTTTTGTGAGATATTGGGAAAGGATGAATTAGGGGCCAGCTACCCATTTGCCAAAATTTAAACCTATTTTCCTTTTTTTTTTAAGTTTACTTATTTATTTTTGAGAGAGAGAGAGAGAGAGAGAGAGCATAGGAAGGGGAAGGGTCAGAGAGAGAGAGAGAGAGAGAGAGAGCATAGGAAGGGGAAGGGTCAGAGAGAGAGAGAGAGAGAGAGAGACACAGAATCCAAAGTAGGCTCCAGGCTCCGAGCTGTCAGCATAGAGCCTGATGCAGGGCTCGAACCCACGAACCGCGAGATCATGACCTAAGCTGAAGTTGGATGCTCAACTGACTGAGCCACCCAGGCACCCCCCCCTATTTTCCTTTTATATGTCTCTATTTAGTGTTTATTGGGTGTGTTATATGTGAGTTTATTTATGATTTGCCTTGAAACTTCAATATAACTAACTATGGCATGGACAACCTTGATCAATTTTATCTAATTTGGTACAGGGGTAGGAATGGTCTGCTTTCCTTTTTCAGTAAATCAGCCATTGAAGGGATAAAGACAAGAATTATCCCACTTACTTAGAGGTAGTTCAAAGTCTGGTCTAGAGTTTATCATTATTAATTGCTAGGAGGAAAAAAAAAGCTAATTCAGAAGATTTATAGCGATGTCTATATGTATACGATGGGGAATATGTCCATTTCCCCAGAACCTGGCAAGGGTCCCTCAGCTATACAATACTGGCCTAGAAGAAAGAAAGATGCATGGGTTTGTGTCAATAGTGATATGTGAGGAAATGGGAAATGACAATATCTCTGACCTCAGAGTGAGTGGTCTTAGGAGGGGCACTCCAAGGACTCTTTGTTAATATGCTTATTTCATGCAGGAAAAAATTCATTGTTTTTCAGAAAGTGAGATTCCTCTTCCCACTCCCAGATTCAGAAGTCATAACTGCTTGACAAGTCATAGCTCTAGGCCACAAAGTCATTTCCCACTATTATATGTGATTTCTAGAAACATTTGTCCCCACCTGAGCAAATACTAAGACCTCAATAGATATTTATTGCATTAATGACTCACAGCAAAGTGTGGGCTTCGAATTAATTCTTCTCTCCCCTTTTTTAAAATTCTGGATAGCATCAAGACATAAACAAATGAATAAGTTACACCCTTATCCTTGAACTAAAAAGATATAAAAAAGATAGACCAAATGGATCCTCAACTAACTATGGGACCATGATTGTGGTTCTCTCTATAACAAATCAGCTAAGAACTTGTACAGAATGCTGCCTTGGCAATTTAGCGCCTTCATGATGGCTCCTTTTTCCTCATTTCCTTCATTCATAAGTACCCAATGGCTGCATTCACTCCACTCCCTGTTCTTGTACTTACTCATGCAAAAGTTACTGAAGATTTTCCTGAACTGGAAGGTAAATCATGAAGTGTCTCCGGGAAAAGGGAACCTAAGCAGTAATTTTCATATTATATTACAATAATTAATTCCTTTAATACTTGATGAAATGAGTATAGCTATTCTGGCCTCAGGTTATTGAATTAATGATGTGAGTTTGAGCTAAATGCAACCATCTACAATAAGGGATCCTAAGCATCTCTGAATAGGAGTGGCATGAAACACTGCCCAACTTTGGGTGCTCCATACCAGATTCTTTCTCATCTGGGAAAAGCAACCACCAAGAAAATCTAGTCATTTAAACTAAACTAGTCTCAAATGATATTAAGTGCTGTACCATTAATTATATTTCAGGATTCTAGAGCCAGAGTAGTTATGAAGCTCTGGCCAGCTGTTAAGGGGCTCTGCTGAACTGTGGTGATTGGAAAGTCGCATTATCTGTGCTTGTGGAATGAGTCATTTCGACTTTGAATTCAAAGTACAAACTATACACAGTGACACTTTATGTGGAACACAAACATATCTCCTGGTTTGTGACCACCTGTTAACCACTTAAAGCTCAAAATCTGATCATTAGGCACAGAAAACCAGTGTAAAAATTGACTTTTCCTGTCTTCTATCATACCTACATCAATTATCTCTAGTTGCTACCCAGCATGGGAAGAACTGGTTTCATGATGGGTTTTCTCCATAGCACCTCTTTTGGTTGTTTTTGTTGTTATTGGAGTTATTTTAAATAGTCAATCAATAGATTACAGACTCCAACCTGGAATGCTTCAATTAGAAGGCACAGCAAAATATAACACAACCAAAAAAATGTTAAACCATACTTTCAAATAAATTTTGACATTAAGATCACGCAGTTTTATACAATGCCTTACAAAAATGGGCAATTTTGCTCTCATTAAGAAGGATTTGGGTTCATAGAGGGGAAAAAAGGTAGGAGTTACCATCTGGAGTACAAACTATATGTCAGGCATAATGCAGGGCATATGCACATATATGAACTTGTATACAAAGTGTTGCTTATTAAAGTTCTATGAAATACGTATAGTTCTGTTTTAAAGATAAGAAACCAGGCAAGCAGACAACATACGTGGGTAGAATATGTGGAAGATTTGGTTTTTCAATTATATACAAAGAAGATTCAACTGCTCAACCACCCAGGAGCTCGATATTCCTTCTTCCATAGCTATCAAAAGTTTCATTCAGTGTCACACTCGTATAATATCAAACAGAAGTTTTACTAACAAATAGTTACTGTAATATCTATAACGCCAAACTCTCTTTTGCTTTTCTTGGAGGAGAGCTTAGTGGTTTTACAAGTGGACTTGAGTCCTGTTATCCTGATCAAATTGGAATAAAATGAAACTAGATCAGAATTTTATGACACAGCATGGATATAATCTTATAAATGCCAACTCTTAACCCATTCATGGATTTTATGTTTAGGACTTCCAGTCAGCCTGTACCACAAATTCATAGATGTCACTATCAACAATTCCTTTTTCTTCTAGTAATTTTCCCTCTTCTTTCTTTTTTTGAAACAAAACAAACAGTGGTTCCCTTTCTTCAGAATTGCAAAAGACAAAAGTAAGCAAAACTAACAGCAAAACAAACTAGGTTTTTAGTTGTGTCCATTAGTGTTTAGACTTATGTAGTAGGTGTAATTCTAAAATTTTTCTTTTAGGTTTATTTTTATTTTTGACAGAGACAGAGTGCAAGCATGAGCTGAGGAGGGGCAGAGAGAGACAGAGCGAGACAAAGAATCCAAAGCAGGCTCCAAGCTCCAAGCTGTCAGCACAGAGCCTGACTCAGGTCTCGAACTCACAAACTGTGAGATCATGACCTGGGCCGAAGTCAGATGCTTAACCGACTGCGCCACCCAGGCGCCCCTAGTAGGTGTAATTCTAAAAATGCCCCCCAAAGATTTCAATTCTCCAAATCCACAAAACCTATGGATGTGATGAGATATCACTCCTCTGATTATGTTATGCTACATGGCACAGTTGACCTAAAAGAACAGAAATCTACATGTACCTAATTTAATCATATGAGCTTATAAAGCAGAAGATTTTATCTGACTAGTAGAGGGGGAAAAGGCAGAGGTAAAAGACATTTAAAACATTCCTAGAATTCAATGCACTCTTTTTTTTTAATGTTTATTTATTTTTGAGACAGAGAGAGACAGAGCATGAATGGGGGAGGGGCAGAGAGAGAGGGAGACACAGAATCTGAAGCAGGCTCCAGGCTCTGAGCTGTCAGCATAGAGCCCGACGCGGGGCTCGAACTCACAGACTGTGAGATCATGACCTGATCCGAAGTCGGACGCTTAACCGGCTGAGCCACCCAGGCGCCCCTCAATGCACTCTTAATAAACTGAAGATGGAGGGGTCACATCAGAAGAAATGCAGGTAACCTCTGGAAGGTGAAAATAGCTAAGGGCCATTCCAGCAAGGAACCAGGGACCTCAAACCTACATCCATAAGGAACTGGATTCTGCCAACAACCTGAATGAACTTGGATGCAGTTCTTCCTGCATGTCTTCAGATAAAAGCTCAGGCAGCCAAACCCTTAATTTAGAATTTGTGATACCTAAATGGAGATCCAACTGAGCCTTCCAGACATCCAACCAACAGAACTGTGAGCTAACTAATACATGGGTATTTTCAAGGTACCTAAGTTTGTGCTAACACGTGCAGCAGCTATAGAAAACTAAGTACAAATTATTTTCTTCCAACTCCTTAAATGGGTGCACCGGTTTTATCCTTCAAGTCCCTAACCATGTGACTAAAGATACATCCACCAGTTGTTTATTTCATAAACCTGTTCATTTTCAGCACTGTACTTATGACAATGTGTCAGTTTCCAATAACCTTATTTATTAGCTTGTTTATTGGATGTTCCCTGTGAATAGATTGTAAAATCTGTGCAGGTAACATTTGATTTTCTTGCTGTATCTCTGAGCCTAATACACAGTAGCACCAGTCTTTATTTGTTGAAAGGAGTGAATAAATATTGCTTGTGGTAACTTGACATTTACCTTAAATAAACTACCTTATGGATAACTTAAAATATTTTAAAGTAAATACTGCACTACCACAAATTGTGTTGAAATGATCACTTAGATACTTTAAATGCTTTGGCAATTAAGGAGATTTCTAAGACCAATGATTACCTCCTATGCCATAGGATTATTAATTTCCCTTGATTATCTTGTAATATTTTTCCATAAATAGCTATAGCTGAATATTTGCTTTTTTTATGCATAAGGAGTTTTTTCTTGTTTTTCTTGTTGCCACGCCATTCTATTAGGTGCATAAGATGCACAAAAAATACATGCTGCAATTTACAAAAAATGAAAAAACGTACAGAGATGCTTATATCAGAAATGAAATGGTGTGCTTCATTTAAGGTGGTGTTCAGAAAGAAAAAATCCTTGGGTAATCAACTTCAAAGCATGTAAAATTATATAAATTTGTGTTTGAGACAAACTGAAAAAACTCTAAGCCAAACAATAGAATGCGATGTCTTCTAACCTGACTATATAAAGGCCACAGGAAAAAACACCCAAAAATTTAGTTAATGGGGGGATTAAGTAAGCAGGTACTGAAGACTGAATGCCAGAGTATTGTCTATGCCTAGAAATCAGGAATACCATCATAAGAAAAAAATGAGACGGTACCTTCCATGAAGAGTCCAAAAACTGGGAATCATGAGTAAATATTTGGATTTGCTCTCTGTTTCATGTCTGCCCTGTGGAACAATGAGATTGCCTGCTGTATAAACAAGAGTCACTGGCCAAGGAACCATCTGAACAAGGCCCTTAATAGCAAAGAGATCAGTGTTACCAAGAAAATGACTTTGGAAGTCTCCCTCAGAACATGAGGTAATATCAAGAAAATCATTGCCAACCACACAGGAAATTGGTGGAGAATCCAACATTGAGTACTGCATAAAGAGGAGTCATCTCAAGTAGAAATATTGCTCTCTTCCCTTCTCCACTCACTTCTCCAAACTCTTGAGCTTAGTTTCTCTGTATATGGAATTACCCTCCAATTCCACAAAATGCCTTGCTTTTCTTGTTTCCATATTTTTCATTGGCTGCTCTTACTACCTGGAATATTCATTTCTCTATTCTAAAACTGGATATAACAGCTGTTTTGGCATTAGAAAGGCCTAGTTCGAATACCCACTTAGGCACATACGAATTATATGATCATAAAACAATTATTTAAATTTTCTGAGGGTTTCCTCATCTACTAAATGTGAGTAATGGTAATACCTACTGTATTCATTTTCAGGGCTGTCATAACAAAGTACTACAGGTTGGGTGTTGTAAAAAATAGAAACACATTGTCTCACAGTTCTGGAGGCTAGAAGTCTGAAGGCAAGATGTCAGCAGGTTTGATTGCTTCTGAGGACTTTGAGGGAAAACTGCATAGCTCTGTCCTAATTTCTAATGATTTTCCAGCAATCTTTAGCACACCTCGGCTTATGGCGGCAGTACAACTCCCAATCTTCAGCTAACATTATGATATCCCCCTGGTTTCTCTATCTCTGTATCCAAATTTCCTCTTTTTATAAGGCACAGTCATGTTGGATTAGGGGTTCACCCTACTCCAGTATGAACTCATCTTAACTAATATTAATTTAAGTCTTAACTAATCATATGTGTAATGACCTATATCCAAATAAAGTCATATACTAATATACTGCTGATTAGGGCCTCTGTATGAATGGTGGGGGGGCACACAGTATAACCGATAACAGCCACTTCATAGAGTTGTGAAGACTCAATAAAATAAAATAATTCACGAAAAGTATTTTGCCTAAAGTTTGGCACATAGTAAATACTGAAAAAATTACCTGATATTAAGGGATATGGGACATTCTGCTTATGCAAAACATTGAAACTATTTTTTCCTGTTTATTATTTGCATTACTCTCTCACACACACCACACACACAAAGTTCACTTTCATTTTCATTTTTGGTACAGCCAAATATTTCCAAGTTTTCTTTCATGTGATTTCTGCCTTTTGCATCATCATGCAGCATTTCTCTACATAAAGGGTAACATACGTCTCTTTTACCAGTCTTTATTTTATTTTCTATAGCAAAAATTTCTGTGACAAAGAAATCATTTGCACAGGTTATGCGTTACAAGTGACAGAACGATTTGTCTTTTCTACAACATTTATGCTGTCTTAACCTCAAAAAGATATTTTGAAAGCTAAACCCACCATCCTGAAAACCAGCTGGCTTTATAAAATGGGTCATTTGTTAGACAACAGCCTTAGTCAATAATATAATGCATTCCATACAGAGAAGGCAAGCTCTTACATTGAAAGGTCCCCAAACTTTACACTTTGCAAGGACTTGTTCATGATATTCTCACAAGAAATTGCTTTTGGTAGAGAATTCACTGTAGGCTGTCAAAACAAATGTGAAAGTTTCTGGCTTAAAAGTCATGGTTAATACACATCTTGTTGCTACAGTGACAGCTGGAGCAGGCAGAGTTGTCCATTACAAAAAGATCAACATTAGATGGATTTTAATAAAAAAAGCCCTTAGAGAATCATAAGGTCTCAAAGTGCTGCACAGATGCCTAAAGTTAAAATAGCAACAAAAAATGGACACAGATGAGAAACATTTCAGGATGTGTCAAAAGTATAATGTCATACCTTTTGTTTCTTTGCCATAAACCTGGTTTTCATGTGAATGTGTAGGAACCGTACCAAATTTTAAAAATTTAAATGTTTTATTCCTGAACAACACCGGATTCTAGTAGCCCCCTCCAAAACATAATACAGCAGATTGTCCTGAGAATTAAGTGATATATTCCATGTGAGGATCTCAGAGCAGTGCCCAGCTATGAGACATGTCTTATCCCTCACTGTCATCATAATTATATTAGAAATAATTTGTTATAAAACACATAAATTCAGTTGTGTGCTTTTTAGTTATTACCTAGAAGACTACAAATAAGAGAAAAAATTATACAATGTGATTTTAGTTTTTCAGAAATTGAAACTATTTGCACTTCTTCTTTCTCTCATCACTGCTCTCTCAGTTGGCCAGTATCTTAGAATAAATAACGTCTTTTTTGTTTGTGTGTTACTTCAAAGCATATAAAATACAGCAATGCTAGGATGGAATTATTTGCACGTCACAGATGAACTACCTGCGGTTCCATAACACTTCTCAAGGACATCACTTGACCATATAGCAGGAATATTTTAAAAATATAAATACTTCAGAATCTAATGAAATAAATGATGAAATTTCTGATAGCATAACCCAATACAGAATAGAGGCAATGGTCAAATTAACTATATTGCTTTTTACAGAGCCTTTTACTGCAAATGGTCTCAAAGTAGCACCATTAATTTAGGAACTGATGGCATAGACAGAGTATAGAGGTGAATAAATGAAAGATGAGTTCTTAGCCTTAAAAATAATGTTCAGCCTTTGGCTATATTTACTTGAGCATGGGCCAGACCAGAAGTAGATATACTCAGAACATACCAAGTTTTAAGGAAATAATATTTCTAAAGAGCCTCCAAGCCAGGTTTATAATAGCCTCTTGCTGTCAAATTACCCAAACAATCCTACACCTCCAAACCTCCACCAACAGGCACAAAGCTAAAGCTGTGTGGCCTCTAGGAAGGATAACCTTGCCAATGCGCACCTTGTCGTGACCATGAGAGAAAATGGACAGATGCACCTCTCAGATGGAAGAGCCAGGGGCCATGGAGGGAAAGAGAAGGCAGAACCAGGGGTCACCAGATGGGTTAATCATAGAAAGCACTCCATTGCCAGGGAAATAAGTTCTCACTATTCTTTCCAAACAGGATGGGTTAATTGTTCTGGCCCAGTGATGGCTGTGTAATTCCATTTTTTTTTTCTTTTTTCCAAATGGAAGTTTTTATTATAGCTACTTATTTCCTTCTTACATTGTTTTCCCTCTTATGTTAGGTATCCCAGGGTGAGGAAGCAGATAAAATATCTTTAACTTATAGTTGACCAGGCCACACAAGCTTCGTGTAGACCTGATGAAGAGGGCTGTACATTACCTGGATATTGAGCTGTACCAGTTAAAAGAAACCAGTTCTCACCTTTTGGCAGGGAAATAAGTACATTTATGAATAGAAGAAAGATACTTAAAGATGTAAATAAATAGGAGCTGTCACAAAGACTGCATTGGCTATCAAAAATCCCATTTTACCTAATTCCTCAAAACAGAACTCTTACTTTACTCTGGGCTGATTTTATTCATAGATACAAGTATACATTTCCCAGTTTCTTTTTCCCAGGACAAGGAAATGCAAACAGAAACTGCTGTGTAGAGTTCTATTAGTTTTCTTTAAGACTGACTCAAACGTGAGGGTCAACATTTTGGCTTTTCACCCTTTTCTTTCTAACTTGGAACGCAAGCATTGTGGCTGGAATCTTGCAGCCTTTGTGTGACTTTGAAATTAGAAGCAACACACTAAAGACATGTTGGAAAACAGAGAAAAAGTTCTGGATCATGACCAAGATGGTCTTAATGTTCCCCTCAAATTGACTAAACTTTAGGTAGGATTTCTCCTGATTATAATATCCTTTTCTTAGCACATTTAATTTAGAAAACTTGTAACTGAAAATCCTCTCTCTACCCTTTGAAATGTACCTAAATTTCCTTAAAGTCTCTTGGCAGTTTTAAGAATCAAGGAGGTCTTTCTCAAGGCCCTGTAAAGCATCTATTTGGAGTGTAAAGATCAAAGGAAGACAAGAGCCCTATCTCTGCCTGTTTTAGGATAGAAGCCTGACTTCAGTAGGCATCTTACTTCAAATTCTAAAACTACATCCTGCCAAGAAAAGTGGAGACAGTTTACTTTTCCCTTGGGTAAAGGTAGTTAGCACAGATGGACTTTGTTCCCCGCCTCCACAACAGTCCTTAAAACACTCTTCTGCTCTTTGTTTCAGTGGAGCTGAATATCAGAACTTAGTCTGTGCTCTTTCCTCTACTGCTGGCAATAGTATCAGAATTAATCAATTTATTTCTGTTCATCTAGGGTAGTGCGATTTTTCTTTAACAAACTCTAATAACTTTGTGGAACCACAAGTATATCTCTGCACTGCCTAGCTCCAAATTTCTTTGACATGATAAAATAAATTCCTGATTTGGTTAAGTCACTGTAGTCAGAGTCACTGTTACCAGAAACCAAAGACAATTCCTAATTGAAAAAAAGCTTTCAAATGTAAACGTGAGTAAGGAAACCAGCAAACCTATGGAAAAATCTACTGGGGCCCATAGAGTATATCCTGGGAGTAAGCTAATCAGAGTTTAAATGTTCCAATATCCTTTTGTTTTCTAAGAGAAAGATACAAAGTATTAACTAGAACTTTATAAATTTAAGTGTGCATGGTAAAATTTCAAAATAACCACTAAAAGTCTAAATAGCAATGTATGTAATACTTCAAACTAAGTAAAACTTAGACTAAGTAAATAAGGACTTAATTAATCCAATAGAACATCAGCAAAGTAGAAATAAAAATGAAGTATTTTAGGGGCGCCTGGGTGGCGTAGTCGGTTAAGCGTCCGACTTCAGCCAGGTCACGATCTCGCACTCTGTGAGTTCGAGCCCCGCGTCAGGCTCTGGGCTGATGGCTCAGAGCCTGGAGCCTGTTTCCGATTCTGTGTCTCCCTCTCTCTCTGCCCCTCCCCCGTTCATGCTCTGTCTCTCTCTGTCCCCCAAAAAATAAATAAACGTTGAAAAAAAAATTAAAAAAAAAAAAAAATGAAGTATTTTAAAGCCAGAGAGACAGAATGCACAAAAGCAAGTATTTCTCCATCGGATGTTAATAAATGTGAGGTGATGAAAGTGTTGACTGTAATCATTTCACAATAGATACAAATATAAAATCATCACATTGTACACCTTAAAAAACTCACATTATACAACCTAACCATATGCAATTTTAATCTGTCATTCATACCTCAATAAAGCTGGGGGGTAAAAGTTTTATATTTAGGAGATGTAAAAAGTCACCTCAAAATATATAACGTAAAGTGTTATAAAACTACCAATCAGCCATACTCCTTTTTAAGTAATTGAGAGGGTAGACAAGAGAAACACACACACACACACACACACACACACACACCACACACAAAATTTGCAGAGCACAATTAGGCTTAATTTTTTTTTTTTTAATTTTTTTTTTTTCTTTTTTTCCAACGTTTATTTATTTTTGGGACAGAGAGAGACAGAGCATGAACGGGGGAGGGGCAGAGAGAGAGGGAGACACAGAATCGGAAACAGGCTCCAGGCTCTGAGCCATCAGCCCAGAGCCTGACGCGGGGCTCGAACTCACGGACGGCGAGATCGTGACCTGGCTGAAGTCGGACGCTTAACCGACTGCGCCACCCAGGCGCCCCCAATTAGGCTTAATTTAATAGACATATTTAAAAATCCTCACCTAACATCGATCACAGAATATATATTTTTCTCAACCATGCATGAAATACTTAATGAGTAATTTTCACACTGTAAGTTGCAAAACAAATCTTAAATATCAAAGAATCAGTATCACATATCCCACCAGTGTGTCCTTACAACATAATTAAAGGACAATAGCAGCAAAGACGATGAGGAGACATTACCTGTTTGAAGAATATTTTGAAACAGTCTTCTAATTGATTGAAGAAGATATCCTGAGGGAAATGAGAAAATATTAGAACTAAATGCTAATGAAAATAACATACAATGAAACTCATGATATGTATGTTAAATGGTACTTCAGGGGAAATATACATAAAAGTCTTAACAAGAATTTTTAAGTACATATAAGAAAAAGTTGAAGGATCAAATTTAATGAAGTGTCAGAGTTAAGATGTTGAGAAAAGAGTAACTGACTTAAAAGTATACTTAAGGTAATAAAGATAAGAGCAAAAGCCTAAGAACCAGAAAAATACATAATAAGGAGGATTAAAAATAACCAATGGGTTTTAATAGTAATAAAATAAACAGACCTCCATTAGAACTAATCAAGAAAATGATAAAACATCCAAAAATATTTTAGGAACTGAAAAGAAATATAGATGTATTAGAAATTATAAAGATAATATATATGACTTTATGCTTTAATAATCAAAAACTTCTAGAAGCACCTAGAAAATATCCTTACACATTGACTCTAGAATAAATAGAAAATCAGAATAATATTAGAACATTAAAAAAAATGAATCATTAGTTAATCCTTCCCACAAAGAAAATTCTGGACCTAGGTCATTTTATGGGAAAGTACCATACAATAATAGGTTAAGAGATGATTTCAGTCTCATACGTAAGTATCTGAACAATAAATGATGTGAGAACACTCTTCTTATTTTATAATACTAAGATAGTTGCAACAGAAAAATTAGACAAGAATTATTAAATAATATTACAGGCCAATCTATTCAATGACCTAGGTTTTAAAAAATCCTAAACAAAATATTACATGAATCCTACCATAATATATGAAAATCTAATAAATCATGCTAAAATGTTTATATTTCAGGAACCCTAGGTTAGTGGGATATTACAAACCTATTACTGAATTCATTGTTTTATTATACTAATTGAATAAAAAAAGTGATACTGAATACTCATTTGATAATATTTAAAACCTATTCGTGATACAGTAAGACTTTAAACAAAAGTCTTACTGTATCTTTACAAAAGATAAATGTTTTATCTTTTGTAAAGATACTGTTATCTTTACAAAAGATAAAAAAATATAGTAAATATTATACTTAGTGGTAAAATAATATAAGCATTCATTTTCAAATCATTTATAAGACAGTGATGTCCAGTATCACTGTTTCAACATTATTCTAAAGTCCTTGATTATGCAGTAAAACAAGAAAAAGGAAAAGAAAAGGAGATGTAAAGATAGGAAAAGATGAAACTAAGTTGTCATTATCATAGATAGTATTATTGTATACAGATAAAACCCCAAATGTTTCACAAACATTAGAATGAATAAGGTAGGTTACCAGGGTGCTAAATATATGTTAAATAAAAAAAAAAAACATAATTTAAAATGTTTCTATGCTCCAGAAAACAATAAAACAAAATTCCAATTATCAAAGCTATAAAAAATATATGCCATTACAGGTAGGATAGAGTAAGCACACTCCAGCCTATCTCTTCCACTAAATGCAACTATAAAACTAGAAAGCAGCTATTTGAAGACTGAAAAATGAATATTATCAGGCAATCAGGGGAAAAGACTGAAAATCAAAGTGCCATTAAACCAGTGGTGTTTACCATTGTTTCTTCTCTGATATCCCACAGCCTTGACATAAGCCAGGTTGGACATATTTTTAGCCACTGTTCTTATAAAGACACTGTTTAGAAAGGACTCTGGCAGGTTTAGAATGTATAGTTAAAATTCATCAATTAGGAAATCATCTTAGTCTGCATTAGTAAAATCTAAGGGGGTTGGCAGTTAGGCAAGATGGAGAAGCAGCATGGAAATTCTCAGCTTGTCTCATTCCTGAAATGCAGCTAGATCAGAAACAAACCATTTTGTACACCTAGGAAATTGATCTGAGGATTAACGCAACAATCTGTATAACTTGAGTCCCAGAACTCCGCAGGTATGTAAAGCAGAGAGGTGAACTGAGAGAGAGAAAAGCTGCAGTGGGTCGAGAGCTGTTTTTGCAGACAGAGGACAAAAAAGAGGGAAGAGTGTGGTATGACAGGAGGGTACAGGAAGAGCGCCCCCCTAAAAGTAGCTGAAGAGAAAGAGAAAGTGAAAACACTCACAAGGGACTGAACAAGAAATCTGTTCCTCAAACCACTGACAGGGAGAAAGGAGAGGGTTTCAATACCATTAGGATTCCATAAACAGTGGAGCACAGAGTCAGAAATTCCAGAGCTCAGTATCTAGCGGTGCTCTGGTGAGGAAGCAGGGTGAATCCCCTGGAGCAGGCAGCAGGGTCTAAGAGGTCCATGTGCCATATGGGGAGAAGTGGTTCCCCTGCTTGGAGAGCATTTAGTAGAGGCCATACAGCTTCCCCATAATCAAAGGTCCCAGTGGACCCTGGAGAGCAGCCATGCTTGCTCATATCAGAACAGACACCAGAGTGCAGTAAAAGCTGGTGCCGCCTGTGTGGTGACATGCCATAATCTCTGAAACTCGGCTGCTGTGTGATCGTATGAACATTTCCTGGGGCAAGCCAGCACCTGGCCAGTGCTCAATGAGACCCTCTACCAGAAGATCAGCATAGGTCCAAGCCTCGGGGGTCTCTGAAGTGAGGGGTTTTGAAACACAGCCCCATCAGAGATAAAATTCTGGAGGGAGGTACTGCCTAACAGGCTGACAGCTTGGACACAGACAGGGTAGAAGCAGGGAGTAAATGGAACCCCGAGACAAAGGAGGGGTGCTTGAATGCCAGGTGATGAGAGGGCAAAATTCCTATGCCAGAGACTATGAAGCTGGGTGAAGCCATTTCTACCTCTTCCACACACGCATACATGCACACACACATGCACACCACACCAATCCACCTCAGTATGCTAAGTAGTGCCACCTACTGGGGAATGGAGCCATTACACCAAGCCCTGCATGACTGTGCCCTCCAAGCACGTCCCCTAGAAGACCAGCACAACTCTTTCATCTGCTTAGTGTACAGACTATACAGTGCTTCCTAGTATGGATTCTAGGGAAAACTGGATGTACCTTCATTCAGGTTTCATTCTGTTTGCTGATTCAACTATTCATTTTTTCCTGTCTTTGTTTAAATTGTTTTTTTTTTTTATTATCCCTTTCCTTTCTTTTCTTTTTATTGGCTATAGAAAAAAATTTTTATTTTTTTATTTTTTCTAAATTTTTACTATTTTTATTTTTTTGTCATTTTTTAATTCTACTTCACTTCCTTTATTTAATTTTCTTCTATTTTATTATAAACATTTAAAAAATTAGTACTTTTTTCTTTCTTTTATTTCCTGTTTTTCTCTATTTTATCAAGCTTCTTTCAACAAGAGGACCAAAAAACACCTAAGATCTAGCTCCCTTTATTTGTTTTTTTTTGTTGCTTTTAATTTTTTAATTTTAATTTTTTATTGTATTACTTTTTTTTCTTCCTCCAAAATGACAAAAGAATTCACCCCAAAAGAGAGAACAGGAAGAAATGATAACCAGGGGCTTAATCAACACAGATTTAAGCAAGATGTCTGAACTATTTAGAATCATAATAAGAATAGTAGATGGGGTTGAAAAAAACACAGAATCCCTTTCTGTGGAGATAAAAGAAGGAAAATCCAGTCAGGATGAAATTAAAAATGCTATAACCAAGATGCAAATCTCAAACTGATGCCATGGTGGCAAGGATGGATGAATCAGAGGAGCAAATGAGTGATATAAAAGACAAAATTAGAGGAGGGAAGATGGCGGCGTAGGAGGACACTGGGCTCACCGCGCATCCTGCTGATCACTTAGATTCCACCTACACCTGCCTAAATAACCCAGAAAACCGCCAGAGGATTAGCAGAACGGAGTCGCCGGAGCCAAGCGCAGACGAGAGGCCCACGGAAGAGGGTAGGAAGGGTGACAAGGCGGTGCGCGCTCCACGGACTGGCGGGAGGGAGCCGGGGCAGAGGGGCGGCTCGCCGGCCAAGCAAGCCCCCGAGTCTGGCGGGCAAAAGCGGAGGGGCCTGACGGACTGTGTTCCGACAGCAAGCGCGACTTAGCGTCTGGGAGGTCATAAGTTAACAGCTCTGCTCAGAAAGCGGGAAGGCTGGAGGACAAAGGGAGGGAGAGCTGCTGAGCCCCCGGACGACAGAGCTCAGTTTGGTGGGGAACAAAGGCGCTCACCAGTGCCATCTCCCCCACCCATCCCCCAGCCAAAATCCCAAAGGGAACCAGTTCCTGCCAGGGAACTTGCTTGCTCTGCGCAAACACCCAACTTTGTGCTTCTGCAGAGCCAAACCGCCGGCAGCGGATCTGACTCCCTCCCGCTGCCACAGGGCCCCTCCTGAAGTGGATCACCTAAGGAGAAGCAAGCTAAGCCTGCCCATCCTGCCCCTGTGCACCTTGCCTACCCACCCCAGCTAATAAGCCAGATCTCCAGCATCACAAGACTGGCAGTGTGCAAGTAGCCTGGATGGGCCACACCACCCCACAGTGAATCCCGCCCCTAGGAGAGGGGAAGAGAAGGCACGCACCAGTCTGACTGTGGCCCCAGCGGTGGGCTGGGGGCAGACATCAGGTCTGACTGCGACTCCGCCCACCAACTCCAGTTATATACCACAGCACAGGGGAAGTGCCCTGCAGGTCCGCACCACTCCAGGGACTATCCAAAATGACCAAGCGGAAGAATTCCCCTCAGAAGAATCTCCAGGAAATAACAACAGCTAATGAGCTGATCAAAAAGGATTTAAATAATATAACAGAAAGCGAATTTAGAATAATAGTCATAAAATTAATCGCTGGGCTTGAAAACAGTATAGAGGACAGCAGAGAATCTCTTGCTACAGAGATCAAGGGACTAAGGAACAGTCACGAGGAGCTGAAAAACGCTTTAAATGAAATGCAAAACAAAATGGAAACCACCACGGCTCGGATTGAAGAGGCAGAGGAGAGAATAGGTGAACTAGAAGATCAAGTTATGGAAAAAGAGGAAGCTGAGAAAAAGAGAGATAAAAAAATCCAGGAGTATGAGGGGAAAATTAGAGAACTAAGTGATACACTAAAAAGAAATAATATACGCATAATTGGTATCCCAGAGGAGGAAGAGAGAGGGAAAGGTGCTGAAAGGGTACTTGAAGAAATAATAGCTGAGAACTTCCCTGAACTGGGGAAGGAAAAAGGCATTGAAACCCAAGAGGCACAGAGAACTCCCTTCAGACGTAATTTGAATCGATCTTCTGCACGACATATCATAGTGAAACTGGCAAAATACAAGGATAAAGAGAAAATTCTGAAAGCAGCAAGGGGTAAACGTGCCCTCACATATAAAGGAAGACCTATAAGACTCGTGACGGATCTCTCTTTTGAAACTTGGCAGGCCAGAAACAATTGGCACGAGATTTTCAGTGTGCTAGACAGAAAAAATATGCAGCCGAGAATCCTTTATCCAGCAAGTCTGTCATTTAGAATAGAAGGAGAGATAAAGGTCTTCCCAAACAAACAAAAACTGAAGGAATTTGTCACCACTAAACCAGCCCTACAAGAGATCCTAAGGGGGACCCTGTGAGACAAAGTACCAGAGACAACACTACAAGCATAAAACATACAGACATCACAATGACTCTAAACCCGTATCTTTCTATAATAACACTGAATGTAAATGGATTAAATGCGCCAACCAAAAGACATAGGGTATCAGAATGGATAAAAAAACAAGACCCATCTATTTGCTGTCTACAAGAGACTCATTTTAGACCTGAGGACACCTTTAGATTGAGAGTGAGGGGATGGAGAACTATTTATCATGCTACTGGAAGCCAAAAGAAAGCTGGAGTAGCCATACTTATATCAGACAAACTAGACTTTAAATTAAAGGCTGTAACAAGAGATGAAGAAGGACATTATATAATAGTTACAGGGTCTATTCATCAGGAAGAGCTAACAATTTTAAATGTCTATGCGCCGAATACCGGAGCCCCCAAATATATAAAACAACTACTCATAAACATAAGCAACCTTATTGATAAGAATGTGGTAATTGCAGGGGACTTTAACACCCCACTTACAGAAATGGATAGATCATCTAGACACACGGTCAATAAAGAAACAAGGGCCCTGAATGAGACATTGGATCAGATGGACTTGACAGATCTATTAGAACTCTGCATCCCAAAGCAACAGAATATACTTTCTTCTCGAGTGCACATGGAACATTCTCCAAGATAGATCATATACTGGGTCACAAAACAGCCCTTCATAAGTTTACCAGAATTGAAATTATACCATGCATACTTTCAGACCACAATGCTATGAAGCTTGAAATCAACCACAGAAAAAAGTCTGGAAAACTTCCAAAAGCACGGAGGTTAAAGAACACCCTACTAACGAATGAGTGGGTCAACCAGGCAATTAGAGAAGAAATTAAAAAATATATGGAAACAAACGAAAATGAAAATACAACAATCCAAACGCTTTGGGACGCAGCGAAGGCAGTCCTGAGAGGAAAATACATTGCAATCCAGGCCTATCTCAAGAAACAAGAAAAATCCCAAATACAAAATCTAACAGCACACCTAAAGGAAATAGAAGCAGAACAGCAAAGACACCCCAAACCCAGCAGAAGAAGAGAAATAATAAAGATCAGAGCAGAAATAAACAATATAGAGTCTAAAAAAAACTATAGAGCAGATCAACGAAACCAAGAGTTGGTTTTTTGAAAAAATAAACAAAATTGACAAACCTCTAGCCAGGCTTCTCAAAAAGAAAAGGGAGATGACCCAAATAGATAAAATCATGAATGAAAATGGAATGATTACAACCAATCCCTCAGAGATACAAACAATTATCAGCGAATACTATGAAAAATTATATGCCAACAAATTGGACAACCTGGAAGAAATGGACAAATTCCTGAACACCCACACTCTTCCAAAACTCAATCAGGAGGAAATAGAAAGCTTGAACAGACCTATAACCAGCGAAGAAATAGAATCGGTTATCAAAAATCTCCCAACAAATAAGAGTCCAGGACCAGATGGCTTCCCAGGGGAGTTCTACCAGACGTTTAAAGCAGAGATAATACCTATCCTTCTCAAGCTATTCCAAAAAATAGAAAGGGAAGGAAAACTTCCAGACTCATTCTATGAAGCCAGTATTACTTTGATTCCTAAACCAGACAGAGACCCAGTAAAAAAAGAGAACTACAGGCCAATATCCCTGATGAATATGGATGCAAAAATTCTCAATAAGATACTAGCAAATCGAATTCAACGGCATATAAAGAGAATTATTCACCATGATCAAGTGGGATTCATTCCTGGGTGCAGGGCTGGTTCAACATTCGCAAATCAATCAACGTGATACATCACATTAACAAAAAAAAAAAAGAGAAGAACCATATGATCCTGTAAATCAATGCAGAAAAGACCTTTGACAAAATCCAGCACCCTTTCTTAATAAACCCTTGAGAAAGTCGGGATAGAAGGAACATACTTAAAGATCATAAAAGCCATTTATGAAAAGCCCACAGCTAACATCATCCTCAACGGGGAAAAACTGAAAGCTTTTCCCTGAGATCAGGAACACGACAGGGATGCCCACTCTCACCGCTGCTGTTTAACATAGTGCTGGAAGTTCTAGCATCAGCAATCAGACAACAAAAGGAAATCAAAGGCATCCAAATTGGCAAAGATGAAATCAAGCTTTCGCTTTTTGCAGATGACATGATATTATACATGGAAAACCCGATAGACTCCACCAAAAGTCTGCTAGAATTGACATATGAATTCAGCAAAGTTGCAGGATACAAAATCAATGTACAGAAATCAGTTGCATTCTTATACACTAACAATGAAGCAACAGAAAGACAAATAAAGAAACTGATCCCATTCACAATTGCACCAAGAAGCATAAAATACCTAGGTATAAATCTAACCAAAGATGTAAAGGATCTGTATGCTGAAAACTATAGAAAGCTTATGAAGGTAATTGAAGAAGATTTAAAGAAATGGAAAGACATTCCCTGCTCATGGATTGGAAAAATAAATATTGTCAAAATGTCAATACTACCCAAAGCTATCTACACATTCAATGCAATCCCAATCAAAATTGCACCAGCATTCTTCTCGAAACTAGAACAAGCAATCCTAAAATTCATATGGAACCACAAAAGGCCCCGAATAGCCAAAGGAATTTTGAAAAAGAAGACCAAAGCAGGAGGCATCACAAACCCAGACTTTAGCCTCTACTACAAAGCTGTCATCATCAAGACAGCATGGTATTGGCACAAAAACAGACACATAGACCAATGGAATAGAATAGAAATCCCAGAACTAGACCCACAAACGTATGGCCAACTCATCTTTGACAAAGCAGGAAAGAACATCTGATGGAAAAAAGACAGCCTCTTTAACAAATGGTGCTGGGAGAACTGGACAGCAACATGCAGAAGGTTGAAACTAGACCACTTTCTGACACCATTCACAAAAATAAACTCAAAATGGATAAAGGACCTGAATGTGACAGGAAACCATCAAAACCTTAGAGGAGAAAGCAGGAAAAGACCTCTCTGACCTCAGCCGTAGCAATCTCTTTCTCGACACATCCCCAAAGGCAAGGGAATTAAAAGCAAAAGTGAATTACTGGGACCTTATGAAGATAAAAAGCTTCTGCACAGCAAAGGAAACAACCAACAAAACTAAAAGGCAACCAACGGAATGGGAAAAGATATTTGCAAATGACATATCGGACAAAGGGCTAGTATCCAAAATCTATAATGAGCTCACCAAACTCCACACCCAAAAAACAAATAACCCAGTGAAGAAGTGGGCAGAAAACATGCATAGACACTTCTCTAAAGAAGACATCCGGATGGCCAACAGGCACATGAAAAGATGTTCAGCGTCGCTCCTTATCGGGGAAATACAAATCAAAACCACACTCAGGTATCACCTCACGCCAGTCAGAGTGGCCTAAATGAACAAATCAGGAGACTATAGATGCTGGAGAGGATGTGGAGAAATGGGAACCCTCTTGCACTGTTGGTGGGAATGCAAATTGGTGCAGCCGCTCTGGAAAGCAGTGTGGAGGTTCCTCAGAAAATTAAAAATAGACCTACCCTATGACCCAGCAATAGCACTGCTAGGAATTTATCCAAGGGATACAGGAGTACTGATGCATAGGGGCACTTGTACCCCAATGTTCATAGCAGCACTCTCAACAATAGCCAAATTATGGAAAGAGCCTAAATGTCCATCAACTGATGAATGGATAAAGAAATTGTGGTTTATATACACAATGGAATACTACGTGGCAATGAGAAAAAATGAAATATGGTCTTTTGTAGCAACGTGGATGGAACTGGAGAGTGTGATGCTAAGTGAAATAAGCCATACAGAGAAAGACAGATACCATATGGTTTCACTCTTATGTGGATCCTGAGAAACTTAACAGGAACCCATGGGGGAGGGGGAGGGAAAAAGAAAAAAAAGAAAAGAAAAAAAAAAAAGAGGTTAGAGTGGGAGAGAGCCAAAGCATAAGAGACTGTTAAAAACTGAGAACAAACTGAGGATTGATGGGGGGTGGGAGGGAGGTGAGGGTGGGTGATGGGTATTGAGGAGGGCACCTTTTGGGATGAGCACTGGGTGTTGTATGGAAACCAATTTGACAATAAATTTCATATAATAAAAAACAAAAAAGAAAGAAAGAAAAAAAATAAAAGAGAAAATTATGGAGAATGATGAAGCAGGAAGAAAAAAGAGAGAAACTAAGGGAAAGGAGCACAATGCAAGACTTAGAGGACTCAGTGACTTATTAAAAAGGAATAACATCTGAATCATAGGAGTCCCAGAAGATGAAGAGAGAGAAAAGAGGGCAGAAAGTTTATGTGAGCAAATAATAGCTGAAAACATTCCTAATATGGTGAAGGACACAGACATCAAAATCCAAGAAGCACAAAGAATTCCCATTAAATTCAACAAAAACCATCACCAAGGCATAGCAAGTCAAATTAACAAAATACACAGAATTATGAAAGTAGCAAGGGAAAAAAAGTCCTTAACCTATAAGAAAAGACATATTAGGTTCACAGCAGACCAATCCAACAGAAACTTGGCAGGCCAGAAAGGAGTGAAAGGATATATTCAACGTTCTGAATTGGAAAAACATGCAGCCAAGAATTCTTTACCCAGCATGGCTGTTACTCAAAATAGAAGGAGAGATAAAGTATTTCCCAGACAAACAAAAACTAAAGGAGTTCATGACCACTAAACCAGCCCTGCAACAAATTTTAAGGGGGACTCATAGAGTGGAGAAAGGACGAAACAAAACAAAAAGACCAAAATCAACAAAGACTGGAAAGGACCAGAGAACACCACAGAAACTCCAACTCCACACAATGGCACTAAATTCATATCTTTCAGTACTCACTCTAAATGTCAATGGACTAAACACTCCAATCAAAAGACCTAGGGTATCAGAATAATAAGAAAACAAGATCCACCTATATGTTGCTTACAAGAGACCCATTTTAGATGTAAAGACACCTACAGATTGAAAGTAAGGGGATAGAGAACCATCTATCATGCTAGTGGTCACCAAAAGAAAGCTGGTGTAGCCATACTTACATCAAACAAACTATATTTTAAAATAAAGACTCTAATGAGATGAAGAAGGGCATTATATTATAATTAAGGGGTCCTTAATAGAAAAGATCTAACAATTATAAATATTTATGTCCCCAACATAAAAGCAACCAAATATATATAGACCAATTAATTGCAAAAATAAAGAAACTCATTGATAATAATTCCATAATAGTAGGGGACTTCAACACCTCACATACAACAATGGACAGATCATCTAAGTAGAAAATCAACAAGAAAATACTGGCCTTGAATGACACACTGGACCAGATGGACTTAACAAGTATATTCAGAACATTTCATCCTAAAACAGCAGAATACACATTCTTCTCGAGTGCACATGGAGCATTCTCCAAAATAGATCACATACTGGGATACAAGTCAGCTGTCAAAAAGTACAAAAAGATTGAGATAATACCTTGCATATTTTCAGATCACAATGCTATGAAATTCAAAATCAACCACAAGAAAAAATTTGGAAAGACCATGTATACTTGGAGATTAAAGAATATCCTACTAAAAAATGAATGGGTTAACCAGAAAATTAAAGAGGAAATTAGAAAGTACATGGAAGTCAATGAAAATTAAAACACAACAGCCCCAAACCTCTGGGATGTAGCAAAGGCAGTCATAAGAGGGAAGTATATAGCAACCCAAGGCTTCCTAAGTAAGAAAGGTCTCAAATACACCACCTAACCTTACATGGTAAAGAGCTGGGAAAAAAACAGCAAAGAAAACAGCAAAGAAAGCCCCAAACCAGCAGAAGATGAGAAATAATAAAGATTAGAGCAGAAATAAATGATACTGGGAAAAAAAAAAAAAAACAGGACACATCAATGAGCTGGTTCTTTGGAAGGTTTAACAAAACAGAAAAAGCCCTAGTCAGATTGATCAAAAAGAAAAAGGAAAGAAACCAAATAAATAAAATAACGAGTGAAACAGGAGATCACAACCAATACTGCAGAAATACAAACAATAATAAAAGAATATTATGAGCACTTATATGCCAATAAATTGAACACTGTGGAAGAAATGGACAAACTCCTAGAAACATATAAACTACCAAAACTGAAACAGGAAGAAATAAAAAAAAATTGAACAGACACCTAACCAGTAAAGAAACTGATTCAGTAATCAAAAACCTCCCAATGAACAAGAGTCTGGGGCCAGATGGCTTTCCAGGGGAATTCTAGCAAACATTTAAAGAAGAATTAACAACTATTATCCTGAATCTGTTCCAAAAAATAGTAATGGAAAGAAAACTTCTAAACTCCTTCTATGAGGCCAGTATCACCTTGATTCCAAAACCAGACAAAGACCCCACTAAAAAAGGAGAACTACAGGCCAACTTCCCTGATGAACAAGGATGCAAAAATTCTCAAAAACATAGTAGTAAACCAGATCCAATAATACATTGAAAGAATTATTCACCATGATCAAGTGGGATTTATTCCTGGGATGCAGGGCTCATTCAATATCCACAAATCAATCAGTGTGATACATCACATCTATAAAAAAAAGGACAAGAACCATATGATCCTCTCAATAGATGCAGAGGAAAGCATTTGAAAACTACAGCATCCTTTCTTCATAAAAACCCTCAAGAAAGTAAGGATAGAGGATCATACCTCAAGATCATAAGATCTATTTATAAATATCATCCTCAATGGGGAAAACCTGAGAGCTTTCCCCCTAAGGTCAGGAATATAGAATGTCCACTCTCACTGCTGTTTTTCAACACTGTTGGAAGTCTTAACCTCAGCAATCAGACAACTCAGAGAAATAAAAGGCATCTAAATCAGCAAGGAGAAAGTCAAACTTTCATTCTTCACAGACACCATGATACTGTAATTGGAAAACCCAAAACACTCCACCAAAAAACTGCTAGAACTAATCCATGAATTCAGCAGAATCACAGAATATAAAATCAATGTCCAGAAATCAGTCGGATTTCTATACACCAACAATGAAGCAGCAGAAAGAGAAATCAAGGAATCAATCCCATTTACCAAAAACCATAAAGTAATTGCACCAAAAACCATAAAGTACCTAGGAATAAACCTAACCAAAGAGGTGAAAAATCTACACAATAAAAACTATAGAAAGCTTATGAAAGAAATTGAAGACACACAAAAAATGGAAAAACATTCCATGCTCATGGACTGAAAGAAAAAATATTGTTAAAATATCAATACTACCCAAAACAATCTACATATTCAATGCATTCCCTACCAAAATAACACCAGCATTCTTCACAGAGCTAGAACAAACAATTCTAAAATTTGTATGGAACCAGAAAAGACCCTGAATAGCCAAAGCAATCTTGAAAAAGAAAACCAGAGGCGCCTGGGTGGCTGAGTTGGTTAAGTGTCCATTTTCGTCTCAGGTCATGATCTCATGGTTTGGGAGTTTGAGCCCAATGTCAGGCTCTGTGTTAATAGCTCAGAGCCTGGAGCCCACTTCTGATTCTCCCTCTCTCTGCCCCTCCCCACTCATGCTCTGTCTCTCTCTCCTTCAAAATTAAATGAGCATTAAAAATTTTAAAAAAAGAAAAAAAGAAAAAGAAAACCAAAGCTGGAGGCATCACAATTTGGGACTCAAGCTATATTATAAAGCTGTAATCATCAGCTGATGATTTAAATGTTTAAATCATCAAGAAAGTATGGTACTGACATAAAAACAGACACACAGATCAATGGGAACAAAATAGAGAACCCAGAAATGGACCCACAAACTCATAGCCAACTAATTTTTGACAAAGCAGGAAAGAATATCCAGTGGAATAAAGACAGTCCCTTCAGCAAATGGTGTTGGGAAAACTGGACAGTGACATGCAGAAAAATGAACCTGAACCACTTTCTTACACCATACACAAAAATAAATTCAAAATGGATGAAAGACCTAAATGTAAGACAGGAAGCCATCAACATCCTAGAGGAGAAAGCAGGCAGCAACTTCTTACTTGACATGTCTCTGAAGGCAAGGGAAACAAAAGCAAAAATGAACTATTGGGACCTCGTCAAGATAAAAAGCTTCTGTACAGCAAATGAAACAATCAACAAAACTAAAAGGCAACCGACAGAATGGGAGAAGACATTTGCAAATGAAATGTCGAATAAAGGGTATCTAAAGTCTATAAAGAACTTATCAAACTCAACACCCAAAAAACAATCCAGTGAAGAAATGGGCAAGACATGAATAGACACTTTTCCAAAGAAGACATCCAGATGGCAAACAGACACATGAAAAGACGCCCAACATCACTCATCATCAGGGAAATACAAGTCAAAAGCATGATGATATACCACCTCACACCCGTCAAAATGGCTAAAATTAACAACTCAGGCAACAACAGATGTTGGCGAGCATGTGGAGAAAGAGAATACCTTTTGCACTGCTGGTGGGAATGCAGTCATTCTGGAAAACAGTATGGAGGTTCCTCAAAAAATTAAAAACAGAACTTCCCTGTGACCCTGCAATTTCACTAGTAGGTATTTATCCAAACTATACAGAAGTGATGTTTTGAAGCACCCAATGTTTATAGCAGCACTATCGACAGTAGCCAAAATATGGAGAGAGCCCAAATGTTCATCAACGGATGAATAAAAAAGATGTGTACATATATACAAAAGAATATAAGTCAGCAATCAAAAAGAATGAAATCTTCCCATTTGCAACAATGTGGATGGAACTAGAGTGTGTTATGCTAAGCAAAATAAGTCAGTTAGACAAAGACAAATATCATATGACCTCACTCATATGTGGAATTTAAGATACAAAACAGATGAACATAAAGGAAGGGAAACAAAAATAAGATAAAAACAGGGAGGGGGAAAAACCATAAGAGACTCTAAAATACAGAGAACAAACTGAGGGTTGCTGGAGGGGCTTTGGGAAGGGGGATGGACGAAATGAGCAAGGGGCATTAAAAAGGAAACTTGTTGGGATGAGCACTGGGTGTTATATGTAAGTGATGAATCACTAAAATCTATTCCTGAAATCATTATTACACTCTGTTAACTAACTTAAATGCAAATTTAAAAAAATGTTTATGTTTATTCGTTTCCTGAGAGAGAGAGAGAGAGAGAGAGAGAGAGAGAGAGAGAGAGAGTGCAAGCAGGGAGTGGGGGAGGGGGTGCAGAGAAAGAGGGAGACAGAATCTGAAGCAGGATCCAGGATCTAAGCTGTCAGCACAGAGCCCAATGAGGTGCTTGAACTGAAGAACCATGAGATTATGACCTGAGCCGGAGTCAGATGCTTAACCAACTGAGCCACCCAGGCACCCCTGATGTTGAATTTAAAATTAATAAAAATAAAAATTAGAATAACAATAAGAGGCTAAGGAAGAAAATAATAAAGCCAAATCTGAGATGTCCTATATTTGGGTTAAGAGAAATACCATGTACCTCAATTTAATGACCAGAGGAATCACTTTTCATCATTATCCTAGTCATAATATTCTCCTATCATATTTCCTATATTTTGAGATAAAAGTTTTAAAGTTGCTTTCCAAAATTTAAAGCAAATACGGAGCTGAAACTTTATTTCTTTTATGGATAATGAGTTATCCAAGGACCATGATGTATCTGCAAATAACATTCTTATTTATCATATGTGTGCTTTGGCACTACATTCTGTTATAGTGGTCTATTTATCTCTTCTATTGCCTTGATTTTTATAGTTTATTATAGTGTTGTTGTATATCATCATGTTTGTCAGGGCAAGTTTCAGTCTTTGTTCTTCAGGATATCATAGTCATTCCAGGCCCGTTGAATTTCCATATTTATTTACAAATCATATTATTAAGTTCCAATGAAAAATAATTTCAGCTTTTTTTTATATATAATTGTGTTGATTCTATAGATATGTATGGAGACAACTGACATGTATAACATACCAAAGCTTTCTATAGCTGAAAATCTGGTCATCAGATTGTTAATAATGATTTATTATCTTTCTATAAAGAACTTGTCCAACTTTTCTTTCAGGATAACAAATATACTTTTACTATTCACAAATATGACTGAATTCATTTCTAAGAGATTTGGGCATGATGATTTTATACTACATATTTGTTAACGTTATCTAATGGATCCGTGTTTGTCAAACCAACCTTGGAGTAATATTTACCTGAAGATTCTGAAATGCTTATTTTATTTTACAAATTACATCACAACTACTAATTTTGAAAAACATATGCAGGAAGTGATATCAGGAAAACATGGATTTCATACCATGGCAGTTATCAGAATTATCAAATTCAATATCAAATTTAACTTAAACTTGTTCATGTTAATTGGCTCTTTCAACTAAATTAGAGATTTTCAAGTCAAGATTTAAAAGAATCCAACCATATGTTATTTTCAAGGGCTCCCCATATATCCTGTCTCATGTTCATCTATTAAGATCCAACTGCAGTATTCCCAGCAGGACTTGCAAGCTTCGTAAGCTTAAGAGTGTACATTTCCAAGATGGCTGCTGCTGCTGATTTCCATTATAACTACTCTTGTCTCAAAGGCATAAGGCAGAACCAAATTAAATCAGCCCATGAGGCTAAAACTTGGATAAAGCCAATTAAACATACCTAAAAAGATTTAGTTGAACCTGATCTAGCATTAGCTGAAAAAGATATATGGTATACATAAGAAAGTTGAAATAGGACAGGACCCCCTTGCTGATTTCCAAGGTCTTAACTGCTAGTAATAATTGGTCCAAAATCCAAGCTTACAAAGAAAAACAGAATCTGTTTTTGATTATAGGGACCCTCTGGTCTGTCACAAATTTATAAGGAATATTCAGGTCTAGAAGAGGGAAAAGACACTCCCACTGTTCTCTCCAATTTCTGTACAGATGTTCAAAAGCTTCCAATAAATGGAATCGATAAAAAACAGAATATCACCTGACCTTCTGTTTCTTCAAGTACGTTGCAGGAGTTAGCAGAACATTTGAGGACAGAACTGATCAAAGTAAGGGAAAACTCAAGGCAAAACTAATGGTTCTCTAAATTAAACAATTAGATAACTCATGAAATAAGAGTTATCCCATATGAGACTGAAAAACACATAAAGGCATTTGGCAATATTTTAAGGAAAAGGACCACTGAAACACTAATTCCCCAGCATTTACTCAAACATGGAGAAAGTAAGCAGGATGATGCCTTTTTCCTGTTGTCCAAAGTAGTGTGTCCTGTGCCCACACTTACCACTATCTTCCAAAGGGAAAATATCTGTACAATTAACGGACAAAGGATCCCTTTCTTAGTGGACAAATGAGCAATAATTTTATCACTAATATTACTACCACTCTGTCACTTCTTCCCTGAAGTAACCATACTGTTTTAGTAAAAGCAATTTCAATCACACTTCAAATTCCACCTTTATCACCTCCTTGTTTGTTTCCTTAAGCCACTCAAGTAGTCAGAATAGTGGGAGGAAATTTGTTATCTATATGGGGTGCCTGTAAATGTGAACATATGGTTTCTTTCTTGAAGTCACAGAAAAACAATCCTTAGCCATGTGATGACACAGATTGACCACTCACTTTCTAATACTGTCTCTACTGGTATGTCTGTCCCACACAGTCTCTGAGACAAAGATGGCCCAGGTGTGGCTGTGTACACAAACTTGAAAATAGCAATTAAACTGGCTATGATTTTCTTAAAACTAGTCCCATGCTCACTGTCTTTATACCTCCAGAAAGGACTTACTATCCTCTGTGTTATCTCTAAAAATGTTACCTCTGTCTGTCAAATAGGCAAATGGGTGAGGTTATTGCTCTGTACAAGACTTAAGAGATATTGATAGGTCTGTACTTCTTCACTTCCCTGTAAGTGCCAAACCTAATATCATCCTATCGTCAATCTCTGAGGCAAATACTTATTTTAAAGTAGAGAATCTATGCTTAGTATTAGGGCCAGTTTCATGAGCATGCAACCTGTGCAGTGACACAAGCCCTTGTTCTGAGAAGTGCCCTGAGCTTGGTTTCCAGCTGCTGTCATCATCTTGAATTTCTTAGTAATTTTTGAAAAAGGAACTCCACATCTTCATTTGCAGTGGGCCCCACAAATTAAGTTGACAGTCCTACCCAGCAAACTTTAGCATATCCTTGCACCTAGACTCATAATATCTACTTATATACATAGTGAGAATTCAACAGTATATGTGAGCAATGCTTTCTTAAGGGTTTAAGAAGTACTCTCTTACTTTTTTCGGCATAATCTTATGGACAGACTCCAGTTCTGTCAGACTCAAGTGCATTACCTAGCCCATAACAGTATGCAAGGAAAAATGGAAAAGTTCATCATTGATGCCCATATATGGTAGAATCTTATCTCCCATTCATAACTTGACTCTGCTATAGGCTGATATCGCCAAATAAGTAAGGATCAATTAGGCATGCTCAGTTTATAATAAAAAAGTGCAGGTAATTTTTCTCAATGATAAACCACGGGAACTACGACATGCCCTTTAGTTTAGAGATTTGGCTTACTAGATATGACACCAACATGAAAATACACTGAACCTTATAGAACCTGATAAACATAAATACTGCAGGAATTCACCAAGAAACAGTATCTTATCTACCTAGGAATAAACCTGACTAAAGAGGTAAAAGATCTGTACACTGAAAACTATAGAAAGTTTATGACAGAAACTGAAGAAGACACACAAAAAAATGGAAAAACATTCCAAGCTCATGGAGTGCAAGAACAAATATTGTTAAAATGTTGACACTACCCAAAGTAATCTACACATTCAATGCAATCCCTATAGAAATAACATCAGCATTCTTCACAGAGATAAAACAATCTTAAAACTTGTATGGAACCAGAAAAGACCCCAAAAAGCCAAAGTAATGTTGAAAAAACAAAACCAAAGCAGGAAGCATCAAAATTCCGGACTTTACACTGTAATACAAAGCTGTAATAATCAAGACGGGATGGTACTGGCACAAAACCAGACATGTAGATCAATGAAATAGAATAGAGAACCCAGAAATGGACCCACAAATGTATGGCCAATTAATCTTTGACAAAGCAGGAAAGAGTATCCAATGGAAAAAAAGATAGCCTCTTTAGCAAATGGTGCTGGGAGAACTGGACAGCAACATGCAGAAGAATAAACTTGTACCACTTTCTTACACCATACACAAAAATAAATTCAAAATGGATGAAAGACCTAAATATGAGACAGGAAGCCATCAAAATCCTACAGGAGAAAATACGCAGCAACCTCTTGAGGCTGCAGCAACTTCTTACTTGACATGTCTCCAAAGGCAAGGGAAATACAATAAAACCTTCGATTGTGAATAACTTGTTCTGTGACTGTTCTACAAGATGAGCAAACACTAATAAATTTTAACTTGATAACCGTGCAATGTCTTGCAATACGAGTAGTATGTGATGCTAAGCCAAATGGTTCTTAAAATTCACTTTGATATACAAGTGCTTTGGATTATAAGCATGTTTCCAGAATAAAGTATGCTGACAAAAAAAGGTTTTAGTATAAAATCAAAATGAACTATTGGGACCTCATCAAAATAAAAAGCTTCTGCACAGCAAACAATTAACAAAACTAAAAGGAACCAATGGAATGGGATAAGATATTTGCAAATTACATACTGGATAAAGGGTTAGAATCCAAAATCTATACAAAACTTACCAAACTCAACACCCAGAAAACAAATAATCCAGTGAAGAAATGGGCAAAAGACATGAGTAGACACTTTTCCAAAGAAGACATCTAGATGGCCAACAGATACATGAAAAGATGCTCAACATTGCTCATCATCCGGGAAATACAAATGAAAACCACACTGAAATACCACCACATACCAGTCAGAATTGCTAAAATTAAAAACCCAGGCAACAACAGATGTTGGTAAGGATGTGGATAAATGGGAAACACTTTGCACTGTTGGTAGGAATGCAAACTGATGCAGCCACTCTGGAAAACACTATGGAGGTTCCTCAAAAAATTAAAAATAGAACTACCCCATGACCCAGCACTGCAATACTAAGCATTTATCCAAAGGATACAAAAAATGCTGATTAGATGGGGCACATGCGCCCCACTGTTTATAGCAGCACTATCAAAAATAGCCAAATTATGGAAAGAGCCCAAATGAACATCAACTGATAAAGAAGATGTGGTGTGTACACACACACACACACACACACACACACACACACACACACAATGGAATACTACTCAGCAATGAAAAAGAATGAAATCTTGCCATTTACAACAATGTGGATGGAACTAAAGTGTATTATGCTAAGTGAAATAAGTCAGAGAAAGAAAGATATCATATGATTTCACTCATATGTGGAATTTGAGAAACACAGCAGATGAACATAGGGAAGGGAAGGAAAAGTAAGATGAAAAGAGAAGGGAGACAAACCATAAAAGACTCTTAAATACAAAGAACAAGCTCAGTGTTCCTTGAGGGGAGGTAGGTAGGAAGATGGGTTAAATAGGTGATGAGCATGAAGGACGGCACCTTTTGGGATGAGCACTGGGGGTCATATGTAAAAAATGAATCACTCCTGAACCCAAGATTATCCTGTATGTTAACTAACTTGACTTTAAATAATAAAAAACCCAAAGAACAACAACAAAAATAAAAACAAAAACAACAAAAAGGAAACAGTATCTTGCAATGTTCCTCAGTTAAAAAGACATCATCAGACCTTGTCAAAAATGTTTGTTCTGTGAAAGATCCTATGAATAGGATGAATTGACAAGCTACATATCAGATGACAATATTTGTAAACCACACATTCAACAAAAAACTTGTATCTAAAATATGTAAAGAACTGTTAAAAGTCAACAGTAAAATAAACAAACAAAAACAATCCAATTAGAAAATGGGCCAAGATGCAATACTTAGATCAATCTGTAGTCAATTATGCCATGAAAAAAAGCCAATCTAAAGTTTATATACTGTATTTATTATGTATGTCTGTGTGTGTGTAAATATACATGTTATATATATAAATTTATGTAATTATAGGTGTGCCTGGGTGGCTCAGTCGGTTGGACATCAGACTTTGGCTGAGGTCATCATCTCACCGTTCCTGAGTAAAAGCCCCGCGTCGGGCTCTGTGCTGACAGCCTGGAGCTGGAGTCTGTTTCAGATTTTGTGTCTCCCTTTCTCTCCTCGCCCCTCCCTGACTTGCACTGTCTCTCTCTCTCTCTCTCTCTCTCTCTCTCAAAAATAAACATTAAAAAATGTATGTAATTATGTACTATATAATTTCACTTATGTAACATTCTTGAAATAAAAATATAGAAATAGAGAAATATTAGTGACTGCTAGAGGTTTAGACAGGGCAAATGGGTGTGGACGGTGGAGAGTTGTGACTATAAAAGGCAATACCAGAGATCCTAGTGGGGATAGAATCTTAACCAATTAATATCAACAATATCCTGGTTGTGACTTTGTACTAGAGTTTTATAATATATTACCACCGGGGGAAACTGAATAAAGAGTACACAGAATCTCTCTGTGGTATTTCCTACAACTGCATGTGGATAAATAATTATCTCAAAAAAGTTAAAAAAATATACTTCTTTCAAATACTGCATTGAAACTGTTACCGTGCTACATCTTAGGAATTTTTTTCATCTAACTTTTGATTTTGCCCATATTCCAATCAAAAAGTCTCAAGTCAGTAATTTAGGAGCCTTGAAATAAGATGAAGGCAACGTTGTCTATTGAGATTCAAACTTAGGCTGTAATTTCAGCTATGCTTATGGTCTGATAATTAATGAGGGCTGTTAAATTAAGCAATTAATTATGTCTTTAGAGACTTATTATTAATAATCTCTGTTCAGTTCCAGTTCTTTACTATGGGCAACAGAGTTATATTTAAATGTTTTGGCTGACCTTCCTTTTTATTTAGCAGATATAAGGTTATTAAAGCAGTTATGAAGAAATATAACATCTTTAGTTGATCTTATAATTGGTATCTTTGATTTTCTAAAGAAATAATTGTGCTAGCTGACATTCAGACCAATATGGAAAGGAGGAAACCGGTACCCTTACAAAAGGGTAATGCAATGCTATGGAAACAAATTATCTTGTTTGGGGAGGGCTATAAACAAGATTGGAGCTAAGGATGTAGCAACATTTGTGGTGTGATGAGAAGAATATGCTTAGTTCTACCACTTAAAATACAGGTTCAGCTAAATATCAAACTCTGATGGAACTTGTTGCATCCAGAAATGCAAAGACCAAGAATAGCTAAGTCAGTCTGGAGCAAGACAAACATGGTAAGAGACGCTGGCTCTACCTGTTAGTGAAACTTAGTACAAAGCTACCACAATTTAGGCAGTATAGGATTGGTCACAACTAGACAAAAAGTGAAGGCCCTTGTGTTGAGTATGTATCTCCTTTATTCTCTTTTTTCCTCAGAAGGCTTCTTACCTTCTTCCTTCTTTACCTCTCATCTTCCTGATTTATGAATATTGGAGTACCCTGTAATTCAGACTTCAGACAATATAAACAGTGGCTTTATTTACTTAATAGGTTTAAAATAGATCACTGTTTTACATTCTTATATTTTATATTAGTGTAATACAAAAAGTTATTTAGCCACAAAAAAATCAATATCATGAATAACAAGGAAAGAAATAAAATACTTCTACAGAAGGAAATGGAAAGGTATTTTGGTTTGATAATTCCAACATAAAAGGAATACACATGGTTAATTAATATCTGAAAATACCATTTTCTTTTTTTTCCTATTTTTGTTTTAATCCTACTTCTTTACGTTTTATTTACTTTTTGTTCCTCTCTCACTGAGGCCATGTGTTCTTGCATTCTGTTGACAATATTAAACTGTTCTCTAAAATACTCTGTAATCATATTTAGAGCTACTGCTTCTCTTAATCTCCAGAATGATTTTCCTTTCCCTTATAATGCAGTCTTTCTGCATACTGACTTTTCCTGTCTACTCATCTTCCAGCAGAGAGAAAGAGAAAATGAGAGAGAAATCTATCCAGACCCTATAGTGGCCAAAAGAAATTGTGTGACTTGCCCTTGGCTTCTCTCTCTTGTGCATTTGGTGTTATTTTAATCCTCTTTTCAAAATTACAGCCAGAAAACAGCTAGATATGGGCACATCTCTTAGCCAGTTTTCAGTCTCCAGGCAAAAGCAGGGAATCTGTCAGACTTTCATCTAGCATAGTCTTAGTGACCCAAGACAGATCTTCTTCTTCTTCACTCTCTAGTTATATGGCACTCTTAGCAGTTAAAATACATTAATAAAATCAAATAACCCTCCAAAACTTAGCTTCACTTATACAGTATTACCAGGACTATTTTTGTTGTTGTTGTTCTTTACTACCTCCAGACTCTTTATCAGATTTGTTTTTGCTTTGACTCTTTTCAATGATATTTCAGTTACAATTAACACTTAATTAAATTTGTAAAAAACTTCTTATCTGATTTACATGCATGTTTCATTATACAGCACTCAAACTTAGGGGCATTTTTTCTCTGCTACATTTGTGTTCATAGATTGGGGATGTCATTAGATTCACTTGAGGAAGTATTTGTTGTAGAAATATCAGATTTCAGGATTTGGCTTATTTTGAATACCATTATTCACTTCATTTTCTCCCTAGTTCTTTTCTGACTCTGTTGTAGAGCTATGGGAGGAGAGGATGGCACACTAGTTCTGGGGCAGAAGTCCTGTACTTGTTTCTCCTGATTGCATTAAAACACTTTTCCTCTCCTCGCTTGCCTCTTGATTTGGAACCATTAGAGTATAGCAAAAAGAAAATGACTGAATGCATTTTAGCTCTGTTACTTGGTCAGCCTTCAATGGGCAGGCTATCTACTTTCCTGAGTCTGTTTACTCATCTGTAAGACAGAGATAATCCCTCTGGGGACTGATGAAAGGATTACTTGAGATGACAGCAAGTAAGGATCCAATGAACATAATTTTCATTTTTTGATTCCCTGAACATCCAAAACTGTTCATTGTCTTCAAATGTGGAAGTGGTTAGAATTGGAAAAGGGTAAGCACTAGTGTCCCTTTTTTCTTCAAACTTAGTATGTTTGCTTTCCAAAGAGACTGGCAGAGTAAATGTGATAAATAGAAGCAAAAACTCACACATGTACATTCTCTTTTCCTTTCCAAATTCTTCTCCAAAAACTGGCAAACATATACCTTCCTCTGAAAATTGCTTAACACTCCACATGCCAGGAAAAAAAATCTTTACTGAGCACCTAACATGTGTCTGGCTCCATAACAGTTATAAGTGATTTTAGACAATAAGTATCCAATGTTTAGCACAAGTAGTCATAACCTCTTCCTTCTTGAAGGTAAATGTTGACTAGGGAGATACATATTAATCCAGAAATCATACATACAGATATAAAATTATAATTTTGACAAGAGCTAAAGGGAGGTTCATGACCTGTTACAGACTATAAGTTTTGGAAGTGACTTTGTGAGAGAAGTAAGGGGAAGTTTTTATAAGGAAGTGTTTTTTGACTTGAAATTTGAGTGTTCTGAAGATTTAGAGACATGAATACAAAGAGGAAAAAGAGGAGGCTGCATGATCAATGGCTCTGTGTTGCAAAGGAGTATTCCAAGTTAAGGAGTCAGAAAGACTACCTTTATGTCTAGAGAGGAGAGAATGAAGAGGAACATGATGTTGGATGAGGCAGGATAGCTAGGCAAGAGCATGTCTTACAAGGACTTTCAGGATGTTTCAGTTACCTACTACAATATAACAACCATCCTATAATTTAGTGGCATAAGTCAATAACCATTTTATAATGCTCAAAGATATTGTATATGAGTAATTCAGAAAAGGCACAATAACAATGGCCCTCCTCTGCTGTATTATATCTGGAATGACCTGAATGCATGAAGACTGAAATGGCTAGGCCTGGAGGACTCACCTCAAAGACAGTTTCTTCATTCCCATATCTAGCATCTGAAATTGAATTACTGAAGAATGACTGAGCTAGAGCTGTCAAATGGTGTCTAAATGTGGGCTCTCTAGTATGGTAGTCTTAGAGCTGTCCAATTTCTGACTTGTCACCCTAGTACTCTGGAAGCAATTGTCCTACCAACAAGAAGGCTGCCTGAGATTATAGTCTTGAAAATTACATAGTGTCACTTGTACTCCAGGAGGTGAAGCAATCACAAGCTCACCCAGATTCAAGGAGAGGGAATACAGACTCCAGCTCTTGATGGGAAGACAGTCAAAGAATTCGTGGACATGTTTAAAAACCACACAGGACATGTTAAGAATGTGTTGCTTTTATCCCATGAACAATGGAAAGGGTTTTAAGGATGGGACAATCATGGTCATGTGTGTTTTTATCATAGCACTGGCTAAATGAGGGACAGATAAGAGGAGAGCTGGAGTGGAGGCAAGTGGACAAAATGGATGTTCAAAGAAGCAATGCAGGCAAGAAACAGCACTAGCTTGGACTATAGTGGTACTGGCGAATATGGAGAGAAGAACATGACTCTGAGAGAGATTTCAGAGGTTAAGACAGAGAACATAATGGTGAATTAGGTAAGAGAGGTGAGAAAGAAGGGAAGTGACAAGGATAATCCCCAGCTTGTTGATTTGCACAACTAGATAAATGAATGACAGATTCCTTTTCTGAGATTAGGAACAGAACTAGAGCCAGAGAGGAAGATAATAAGTGCTATTTTGTAAATAATTTGGGAAATTCTGAGATATCTAGAAAAAGATATCAAGTCAGTTACTGATTATATGGTTCTGGAAAATAAGAATAGGATAAACTCATGTTAGCAATTGCCTAATATTACTTGGATTGGTTATCATTTTGGTGAAAGTACATGATTCAGATGTTGTTCAATGACCCACTGAATACTTTTTGAGGATCTATGTGAACACAAGTGTAGTAGGAAAAGGACTTATAGATACATTTCTTACCCTTAAAGAAATTAACATGCAGTTAAGATAGCATAGATGAGGACATGAAACGTTCAGAAACATTAAGTCAAGGGTGCCTGGGTGGTTCAGTCACTTAAGCATCTTGATTCTTGATTTCAGCTCAAGTGATGATTTCATGGTTCATGAGTTCGAGCCCCATGTTGGGCTCTGCACTGACAGAGTGGAGCCTGCTTGGGATTCTCTCTCTACCCCTCTCCTGCTTGTGCTCTCTCTCTCACAAAATAAATAAATAAACCTAAAATAATTTTTAAAAAAACAATAAATGAAACCAATTCAGTAAATATTGTAATGTTTTTGTAATAGATTGGAGTGGTAGGAAGGTCTAGTGTAGCCTAGTAGGGGTAGATAAGTCAGGTCCCAATTGGTCACCTGAGGACATAGCTCTGGGACAGTTTAGGTACACAGGTGTTCAGTGATAAACATATTATATAATAAAAATGTAGAAAATCTGCTCAGAACTGAGTTATTATTACATAAAACTTCATTATAACATGACATTATTTTCAATAGTATGTTTGTGCTTACTAGTTAATAAAGCCCAGTGCTGACTTCTAGTTATCACCATTCTCTCCAGGATAACCTCTCCTCATGACCCTTAGGTAATTTTAGTTTATGGCTGGCATTATAAGAGAAGCAGCTCTTCAATAAGGATTCTAGCATCCTTCAGCTTCTGATCTTTTCCAATCTTGTACCTTTCCTGTAAAATAAATCACACTTTCTAAAGATTTATGGAATTATAAAAATGACCTTGTGACAGGAAAATGCTGTATTAAATGCTTTGTTAAATTGAAGATGCAGATAATAAGTTCTAGAGCAGTGCACGTTGTGACACGTTATTGGGTCATTAAATCGACTCAGTGTGCCATGGCCAAAATTTAACCAAATGAAATAGAATATGATAGGAACTACTAAAATAAAATGGGTGCAAAATAATAGAATGTATTTAAATTTGTTGTTATTATTACTATTCTCACAACATATTTTCATAAGCTAAAGTTGATTCCATAAACCTTGACCCCATTAAAAATAAAGACACAAGCTCAACAACGCACCAGATTTGCATGTAGCGTTGACTTCATGTGTCCCATGCTATATTAATTTATAATCCAGCTAGCCCCACTAGATGCATTAAACATCTTTTCTAATATTTGATTTTATATTATTCATATGGGAATTTCTCTCTAAATTTTATACTTAATATTAATAAACCCAAATTTTCTATTAATGTTGATATGTTTTAATTTTTTCATACATTACAAGAGAAAGTATTTTTGTATAACGTATCAATATTCTGAGAAAAATGGTGTTATTTCAGGGTTGGAAATTTATTTTAGTCTTATTTGTATACCTAGTACCCAACTGAGTTCTTGATGAATTGTGGTTGTTTAAAACATGTTTGTTTAGGCCACTGAATAAGTGGACTGATTCATTAATAACATACTAGGACAACTATCATTTTGTATAATCTTTCAGCTTCAACATAAGAGAAAGGAGCTGGTGCTTGAGGGGGTTTGGCATGCTCTTGTAGAAGCTCTTCCCCTCTGTGATGACAAATAGTTTAAATCTGGCTGCATGGCAACACATTATTCTCCTACTTCAAATCACCTGCCCCAGGCCTCAGACTGTCCCTGTGAGAATATTATTCCAGTCCTCTGGCTCACCAATTTAGTATGATGTCACTATTTTCCATGTGGATAATAATGATACATATTAACCAATGAACCTGACCTCATCTGGTCTGAAGTTCTCTAGTAATCAAGATCTGTTCAGAAACCCATACCTCCATCTAGTGAGTCAACTTTTGTTCACCTCTACTGCCCTTCAGGGATGGTGCAGCAAGAATGAGTCCTCAAGTAGACATTACAGTGAGTGACTGTGACCAATGGTATTGGTCATCAGAAATGGTCCTATGTTTAAGAGAAGTAAGCAGCACTCCTCACAGTGTGATTTGCAGGCTCCCTAGGAGCTCCATCGACCCTGATTGAACTCTGAAGCCTGGATTTCCATGGCAGTGTTTTACCTCCACCAACCTGATAATCCTACTTGAAATCTTATCATCACAGTGACTTCTCATATTTAAGTATTCCATTCAGGATTTTTCTTTCTAAAAAATTTATAATGAATGAATCCACTGTTTGAGAAAGAACTAAACCTCACTTGTCTGGCTTACCTGCTTAGAGGACTTTATCGAATTAACCATTTCTTTTTTTGGAAACAAAGATGAGAGACTGGCTAGGTAAGGGTCAGTGGAGAGAAACTCTTGCTTATATTTACATAAAGGAAATGACATCCTCCATATTTAAATATCTCAGAAATACTCCTGTCCCTTCTGACCTTATTCTGAACTCAAATACTGGGCTTTTCTTTTTTTATATAAAGCTGTTTCTTAATTTTCTTTCACTGAGGGACCAGTTTCTCAAAGACATCATTAAATACTTCTGTATAAATAATGCTGCTGAGCTCTTATGTCTCTTTTAGAAGACGGAATTCCCACAATATCAAAGAAAATTATTTCATTTGGGGAGGTGGAAATACACGGAAGTTGCTTTATCCAAAAAATATATCAGATCACACACTGAAACTCTACCTTGTAAGATTAGAAATAAGGATTTGACATTTTAATTGGCATTCCTTGTGTTCATTGGGTTAAGATCTCTCAAGATATCAATCTGTTTTAGTGACAAAATTCAACTAGATCAAAATGACAGGGTTTGCAGCAGAACTATAAATCTGGCAGTAGTTATGTTCAGGTTCTTTCCTACAGTGGTAGTAATTTGCTTTTATGTCAGACAATCTCAAGGATATGGTCATAATGGGGTTCTAGTGAGCTGTTGGGATTCTGTAGGGCAAAATGGGATGTGAATTAGCTGATATTTTCTATGCTGAAGTATTGTTCTGATTTGATCAAATGTTGATGGATTGGTAAGGAGGGCACAGTTGGGCTTTTGGAACTGAATGCGTGTTACTCTGCCAGGCTTATTCCTTTACTATCTCTCTGGCAATGTCTTAAAGAAGCATTGGCTTCTAATGATTAAATTATTTAGGGCAACACTTAATTGGATTGAAGTCCTAGGGATGAGTTAACTTAGAGAAGGTGCATCAGTGAACCTTTAGCAGCAGGACACATTTCTTCTATTTTGTGAATGCTGAAATTGTGTTTGGGAGATGATTTTTTTTTTTTTTTGAGTTTTAGAAATCCCAGCAAAAAAATCAGAAGTCTTATTAAATACACTAGTATTGTCAAAATTCAGATTCAATCAGAAAAAAAAGCAGAATGAGTTGGACATTCTTTAAAGAATTGTATATAACTTTTAGATATTTTTATTTCTGTGTATATTTTATGCCAACATATTTAATAAAATTATTTCTTAAGTCTACTACATATCTGACAAACTGAAAGGTCTTGAGATCATGAAAATAATCTATTTTCTTTGCACATATTCCCCCCAGTAGCTTTAGGTGAAAGGAAGAGAGGAGAATGAGTAACTTACAAATCTCTCAAGCGTTGTTCAGTATTCTACTTTGTAAGATAGTTACTAATATATATTTTATTTATTATGATAGAGTTATCTAAAAGAATTTTCTTAATTATATGATTTTTATTCATCATCATTTTTAGAAAAGTCTCAACTGCATAGTGAAAAGTCAGAATTTGATGGAGCAAAAATTAATACATAATTCTGTACATTTTTAAAGGAGAGATTTTGCTACAGAGCTTGTTTCTGCAGAATATAAAGATGAGAGTAAACCTATTGACAGATAATAAACTAGAAAGAGAGTTTAGGAGACAAATTTTTAAAAAATAGCTGAAAGGGAATCAAAATTCTAGTTAAAGATGGAAGACTGAAGTATCTTCTTTCTGACACTCACTAAATGACAAGTGAGTTTTAAAAGTTATATATTCTCAGAGACTAAAAAAGGTGACTAACGACAATCCAACAATAAAATGTCAGAAGCTGGAAAACAGATGCATAGTGGCAATGACTTAGCAAACCTGTAAAAACCGAATCCCACATTTGAAGTAGAGAACTCTGTAATACAATCTATACCTATAATGAGATTAAGTGTGATAATTTGGAAAGACCAGTTACCTTTGAAAGTGGTGATAGGGGTACCTGGGTGGCTCAGTCTGATTTCAGCTCAGGTCATGATCTCATGGTTCATGAGTTCAAGTCCTGCATCAGGCTCTCTGCTATCAGCACAGAGCCTACTTCAGATCCTCTGTCTCCCTCTCTCTCTACCCCTATCCCACCCATGCTCTCTCTCTCTCAAAAATAATAAATAGACATATTTTTAAAATTAGAACAGAAGTAATAAAGTGGGATTAAAAACAGGAGGACTGGTTCAAACTCTGTTTTAAGAAATAGATCCCATGTCCGCTCTCAAATTTCACACTGCCCAGACATTCCCCCCCCGCCCCCACCAAGTCCCTAATTCTATAAAAGGATAAAACAAGCCGCATGACAGATTGGAATACATATTGCATTGCCTATAAATCACCAATAATCTTGGGGAAACAAGCAATAAAAATATAAAAGATCTAAATTAAAACTGCAAATAATATGAGTGAATAATTAGTCATAAAGGAAATACCAGAAGGTCTAAAGTCAATTAAAGAGATATTTTACTTTTTTGGTTATTGGAGAAATACAAACTAAACTAACACTGAGATACCACTTCAATTTTATCTTGGGGGAAAATATGACAGTTAACTTCTGGGGCAGTGGTAGAGAAACAGAAATACTCTTAAAATGCTGGTAGACGGGATAGAAGGAACATACTTAAAGATCATAAAGGCCATTTATGAAAAGCCCACAGCTAACATCATCCTCAACGGGGAAAAACTGAGAGCTTTTTCCCTGAGATCAGGAACACGACAGGGATGCCCACTCTCACCGCTGTTGTTTAACATAGTGCTGGAAGTTCTAGCATCAGCAATCAGACAACAAAAGGAAATCAAAGGCATCAAAATTGGCAAAGATGAAGTCAAGCTTTCGCTCTTTGCAGATGACATGATATTATACATGGAAAACCCGATAGACTCCACCAAAAGTCTGCTAGAATTGATACATGAATTCAGCAAAGTTGCAGGATACAAAATCAATGTACAGAAATCAGTTGCATTCTTATACACTAACAATGAAGCAACAGAAAGACAAATAAAGAAACTGATCCCATTCACAATTGCACCAAGAAGCATAAAATACCTAGGAATAAATCTAACCAAAGATGTAAAGGATCTGTATGCTGAAAACTATAGAAAGCTTACGAAGGAAATTGAAGAAGATTTAAAGAAATGGAAAGACATTCCCTGCTCATGGATTGGAAAAATAAATATTGTCAAAATGTCAATACTACCCAAAGCTATCTACACATTCAATGCAATCCCAATCAAAATTGCACCAGCATTCTTCTCGAAACTAGAACAAGCAATCCTAAAATTCATATGGAACCACAAAAGGCCCCGAATAGCCAAAGGAATTTTGAAGAAGAAGACCAAAGCAGGAGGCATCACAATCCCAGACTTTAGCCTCTACTACAAAGCTGTCATCATCAAGACAGCATGGTATTGGCACAAAAACAGACACATAGACCAATGGAATAGAATAGAAACCCCAGAACTAGACCCACAAACGTATGGTCAACTCATCTTTGACAAAGCAGGAAAGAACATCCAATGGAAAAAAGACAGCCTCTTTAACAAATGGTGCTGGGAGAACTGGACAGCAACATGCAGAAGGTTGAAACTAGACCACTTTCTCACACCATTCACAAAAATAAACTCAAAATGGATAAAGGACCTGAATGTGAGACAGGAAACCATCAAAACCTTAGAGGAGAAAGCAGGAAAAGACCTCTCTGACCTCAGCCGTAGCAATCTCTTACTCGACACATCCCCAAAGGCAAGGGAATTAAAAGCAAAAGTGAATTACTGGGACCTTATGAAGATAAAAAGCTTCTGCACAGCAAAGGAAACAACCAACAAAACTAAAAGGCAACCAACGGAATGGGAAAAGATATTTGCAAATGACATATCGGACAAAGGGCTAGTATCCAGAATCTATAAAGAGCTCACCAAACTCCACACCCGAAAAACAAATAACCCAGTGAAGAAATGGGCAGAAAACATGAATAGACACTTCTCTAAAGAAGACATCCGGATGGCCAACAGGCACATGAAAAGATGTTCAGCGTCGCTCCTTATCAGGGAAATACAAATCAAAACCACACTCAGGTATCACCTCACGCCAGTCAGAGTGGCCAAAATGAACAAATCAGGAGACTATAGATGCTGGCGAGGATGTGGAGAAACGGGAACCCTCTTGCACTGTTGGTGGGAATGCAAATTGGTGCAGCCGCTCTGGAAAACAGTGTGGAGGTTCCTCAGAAAATTAAAAATAGACCTACCCTATGACCCAGCAATAGCACTGCTGGGAATTTATCCAAGGGATACAGGAGTACTGATGCATAGGGGCACTTGTACCCCAATGTTCATAGCAGCACTCTCAACAATAGCCAAATTATGGAAAGAGCCTAAATGTCCATCAACTGATGAATGGATAAAGAAATTGTGGTTTATATACACAATGGAATACTACGTGGCAATGAGAAAAAATGAAATATGGCCTTTTGTAGCAACGTGGATGGAACTGGAGAGTGTGATGCTAAGTGAAATAAGCCATACAGAGAAAGACAGATACCATATGGTTTCACTCTTATGTGGACCCTGAGAAACGTAACAGGAACCCGTGGGGGAGGGGGAGGAAAAAAGGAAAAAAAAAAAAAAAAAAGAGGTTAGAGTGGGAGAGAGCCAAAGCATAAGAGACTGTTAAAAACTGAGAACAAACTGAGGGTTGATGGGGGGTGGGAGGGAGGAGAGGGTGGGTGATGGGTATTGAGGAGGGCACCTTTTGGGATGAGCACTGGGTGTTTTATGGAAACCAATTTGGACAATAAATTTCATATATTATAAAAAATAAAAAAAAAAAATGCTGGTAGAATGGTTAATGAGTACGGCTAATTTGTAAAACAATCTTTCTTCCTAAATAACAAAACACAGTGTTTTCAATTTTGTCCTATCAGTTTAGACCAAAGAGACTTTAACATAGACACACAGAGGTATTTACCAGGTATTTGTCTCGGACCCATTCTAAATAGAGTTGAAGTTAACCCTGGTGTCTATCATCTGAGATACAGAATGTGCATTTTGACTAGTTTAGATTTATGATATAAGTGGGATAATATAGTACTTGTTCTTCTGTGTCTGGCTTATTTCACTTAGCATAACATCCTCCAACTATACACATACACACACACACACACACAACCACATGTGCTTTATTCATTCATTTGTTAGTGGACACTTAGGTTGTTTCCATGTCTTTGCTATTGTAAATTATGCTGCAATGAACATG
Source organism: Leopardus geoffroyi (assembly GCF_018350155.1). Lineage (NCBI taxonomy): Eukaryota > Metazoa > Chordata > Mammalia > Carnivora > Felidae > Leopardus > Leopardus geoffroyi. The sequence goes on along the minus strand of NC_059336.1, from coordinate 94,441,385 downwards.
GAAACATTAAATATGTGAGGATCTTTATAGTTAATCAGACCTTAATAAAAGTAAAAGTGGGAAACACCTGTCCTTGAGTGTCACAGCAACTAAATAAATCCACATTAAACAATATGTAGAGTGAAAAACAGGAAACAGAATGAGACATACAGCACAACACCAACACTACACTAAAGCGTATGTACACCTAAAATAATACTAAATACAGAATTTCCATGGATTAAAAATATGTGCATAGATGGAGAAAATGGGTCTGTATAAGAAAAATGGTGAGGTTAGAAATAGGACTGCATGTTCAGGATGAATGAGAAAAATTGATAAATAATGATAGCATGTCATTCAATAAGGATGATGGCTAGCACAATTCCCAGTCCCTGGAATCCTTTAGACAAACAATAAAAAGCGAACCACAAAATGTCATCAGAAGCAAGGGGGAAATGTCCAACACAGTACTTAACACATAGTTGTTGTTCAGTGATTGTTTCTTCAATTGAATAAATAATTTGTGAATGAGCAAATAAAAATGAATGAACAGTATGTGGTTTATGTGCTATGAGGTTTATTATATTAGATAGAAAGTAGGTATAAAAATAGAATGTGACCAAAGAACACTTTTTCCCCCTACATAATCTGAGTAGATGTGTGCTACAATGATTGATAATTGGTTTGGCTAGGATGTAGTTATGATTATTTATGAAATTGAAGGAAACATGCAGAATTGATTCAGATGATGCCAATTGTGCTGAAAAAGCATGATGGTGGTTAGAATTAAATTCATTACAGGAGTTTCTGACCACTGTAGGGGACCTTAGGTCTAATCATAAGAAAAGGAGACTATGATCAATTTAGAAATCTCTCTAAGGCAAACATATTTCAGTGGGAAATACATTTTCCTATCCGCAATGTTTAGTTCAGCATAATTAACATGAATAATTCAGGACAATTTCCTGATACTTATTATATTTGAGAGCTTAGCTGGATCATAACTGCCCTCCAAATGTAGTCAGAATGTAAATTTCTCAGGAAAGAGTGGGAAGTAGGTAGTTTGATTAAAATGTAATATGTATTTAGAATTAACAATATTCAGGGTCTCAACAAAATGACCTTAACAGTATTATTTTACAGAAATACATTTGCATAATTGTTGCAATGACATCTCCCTCTTTTCCCAGTTCTTCCCCCACATTTCCTTACATATTAAATTTCTCCTTTGATCTATAAGCTTTCATAGAAAGGAACATAGCTTATTTTATAGTTCATTTTAAGTTGAATGCCAGCTAAATGAGGGAGTGTGATTTTAGCTCTGCTTTTCTAAAAATGAGAACATTTAATCAGTTATTTGTACTGGGTCATGTTTGCTATATTCATTTCATTGTACCAGACACCTCTGTGAATGTCCAAGTTAGTTCCCTCTTACTGTATGTAAAACTCAACAAGAGGTATTAGGGTACAAGATGGGTTATAAAAGAATGAAATTTACATAGTTAACTAGGATTTTTTTCAAGCTTTCTGAATCAATTTGAAATATTTTCAGTATGCAATAAAATATCTGAATAGAAAGTCTTGACAACCAATAAATGGGAGAACCACAACTAAGTGCTTTCCCTGATTTAAGGGATGAAGAGATTTCTTCCACTGGCTTCATATTTTGTGTGGCAACAGTTGAGCATTGCCCTGCTCTCAGAGAATTTGTGTTGATCTGGTCTTGGGGATCCAGAGAGGAGTCTGGGCCTGTTTTTGAGGGTAAACATTTCAGATGGAAACCATAGGGTAAAACAGAAAGGGAGAGGGGTCACAGGCAAGAGTATCAGCTGCCATTCATGATCAGCCAAAAAGAGGATACTTCTTAATCTCATTAATACTACAGTTAAAAATTGTTCTTAACTATTATATTTGCACTTCCCTGATATATTAGGAATTGTTTATACTTTTGGATATAAAATTAGCTAGTTACATTTTCCACCTAGAGCATTCATTGTCTATATTTGATCTTCTTTCTTTATGTGGAGCTCATCTTTTCCTTATTAATTTGGGAGAATTATTTGTATATGATGATTACCATTAATTATTCTCATATATAATAAAAACATGTTTATCAGTTTATATTTTACCTTTTTCATCATAGTGTTTCCTAAAAAGATTGCATATATTTTGAGGTTTATATAAAAATACTTATAGTTCTCTTTATGGCATTAGTCCATACTTACTCCTGGAAGCTCTGTGGTTTCATTTTTCATCCATAAATATCTCATTTGTCTGTGGTAAGTATTTAGTTAGGGATTTAACTGACTTGAAGTATAATTTTATCATACAAGGTTTTAAAAGAAATTTTTGTAATAATTTTAGATTTATAGAACAAAAATGCAAAGGTGGTGCGAAAATTTCTCATCATATTCTTTGTCCAGTTTTCCTTAGTGTTGAACATCGTACAGAACCATTAGTATATTTGACAAAATTAACAAATTAACATTGGCACAATACTATTAACTAAATTATAGATTGTTGAGACCTCTTTGGCTCCATTTTTATACTTTTTATTCTTTTATATGTCTGTCTACTTCTATATGAACACTAACATTTACATCATTATTTATAAATCATTTTATTGTCTTATGGAGCAAAACCAAATGATTCTTTTTAACAAATTTTGCTTATTCTGGATAACTTGTTTACTCTTCCAAATGGACTTTCCAAATAGAGAGTAAGATTTAAGAAAATGTAATACGGAACTTTAATTTCTTCCCTAAAGTTTAATTTGTGGAGGATTAGTATCTTTAAATTGTTTTCTTAATACATATACTTTGAACCTCTTGGTACATTCCCCCTGCTTCTCTTCACAGGTGTGAGGGCTTCTCTTCTCTTTACTGAAATCCAGTCCTTCTTGCTCTACTATTTTGTGGAGGAAATGCCCCAGTCTCTCTTCCTGTAGTCTGCAATTAGCAGACTCAACTCTATATCCACCAGAAGACTTCTTAAATCTCTGCTGTTGCTCTCATTCATTGTGAAGGGTTTTAGTGAGTGTCTCTGATGTTACCTCTGGACCTTTCTATATTAAGTAGGATACAATCAGGTCCAAGAAACAAAACTATGGAAAATAGTCTCTCTTGTTTACTTTATAAGAAGTCTCAAAATAGGCAATTCTATAATATCATCAAAAACACAGACTCCTAATTTACACCTCTTTACTACTGTCCTCAGGGCGTTTGTACCTGTGCTTACCACTTCATGGTCCAATATGGATGTTGCAGTTTCAGGCAGTATGTTCTCACACAGTATCCCAAGCAGGAAGAAAGGGAGTATTTAGAGAGAAGTCTCTCATTTTTTTCTCATTGATCAGAACTTGGTCGTATAGGCATTCCACACTAACTGGAAAAGATTGAGGAAAACATTCCTGGAACAGGGACTGTATTCACCATGATTAGCTTAGATCAACCAAGGGAACAATAAGTTTGTTAACAAGTAACAATAGATGTAGGATAAATAATCAGTGACACTATTAGTATCTCTGAGCTAGAATATATATACATATACATATATATGTGTATATATATATACACATATATGTGTGTGTGTGTGTGTGTGTATACACACACACACACACACACACACACACACACACACATATATATAAATCTTAATGACCACTCTCTACAACAGAGTGAGAAACTGACTTATGATACAGAGTACCTATTCCATTTCTCTTTTTGCTCCTAGCTGATTCTCACGACATCTCACTTAGGGACTCTATTTTAACCTAGGTCCAATTGTCAGCATGAAATATCTTCTTCTGATACTAACTTAAAGTTCTTTGGAACATTTAAATTGTGATGAATTATATTTTTATGTGCTCACTTTTCCATTGCTAGAGATGATTAAAAGGATAAGATTTTTCACAATAGCAGTGCTATAACCACAACTTTTACAAAAATCAAGCTTTAAAATAAACTATCAGTTTACATTCTAAGTATTTTTTACTGATATAAGGACTGCATACTTAGACTCTATCCCTTTTCATTTTGGGAGGTGCCACCAGTTCCATTACGAAAAGCAGAGAGAAAAGCATGGGAGCATAGCTTGCTTCCTTTTGCCCCTTTCGTCTGAGAAGTTACTCATTTATTACTGACAAAGGTTAGGTTTTAAGAAATGGCTCAGTGTGAGGTTCAACTGCACATCTTCTAAACAAATTCCCCAATTAGGCAAAATTGCTGACCCAATCACAAGCAAACCCAATCCTGTATGGCTCAAGTGGGACACTGCATATGAGAAGAAGAGCCCACTGATGGAAAAATAAATTAGAAAATGGTCTTCAGTAGGCAGTATGATCCCAAAAGGAAGGAGGCAAAAGCTGACCCAAGTATCTCCATTTATTAGTATCGAATATGCCAAGGAAACCACCTCCTTTCCCTGGAGTAGAAAGAATACCCAGACACAGTAAGGGCAGGAAATACACAAATTGAGTTTGGTTATTCAAAAGGGGAACATTAGATTATGGGGAAAGGATTTTCCCTCCAAAATTTTATATTTCAGAATTAAATTCTATAGTTCCTCCCTCTGAGTGGTACACTTCCATAAAGCTGCTGTTTCAAAAGTCAGGAATATTATGTACATATTACACACTCGTACACACACAACTTGTCTGGCTATTAATTTAATGAAGACATCACAGCATCACTAATATGGCCTTTGAAATTATCTACTCCAAACCCTAAAGTTTACATAACTTAGGGCCCAAGAACTTACCTGACCATCTCCACCCCTGGCCTTCAGATTGATTTGCCAATTAATGCAAAACTTGGACCAGGACCTGTGGTAATCATCCCCCAGGGTAGTGCTGTCCTCACTACAGAATTCAGTGTTTCTTATAACTATTAACAACGAATATCATTGTCTTTAAAACAAAATGTGAATTCTTGTTCTAACATTTTAGTGCTACCATTTTCAAGTTTTATTACTTTTTTGTTAGTTTAATGAATATGGTCATATATTTATCTGTACTTTGTTTTGTATTGTCCTATGAGAAAGACCTGGCATGTATCAGATGAACACCAGTACTGTTCTCCAGGACTGTGAACAGGATTTCTCAACCATGACACTATTGACATTTGGGACTAGATAATTCTTTTTTATAGGGAACCGCCTTACACACGGTAGAAGGATTAACAGTATCCCTGGATGCCACCCAATGAATGTCATACTTATGTCCCCAATGTGACAACACATCTCTAGACTTGCCAAATATCCCTGAAGGACAAAACTGTCCCTAGTTGAGAACTACAGCTATAGACTATTAAAGCTCAATCCAAAAACTAAAGATGAGTTGAACTTCCATTGCAGCACCCAGTTCCATGAGAGGGAGATAGCTACTTTATCCAAAGCAAGATTCTTTTAGCATAAAATAGATGAGAGTGCTGACATGTGGGTAATCCACAATGTCAACAACGTGTTTAAATTAAGTCTTGCTTTAATAATGCTGATGATCAATCCAGGATCATCTTGATACTGCTCAGTTATTTCCTATCCATTGTCTTACTGGCTGTCAAAGAGAAATGTCTATAATGTCTTTCCCAGATAGAAAGAAGGAATCTTTGATATAGAGGGAAGCCTTTCTCTTTATGAAAGATCTGATTTCTGCCATTGGCAATAACTTCTCAGTTGGACTACAGCCTACAGCTCCTCCTTCCCGAACAAATTAAGCAGTTGTCAGTTATCTGCATTAACACATCACTGTTAGCATTTGAGGTCTGTCAACAGCTTAAGGATTTCCAGAATATTTGGGGTGAGTTTGGAACATGGATAAATATTGCACCTTTTGAACAAATTGAGTCAATTGGCACTTGAACTGACCTCTCCTTTTGTGTATCTATCTGACCAAATATCCAGTAGCAGGATCTGTCTTACAGTCATTGTGAATCTTTTGCTGTGGCCCTCATTTAGGCTCCCCTCTCCTCAGGAACTCATAAATACAGAAGATGTCCTATAAATTGCTTCACCATAAAGATGACAAGTAAAAGGTACATGCTAATTATTTTGGTGGGTACTGGAACACAGCTCAGGATAAACCCCACTCACAGCTTATGGAGTATTATTACATGCTGGCATTAATCACTTTCTTTTGTGAGCCTTTCCCAGGGACTGGACTGAATGCCTGGGCACAGATTTCTGTTTTAATGTTAGCAGATGCAAGTACCAAACTGCTTTCCTCTGGACTTATTGTCACTTGAATCACATAGTGATGATGCTATTATTTTATACCAAGACATAGTCTCCAATAAAAAAACACTTTTGACATGACTTAAATTTTTAGCTGAAATGGACACCATTAGAGTTACAAATGGAGTTACAAATTTGTGCACTCATTCACTCATTCATCACACATGTATTTAGTAGGCACTATGTAAGTTCCTAAGGGTATACTGATGATTAAAGCATCCTACTAGAAAAATGAGGTATCATGATGTTTTCTATAGAAATCAGCCCCTTGGCAGACAGGGAAATTTTAAAACAAGGACAAAAATGATAAATCTGTTGCATGCCAGCAGGGTGGGATACATGGAGAGGGCGCCATTGGTTGGGCATAGGAAGCTGAAGCCAAGTTGAGAAGGGTTTTGGGTTCTCATTTCACTTCATTTGCTAGAGATGAAAAGACATTAGCAGGGTGAAGAAAGCTTGGTTTCTTCCTTTAACTTTTCCCTCTCATTACATAAGTAATTTCAGCAAAAGACTGTATGTACATGTATATACATGTGTGCATTTTGCTTTTTCATTTGCATAAATATTTTTCAGAAGTTAAGGTAATTTTAGAAAAGGGTTTTTTTGAGAAGACTTTCAATATTATTTCATAGAAGCAACTGCTATAACTGCAAAGAATTTTTTTTTAATTTTTTTAATGTTTATTTATTTTTGAGAGAGAGAGACAGAGTGTGAGCAGGGGAGGGGCAGAGAGAAAGGGAGACACAGAATCTGAAGCAGGCTCCAGGCTCTGAGCTGTCAGCACAGAGCCCGACGTGGGGCTCGATCTCACCAACCACGAGATCATGACCTGAGCCAAAGTCAGTGGCTTAACCAACTAAGCCACCCAGGCACCCCTGCAAAGAAATATTTTTGATGGGAAAAAAATGTAACTGACCAAGATAAATAAGCTTATAATCATACAAGAAATGCAAAGTATGGCAGCTCTATTGACTTTCAGGTGCCTAGAGAACTCATAAGAGATTAGTAAGTCTAATATCAATGCAGATCCTAGTTTTTAGTTCCTCATATCACATATCAGGTTGATCAGAGATGCCCAGATGTTTCAGGTCCTTATTAAAATTAAGGTGGCTTAGTGTGCTTTGAAACATGCTATTTTGCCCCCACTCCCATTTCATCTGGGCTTGACAACTGAGGTGTTGTTGTTGTTGTTTTTTTTAATACTTAGAATAAATGGCCAAATGCTTATGTATTTCCATCAATTTTTATAATTAGCCTGGCTTTTTTCCCTCCGAGCTTAGTTGGAAAAATAACAAAGGATGAGCAGTTTGTGTATCATTAATCTGTATCCTCATTAACTAAAGTAAGATCTTTAGACAACAGGAAGAGATTGGGCTAATGATGGTTTCTGGCTGTTTGGTTGTTTATCACTCTTTCTGTCATTTTTCACCCTCTACATCCCTTTGATTGAGCCAATTGTGAATATAAGCAATCAATAAAGCTCCAGGTGCCATGATTTGGCACTTCTTTTGCATATATTATGTGAAATGGGGGAAATGAAACTGTAGTATAGTTAATCAATAAAAAGTTTAAGAAAAAAGAAACACAACACAACCTCTGAAATTTCCCAAGCCAACATTATGCAGCTATATTTTGTGGGTACATATCTATATAGAATTATGCCTAGAACATTATTTTGGGAGAACAAATATGTAATATGAATGCAGAAGAGGTCTACTTTAGCCACATACAAATTATATATCCCAATATATATTCCGTTAGCATAAATTTCATTTATAAATCATGTGCACATGCATATTTTTAGCAATTGACAAGTTCTGAACAGTTTCAATAGATCTTACTCTTTTTCACATACGAATGAGGAAAAATATTAACATTTATTTTGGTACCTATGATATCAATCAGACAGTAAGCATTTTCTATGTATGTTATCCACTAACTTACATGCAATAAAAAATAATTTCCCTGTATGATTCTTCTCCAAGTTAAAAAAAATGGATTGCAGAAGAAATCTGAACCATTATACCTGTGCAAGTCTGTTAGAAAACATACCAAATTATTAAATATTTTGAAAATGAGTTTTTAAACTTTTTAATAAAAGTTACATATATTTAAGTTGTGTAACATTTCACTTATAGTAAAATGATGACTGCTATCAAGCTAATTAACATATCTTTCTCCTCAGTTACTTTTTTTCAATGAGAGCGCCTGAAATCTACTCTCTTACCAAATTTCCATATCCAATACAGTATTATCCATTACCATGCTATACATTATATCTCTAGACCTATTCATCCTATATAATTACAACTTTCTGTCCTTTGACCAATATGCCTCCATTTTCCCCAACTTCCCACTCCTGGTTGCCACCATTCTGTTCTACCTCTATGCATTCGGCTTTTTTTTAGATGCCATATAGTAGTCCCCCCTTATCTGCAGCTTCACTTTCCAAAGTTTCAGTTACCCCCAAACAACCACAGTTCAGAAGCATATGATTCTCCCTCCGACTTATTGTCAGAAGGTCAATAGTAGCCTAGTGGCATGTCACAATGCCTGTGTCATTCACTTCACTTCAACTCATCATGTAGTCATTTTATCATCTCACATCATCACAAGAAGAACGAGTACAAAAAGATATTTTGAGAGAGAGACCCCATAGTCATATACTTTTACTACAGTATAAATTGTTAATAATTATCCCATTTTGTTATTATTGTTGTTAATCTCTTACTGTGCTTAATTTATACATTAAACCTTATCATAGGTATGCATATAGAGGAAAAAACATGTATAGAGAGTTCAGTACTATCCATGGTATCGCACATCCACTAGAGGTCTTGGAACATATCCCCTACCAATAAGGGAACTACTGTAACAGCCAGTCCCAATTTATGATGATTCAGCTTAACATTTTTTTGACTTTATCATGGTGTGAGAGTGATACACATTCAGTAGAAACTGTATTTTGAGTTTGAATTTTTATCTTTTCCAGGCTAGTGATATACGATACAATACTCTCTCCTGATATTGGGCAGCTACAGCGAGCTACAAATCCCAGTCAGTCACACAACCATGAGGGTCAACAACAACACACTTACAACCATTCTGTATGACCATTCCGTTTTTCACTTTCAGCACAGTATTTCAGCACAACAAATTACATGATATTCAATACTTTGTTATAAAATAGGCTTGTGTTAGATGATTTTGCCTAACTCTAGGCTAATGTAAATCTACTGAGCACATTTAAGGAAGGTTAGGCTGAGCCATGATGTTCAGTAAGTTAGGTGTAGTAAATACATTTTTGACTTTCATTATTTTCTACTTAGGATGGGTTTATTGGGATGTAACCCCATTGTAAATTGAGGAAAATCTGTATAAGTGAGATAATGCATTTTTTTTCTTTCTGTCTGGCTTATTTCACTTAGCATAAAATCTTTCAGGTTCATCCATGTTGCAGATGGTAAACATATACAATGGAATAATATTCAACTTTAAAAAATAAAATGAATTTTCTTAATTCCAAGTATAACATATTATAAAGGTATTTGAAATGAATGCTAATAAATAATAAATCAATTAAAGAAAATCACCAAGCTTATATAGTGTTTGGTCAACATAAACATCTCTTAACCTACAGTGATTAAATTTTTGAGCTCAGCAACTAAAAGATGCATCTTTGGTTTTATGAGCTCTGAGTTTCAAATGCTTACCAATTATTCAATCAGAATTCTTTCATTTATAAATAAACCCTTTAGACCCAGAAAGGAAGAAATTATTTTGGTCTCTGAAGTCAATTAAAAGCCTGAAATCTATAACTACGTTATGACACAGTTTGGAATATAGAACTTAGAGTCAGGGAGGTTAAGTGTTGGAAGTGCTTCCTAATGTGGACACTCTACATTATCACTGGAACTGCTGTGGCTCTTTGTACCTCTTCATCCTACAGAGTAGAGAGTTCAGTTTGAGAAATGGTGTCATTGCTATGGATTTTTCATACCTGGTCCTGTTATTAAACTTGAAGAGCCCACCTGAGACTTGCTCTTGAGTAGTGACTTTGTCACCGTAGCTATGTGAATGACAAGGATAATAGAAAGACACTGAGAAAGCAGATGTTGTTACACTGTCCTTGCTGCGTGACTTGGAAGCAGGAAGGAAAACAACTGAATAGCAGTATCCACTGAGCAGCTGGGGTTGATCTTGATTGTGCCCAAGAATCATTGGCTGATGCTTCTCTTTGCTGCAGTATATTTGTGACAGAACAAGTCCAAACAGCCTGCTTCCCAGTCAGTTCTGATTTAAAGGGTTCGGTGGACTGTGGTCCAGAGTTCTGTTTCCTATTTCTTATTGAACACCAAATGTAGACTTGCAAAGATTGTATAAGAATCTTTTAATCATGTGCCTTCTCTTTCCTTCCTTGCTTCTTCCCTACCTCCCCCTATCTTTTTCTTTCCTTTGTTCTACATTCAAATTATGAACAAGTATTATGGATTAGACACTGTAGAAATACTAGGGATTCAGAGGTAAATAAAATAAAGCCCCTGCTCACGTGGAGCCAGTGAGAGGAAATAAAGGATGTAACAAACAAATATTATACATATATACACACACACACACACACACACACATATGTATGTATATAGTGATATTCACTAAGGAGAAAAATAAAGAAAATGAGGAAATAGAAAGTTTATTTTAGATGAAATTGTTGTATGGGGTTCCTAGGCTTGCTATAACAAATTACCACAAACTTGGTGGCTTAAAATTACATAAATGTATTTTTTACAGCTCTGGAGGTCACAAATCCTACATCAAAGTGTTCCCAGGGCTGTACTCCCTATAAAGGCTCTAGGAGAGAATCTTTCCTTGTCTCATCCAGTTTCTGGTGACTACATATGTCCATGCTTGTTTTTGCATAACTCCAATCTTTACCTCCATCTTCCCATGGCCTTCTCCTCTTCCTCCTGTATTCTCCTCTTCTATTTCTCAAAAGGACATTTGCCATTGGACCCACCTAGGTAATCCAGAATGATCTCATCTTTAAATCTTTATCTTAATTACATCTGCAAAGGTACTTTTTCCAAATAAGTTCACATTCACAGTTTCTAAGGGGGATTAAGCTGTAGATATATCTTTTGTGGCACCAACATTCAGTCCACTGCAGTGGTCAAGAAAGGCACAGCTGATAAGTTGGTCAAGGAAGCACTTTCAGAAGAGACCAGGATAAAGTGAAGAAATTAGCTAAAATGAAAATATTATGAAATAGAAAATATATAAATCTCACTGTTCATTCAAAATGGAATTTATATCTTCACAAATGTTTGAAAACATCTTTGAAATACTCTAAAAGGAGTTCTATACTCTCTTTCACTCTCACTTTGTAAACGTAAGAGATTACTGTTCAACATTCATCTACAAATACTTTTATGCTAGTTTCTACAATTCCTCTTGGGTTACTACCACTACTATATCAGGGACCTGTCTGAAGTGTTAACAACTCCAGCTGTAGGGGCCAGGAGCAAATGAAAGTACTGGAAGCTTCTTGAATTTTAATTACAGATTCTCACTGTGATATTCAAATTTCCATGTGCAGCTGTCTACCACAATAGGATTTCCCTCAACCCACCTCTGATTCTATGCTTAAAATTTTCTTTTTGCAAATTAATATTATCATTCTTCAAAAAAATGCACGTTTTCCTGGAAAATCCATAAGTGACATAAATGTAATGTGGAGGTAACAACTGAGAAAAATTAAGAAAAGATGGAAATGTTCAGGGGGCTAGGAGGGATGTAAATAAGGTGAATGAGCAAAAGGACTGATTATTTTCCAAATTAACCAACTTTAAAATGTGGCTAAGAACTAACCACAATAATCACAATAGATTTTAAATTCTAGTGGAAAGTGTCTTGCTAAAAGCAGGGAGAAACATACATATTTTTTCTTCTATAAAAAGGGATTCTCATTTCTGCTTTCTAACAATAATTTGTCATGCTAGAAGCAGAACAGTTTCATTACATGGCAGAAAACAACAGGAGGCAGATCTGTTTTAGACTCAAGAAACTTTTTTTACTCATTGAAATAATATTTTACCTGTGACCCAGTTGTAAAGCACAGATATAAGGAGGTTAGCTAACTGTAGTCCTTCCCTTTTTACAGATTCTGCAAGTCAATGTCTCATGTACCTATTATTCCAGGTGAACCAAATGCAATAATGAGCATCCCAAAGTGAACAGGAGTACAGGTTTTCTCCCCTTACTTACAGTATTTTAGTAACCAGATAACACAAAAGACTAAAGATAGAAGATAACTTTCTACACTGTGTATTGAAGATAAACAAGCTTTATATTCAAAACCCAGAAAATTTGACTCGGAAATAGGTTTCTGAAACTCAGTTCCCTCAGCTAAAATGTGGCAAATAAATATCTTCACAGATGTGGACCAATATTTTTTTCTTTTAATAAAGGCAGTATTAAGGATAAAGATAACCATTTTCTTTTAAAAAAAAATTTTTTTTTCAACGTTTATTTATTTTTGGGACAGAGAGAGACAGAGTATGAATGGGGGAGGGGCAGAGAGAGAGGGAGACACAGAATCGGAAACAGGCTCCAGGCTCTGAGCCATCAGCCCAGAGCCCGACGCGGGGCCCGAACTCACAGACTGCGAGATCGTGACCTGGCTGAAGTCGGACGCTTAACCGACTGCGCCACCCAGGCGCCCCAAGATAACCATTTTCAATGCATTTTAGCACTGAGGGCTCACTAAATGTTGAAGGGTCTCTCAATCCTTCCATTTCTCTTCATTATATCTTTCTTTCCCAATGATTCCTGAATGCCACATTCATAGGTCGTGATCATTTTCACATTTTCCAAATAAATTAATGTCCTTAATGTTGATTAGAATCTGTGATTGCCAAGGTCAACTAGGTGTATTGTGGATATAATGGTTAGCATCAAGGACTGAGTTCTATAGGCCACCAAATGTATCCTGGAGAAGAACAGCAAAGCACCAGACACCTTGGAAGACTGTTATAAAGAAAGAAATGTTTACAATACAGTATTAATAACTATAGGCAAAATTTAATTAGATCCCCAGAACTTATTCCTCTTAAAACTGGTACCCTTTGACCAATATCTCCCCATTCCCCCTAACAGCCAGACTGTGGCAACCACAGTTCTATTCTACTGTTTCTGTGCATTCTATTTTTTTTTATATTCCACATATATGTAATACCATTCAGTATTTGTCTTTTTCTGTCTGACTTATCTAATGTAGCATAATGCCTTCACGTTTCATCCATGTTGCCCCAAAATGCTGGATTTCCTTTTTTGTGGCTGAATAATATTCCATTACATATAATATGTAGATTATATATATTATATATATAATATTCCATTATATATATGTACATATCTAAATACACAATATAATTACATACATAATGGTTTTCATTTGAATTTCCCTTATGATTAGTGATATTGAGCACCTTTTCATGTACTTGTCCATTAGTATGTCTTCTTTGAAAAAACATCTATTGAGATATTTTGCCCATTTTTTAATCAATATTTTGTTTTGTTTTCGCTATTGAGTTGTAGAAGTTCCTTACATATTTTGGATATTAAGCCCTTAACAGATATGTTGTTTGTAAATATTTTCTCCCATTCTGCTGACTGCCTTTTAATTTTGCTGATTATTTCCTGTCCAGAAGCTTTTTAGATTGATTTAATCCCACTTGTATATTTTGTTTGTTGTTCCCTGTCCTTTTGGTGATGTATCCAAAAAAATCATTGCCAACATGAATATGAAGGAAATTTTTCCCTATGTTTTATTCTAGGAGTTTTATGGTTTTAGGCCTTACATTTCAATTTTAATCCATGTCAAGTTAATTTTTGTGAGTAGTATAAGACAAGAGTCCAATTTCATTTTTTGCCTGTGAATACCTGGTTTTCCCAATATCATTTATTGAAAGGACTATCATTTCCTTATTTTGTATTCATGACATGTTGCCAAATATTATTTGATCATATATATGTGGGTTTATTTATAGACACTTGACTCTGTTCCATTAATTTATGTATCTAGTACTATATTATTTTGATTACCATAGATTTGTAATAGTTTGAAATCAGAAGTGTGTGATGACTCCAGCTTTGTCCTTTCTCAAAATAGCTTTGGCTATTCAGGATTTTTTTGTGGTCCCATACAAATTTTAGATTTTTTTTTTTCTATTTCTGTGAAAGATGCCATTGGAGTTTTAATAGGGACTGCATTAAATCTATAATATATTGTATACTAGAAATTTGCCGGGAAGGCAGATCTTAAAATGTTTTCACTATGCACATAAAAGGTATCTAAGTAAGGTAATAGGTATTTTAACTAACTTTATGAGTGGTAATCATTTCAGAGTGTGTGTGTGTGTGTGTATCTCAAATCATCATATTGTACACTTAAATTTATACAGTTTTATTTGTCACTAATACCTCAGTAAAGCTGGAAGACAGAGTCAAATACACAATCACCAGGAAATCACTTTAGCTACTGAGTTGAAAGGAGATGAAAAATAAAAGGTATGAGACTATTTTAAAACAAAAATGGGCAAGAAGACATAAACAAAGAAAATTGTCTGAAACAGGATCATCCTCAACACAGCACTGTATCACTCCATCTTGGTGGGAATTCTGGCTGAGTTCTCAATTTATAAAGAAAAAAAAAAAAAGATTTCATTCCAGAGAGCTGCTTATCTTGCTTTTTTGGATTTACCCTAAACCAACCATATTGATCTCCCAGGTAGTGGCTTTTGTCAGACATCAAACACTCTTCTATTAAAAGCCCTGAATAAAATTTTTTAAAAAGTAAACAATGAAGAAAGTGGTAAAGAGCCTATAAAAATAATTATAATTGTTGATCAGGAGAAGATTGTCCATAAAGATATGTATTTAGTCCATTACAGAATCAGTTGGGCTGAACTCAACTCAAAATCAGAGGCTCTTGTCTTTTCTTTTTTCCCCAAGTATTTAAGAAATAATTTTAAGTATTTATTACTACATTTAAAATTTTTATGAAACTTCCTATTAAAAAGGGCAAAAAAGATGGGGGGGCGGGGATGCTTGATGGTACATATCTTACTGTTACCTCAGTTTCAGTGCCTATTTAAGAAATGTGGAGATACAAGAAAAGCTGGTGGTGGAAGCCAGATGAGAACCGTCCAAATGGCAGTGACTTTCAGAAATTTTTATTGTTGACAGAAACAGATTACAGAAGGTCTGTCATGGATGAAATGTAATTAATCATCTTGAAAAGAAGTGTGACTTTAAACAAAGTATGGAAGAAATCTTGACCATGTGACCTTATATTCACCCCAACTTCACCCAGTGTAGTCCCAAGAGTTGCAGGGGATGTAAGGCTAGAAATAAGAACTAAAAACATATTTTAATTTTCAAATATTAGGGACTAAAAAGTAATGGAGCATCAGAAAAATTTTGAAAAGAATTTGTGACCCGAGAATTCCATACCTAGCCAAGTTATCATTTATGTGTGAAGACAACCAAATGAAATTTTCAGATAGTCAAGTCAAAACATAAATAACTAGCCTATCATCTCTGAAAAATAAAGTGCCCTTAGAAGTACTCCAACTAAATGAAAAACCAATAAAAATAAACAGGAATAGGAAAGTTATATTATAATAGGCCAAGTCTTGAGAGATGAACATTTAAACACAAAATAGATGCAAGCTTTATATGAGAGAAAATATAAAGTATTATCTTCCTCAAATTACACATAAAGGAATTAATAAAATGTATAATGCTCTGATTGAATTTGACAAAAAATACATATTTTTTGAACATATGAATAAAAATAGAATATGAAAAGTAGAATTCATGGCAAACACACTGAGAAAAAGAATAATAGAATTTATTGATATTAGGTACAAGCCATAATGAACTTTGAAATCATTGGCATATATTTAAATAAAATGTGATATGAGTACAAAGAGACATTAATAGGAATACTTGGAAAATATGGGTTTCAATAAAAATGCTCATATTCCATGAAAGAACCATCCTGTGGAAATGTTATTTCCCCCCATAATCTTTATCCACTACGTTGTATATGTATACACACAAACACACATACACACATAGACACACATACACACATACACATACATATATACATACATGTCAAAATATAAAAAGGGTGAACTAATATAAAATGATAAAAGCACAAGAAGAAATCGGGTACCTTTAGTGACAAAGTTGGGAATAAATGCTGTTTTTCTCTCCCTGAGATGTGACTGAAATAATGCCGATCTGGGTGCCATTGTAAGTATCTTACTCCATGAGGATCAACCAACCTGAGGACAGAACTGAAAAAACTAAGAAGGTGGTGTGGGAACAGAGGGAGAGGAGATGGAGATGGGAGTTTTCATAACAAAGAAGGAAGGAAGGAAGGAAGGAAGGAAGGAAGGAAGGAAGGAAGGAACCAACCTCTATCCCATAAGCCTGAAAGACAGATTATAGCCTATAAATCCATTTTTATTATTTAAGGCAGTTTGGGTTTTTATGTGAAATGTACTATCAGATACACTAGTCTTTCTGAGAAGAGTTATTTTTTTTAACGTTTATTTATTTTTGAGACAGAGAGAGACAGAGCATGAACGGGGGAGGGTCAGAGAGAGGGAGACACAGAATCTGAAACAGGCTCCAGGCTCTGAGCTGTCAGCACAGAGCCTGATGTGGGGCTCGAACTCACGGACTGCGAGATCATGACCTGAGCTGAAGTCGGCCATTTAACTGACTGAGCCACCCAGGTGCCCCAAGAGTTATCATTTTTAACATGATCTGCAAGTTTTATGAGATCTGCTTCATGCTAATTCTTCCAGGTCACTTCACCCTACTTCAGAGTTGCCCTCGCCTTCTTTCAGATATTCGCAAGTATCTCCCTCCTTTCTACCATACAACCTTTGAACATACTGTTCCCTCTGCATAAAACCATGTCTCATCCTCCTGACCTCACACCACCACAGCTGTACCTCTTTAACCCCTACTCATTCACTAATCAAAAATACACCAGCCATCACTTCCAAAATGAGACTTCTTTCACTCCCAGAGAAGACTAGGTCTTATCCCTCGCTTATATACCTTGTACTTATGATACCTTTATGGGCATCATTACCTTCCTTCCCTGTATAGGATTCATTACTTTCAAAATTTCCTTCTCATCAAATTGTACATAGGGACCATATCCATTGGACATAATTTATTTTTTTTAATTTTTTTAACGTTTATTTATTTTTGAGACAGACAGAGACAGAGCATGAATGGGGGAGGGGCAGAGAGAGAGGGAGATACAGAATCGGAAGCAGGCTCCAGGCTCCGAGCCATCAGCCCAGAGCCTGACACGGGGCTCGAACACACGGACTGCGAGATCGTGACCTGAGTCAAAGTCGGACACTTAACCGACTGAGCCACCCAGGTGCCCCTCCATTGGACATAATTTAATCTCTAGAGACTACAACAGTGCTAGTGCTTACTAGTTATTCTATAGATACCTGATGGATGAATAAAAGAAGAAATAAAAATGAGGCCAGAGAGGATATGCTTAATGTCATTACTAATGTCAAGTAGATAGGTTCAGTTTCAACTTTACTGAAAGAAAAATATGCTTTTGTTCCCCCAGTGAACATGTAATATTTTAAAATTTGATCAAATTAAGGCCATAGAGAAAGCCTCAATAGAATCTGAAAAGCAGGAATTACACAGTCCATATTTCCCCAGCACATCATAACAGAGTTTTATCACAGCTTTCCTGGAATTTCTTCAATGAAGTGGTGACTGGGAAGGATTTAAATATTACAAATGTACTTGGATACCTTTCAAATGTCACAGAAAATATCAGTAAATATTTTTCCATAGAAAACTGCTATTCTATATTCTCTGACTGCAGAGTAACACAACTAAGGACAAGTTAGTTGAAAAATAAGAATAAACACATAAACATTAAAAAAGAAAAAAAAGAGATTCAAAGCATAAGACACGAGACTCTTAAAAACTGAGAACAAACTGAGGGTTGATGGGGGGGTGGGAGGGAAGGGAGGGTGGGTGATGGGTATTGAAGATGGCATCTTTTGGGATGAACACTGGGTGTTGTATGGAAACCAATTTGACAATAAATTTCATATATTGAAAAAAAAGAAAAAAAAAAAGATGTGGTAAGACAATAAACCTTCCAGAAGATAACTTTGGAAAGTATTTTCATGATATGAAGTGGTCGCAATTTTTAATAAGATACAGAAACCACTGATATAAATGGACAGACTGATAAGTTAGATATTAAAATTAAGGATTTTTATTCACCAAAAGACATAACCTGAAGAATAAAAAGGACAAGCCACAGAGAGGGAGAAGGTATTTTCAATATATACAATTGATAAGAGTTTATACTCAGATTAAGGACTCCTACAAATAAATTAGAGAATGACCCAAGCTTTTTCAAAAGAAGATATACAAATAGCTAAAACACATAAGAAAAAAAAAAAAAAAAAAAAAAAAAAAACCTTTGTCTCCAGGGTAATGCAAATTAATACCACAGTGAGGTAGCCCTGAATGCCCTCTAAAATGGCTAAAATTAAGAAAACTAGTGACACCCACTTTTAGTGAGACTTGGAGAAATGAGAGCTCTTGTACACCACTGGTAGAAGTGAAATTTGGCACAGTAGTTGTAAAAATGAATCAACAATATCTACTGGAGTTCAACATATGGATGTCTTGTGTCCACACAATTTTATTGCTATGTAAATACTGATCAGAAATGCAGTAAATGTGCAAAATCACATGAATAAGAATGTTCATAGTGTAATAGCCTAAATTAGAAACAATTCAAAAGTCTGAAACAGGATATATAAATTGCAGTACATTCATACAATTTACAACTATGCAGCAATGAAATCAAATATTGTTACCTGAAACAATGTCAATGAATTCCATCAACATGGCATTGAGTAAAAGATCTCACTCTCACACACACACACATACTACAGATAACATGATCCCACTTAATAGAAACACATGTGTGTTCATTCTGTTATGTCATTGATACATACACATGATTTTTGTAATTATTAATATGTGTTATATTTCAAATAAAAAGTTAATAACAAGAAACATACATACTTTCACACACACACACACACACACCATACACAGAAACAGAACTCTGTGGAATTCATAGTAAAGGTTGCAAACCATTTAAAAATCATGAACAAAGATAACATGAAATACCAAAACCTAATGGATAAAGAGAGCTAAAATTGTACTCAGAAAAAAAATTATATTCTACTAAATAAGATATTTAAATAAATGTGGCATTAAATTCATATTAAAAACATGAGAAATTAAAAAATTTTAAATAATTGATAATATATCTAAAACCTGGCTCTATCCAAAGACTATTAAAGTAGATAAAACTCAGGGATGCCTAGGTGGCTCAGTCAGTTAAGTGCCCAACTCTTGGTTTCAGCTCAGGTCATGATTCCAGGGTTGTGGGATGGAGCCCCAAGTCCAGCTCTGCAGGGAGCATGGAGCCTGCTTAAGAGTCTCTCTCTCCGTCTGCCCCTCTCCCCCAATCTCTCTCTCTCTAAAGTAAATAAAATGAAAAAAAAAGTAGACAAAACTTAAGAAAATCAGAGAAATGGGGCACCTGCGTGGCAAAGTCCATAAAGCATCCAACTCTTGGTATCAGCTCACGTCATGATCTCATGGTTCATTAGACTGAGTTCTGCATCTGGCTCTGCACTGACAGCACAGAGCCTGCTTGGGATTCTCTCTCTCCTTCTCTCTCTCTACCCCTCCCCCTACCTCTCTCCCTCTCTGAAAATAAATTTAAAAAAAAAAAAAGAAAATCAGAGAAAGGATATAGGAAGGAAAGACAGAATAATGAGAAAGAGGTAATATTAAAAATAAGTCATTTTTATAGAAAATACAAAATTACTAATATTTGGTAAAATACAATATATAACTAATAGAATTGAAAATATTATTCTAATTGATTTCTTTTTTTTTTTTTATTTTTTTTTCAACGTTTATTTATTTTTAGGGCAGAGAGAGACAGAGCATGAACAGGAGAGGAGCAGAGAGAGAGGGAGACACAGAATCAGAAACAGGCTCCAGGCTCTGAGCCATCAGTCCAGAGCCTGACGCGGGGCTCGAACTCACGGACCGCGAGATCGTGACCTGGCTGAAGTCGGACGCTTAACCGACTGCGCCACCCAGGCGCCCCATCTAATTGATTTCTTAATATTATCTCTGGTATACTGCATATCTAATATAAATTTTACTTTTTCCATATGTCTTTATAAATTATCATCTCCAGATTCGTTTACCAAACATTGAATACAAACATTTGCTTCTATATTCAGAATTATTATAAAATGTGTCTTGTGTTTCATGATTGTTAGCTTTTGATTTTAGGAATATGCTAGATTTATAAAAAAAGAGTGGGAATTTTTATTTGGATTAATACAGATTTTAAATTAAATAAGAAAGTTTATGTATAAGTAGAGACAGAAAACTAAACAAAAGGTTCAAATTAAATAACGATTTCTACTTGAATAGAATTATAAGAAATGTTTAGTAAATGCATATTAAAATAATTCAAGAAATACATACAAATGCAGTCACACAAAAATATCACTAACATCCTACCACTTGGAAGAAAAAAGAAAACCATTTTCATCATTAGGTGATTATTTTACTAGATGTTTATTTTTGCAGGTATAGTGTAGATGCATAAATAGAGATAGAAATGGCCTAAACTATATAGGGAAATTTCCATGTCTTTGCACAGACTTATTTGTACCATAGTGAAAATGTGGTTGCATACACATTCTCATAAAGTATTTTAAATTCCCTGCTGCTGAAATTGCAAGAAGTAAAACAAACCAAAGTTAAAATAAAAAGAAACTGCTGAAATTTATACACATATTTCTTAGTTGCAAAAAGAATATGAAACTATTTAAAACATATGAATCATGTACAAATAACACCATAAATCATGGTTTTAGTTGTTCAACCATACATTTCAAAATCACTGTATCATTTAACAGCTTTTAATGAAAAAATTAAGAAATTAGCATTCTTACAGTCTTCACACCCTTTTTTCTCTTCTACAGGTTATGACCTTTGTCTCCTTATTTTTGTTTTTTAAGGTTACACCATTTTACACCACTTTACATTCCACTCTGCAACCATACTTACACAGATATTAAGGACATTGTATATTCAGTTGTACCTAATTATATACCCAGTTACACCCAGTCCTTTTAGCCAGCTCCTCTATTTGCAAATTTATTATCCCAAGTTTTGACTCATTAATTATCTGTACTTTGTTGTTAGAATTTCTAAAAGGGTTTATAGTTGTTATACTCTTTTATATATTAAATGCTCAAGAATCCCTGTACACATGAAGAATACCCAACTACATTTCTCTATTTGAACATTATAGAGATGGCTCCAGTGTCTTCTGTTATTAATCTTTGACCTTGGTTTCTCAGTCCATATTCTCTTGCTGGGTTTGGATGATGAGTAGTTTTATTAAGATGGACACTTTATCCTCTGAATTTCATTTGCTTCTGTTTTTATTGAACTTAAAGAAAGTAACTTGGTTACTATAATATTCTTGACCACATGTTCTTTCCGTCAGCACTTTGTACACATGGCTCCATCTACATCTGGCTTTAGAAGTTGCTCTGGAGACGTCTATGCTTTGGAGATGTCTGTGTCCTAACTATTCTCCATGGGTAAGGACTTAATTTTATGCCTAGATATATGATTTTCTTCTTCTTTTCCTCTCTGGGTTTTAATAATTTAACCAGGTATTTATCAGTGCAAACTGATCTGTATCAAGTTTCCAGTAATTTAGTTCCCTATTGATGTGACTCTAGTTTTTGTTTGTATGATTTTTGCTACTGTGTATAAGTATTTTTTAGGTGCCACTTGTTGGCTTATTGATTTAGAAACACCTTATTATTTTTTGCTGGATCATGTCTATTGATGTAATCTCCAATATTTTTTGTTTTAACTTTTTTGATGTTTATTTATTTTTGAGAGAGACAGAGTAGGAGCAGGGGAGGGGCAGAGAGAGGGATATACAGAATCCAAAGCAGGCTTCAGGCTCTGAGCTGTCACCACAGAGCCTAAGGTAGGGTTGAAACTCACAGACCGTGAGATCATGACCTGAGTTGAAGCCTGATGCTTAACCAACTGAACCACCCAGGTGCCCCTAATGTTTTTTATAGTAATTTCATGTCTATTATTATAATCTCATTATTACTATGAGTAGTTTTCTTTCTGTGTAATTCAATATTCTGTCTTAAATTGAAAGAGTAGGGAGTTAGTTAGACATGAGCTGGAGGCAAGAATGGTGATAAATAGGTTACACATTAGAAGCCTGAGGGCACAACATCCTGGCCTGGTGGCTTCCAAGACCCTGGGGTTAACAGACAAGAGCCGCAGGTACAGAACCAGCACTCTTCTCTTCCACCTCTGCCCTAGGGTAATCCCTAAACTCATCATAATGCATTTGCTTTGCAGTTATAGTCCCCTCCCCCATGGGGAAGGCTGCCAGGACTGGTACATTATAGGGTAAAAATCTCCTCTTGCTAACCTGTGGGAGGAGTCCTCCAAATGAATGGAAACAGCCTCCATTAAAGACTGCCTTGTCCATGACCCAAGACGCCAGCACACATAAAAAAAATGAAAGAACTCCTGTAGCCTCAACACAGTTGCCATCTATGGGTCTGCTGTCCCACCTGGAGAGTGTAAAGTCCTTAATATGCTGCTTTGTGACTGCTACTTTCCTTCTAGCTTTCTTTGAGTGCAGATCCTCACATATATCTTTTGTGGGGAATCCAAGAATCAAGACCTCCATTCACACAATGCAGACACTCCCACCAGTAACAAAGCCTTGTCAGATCTGGTTTCTGGTGGTTTTAAAACATTTACTGGTTCCAAGGCGGTGTTATTGTGGTATTCAATTTAATTCTGTATCTTTGTAATCTCCCTTTTCACTTCTGACTGCTGTTTATGATCTCACTTTTAATTTCTTTTTACAAAATTATTCAAGGTTGGGGCGCCTGGGTGGCTCAGTCGGTTGAGTGTCCGACTTCAGCTCAGGTCACGATCTCACGGTCCGTGAGTTCGAGCCCCGCGTCTGGCTCTGGGCTGATGGCTCAGAGCCTGGAGGCTGCTTCCAATTCTGTGTCTCCCTCTCTCTCTGCCCCTCCCCCGTTCATGCTCTGTCTCTCTCTGTCTTAAAAATAAATAAACGTTAAAAAAAATTATTCAAGGTTTCCACTAATTTCTTCTAAAGAAGAAACACTTGCAGGGATGTATCTTCTTTCCTTTGGGTTCTAATAAATTCCAAATACATTATTTATCACTTTTCTTAATTACCTATTTTGCTATAATTTCCTAATCATAAATTTCTGTGTTTTTTTTCTCTGTAAAAGATGTGCTAAAAGTCCATCTGTTTTATTGGTTTGATCACAGTACTATATCTTAGGTCTATTAATCTTTTCATTTCTCATCCCCAATCCCACCCATGGTCATCTCTCTCTTCTGTTCAACTTGCCACTTCCAAAATTTTTAACTTCTCTATTGCCTTCATATTGCCTATCCCCCCCTCCCCCACTGCTTTCTATGAAAAGTTTCCTTGGTCTCAACGGAAGAGAAATAAATAGCTTGAAAAGGTATCTGCATCCCCATATTCATTGCAGCTTTATTCACAACATGCAATGCATGAAAGTAACCTAAGTGTCAGTTGACAGATTAATGGATAAATAAATTCCCTTGATGGAATACTATTAAGGTTTAAGAAGGGGATCCTGCCATTTGTGACAACATGGATGAACCTGAATGATATTATGCTAAGTAAAACAAGTGAGACACAGAGAAAAATACTGTATGTTCTCAATTATATGTAGAATCTAAAACAGTTGGTTCATAGAAGCAGACAGTAGAATAGTGGTTACTAGATAGAGGTGGAGGGCTGTGGATCAAAGTATACAAAACTGCAGTTATGTAGAATAAATAAAGTCTATAATTAATGTTGTATTCTATACCAGAAATTTAGTAGAAAAGTAGATTTCAGGTGCTCTTACCACACACACACAATTGGTAACTATGTAAGGAGACTGATATGTTAATTATCATGACTATAACAATCATTTCACCATGTATATCAAAACATCATGTTCTATACTTTAAATATATACAATTTTTATAAACAAAAAATGAATGATTTTTAAAAAGTTTCCTTGATCTCTTTCCCTAGCTATCATACAGAAGCTATGACTATCTGTTTGTTTTGGTAAACACTTAAATTTCTATTACAATGGAAGAGGTGAGACGTCTAAGGTGCTCCTCTACTCTCTTACTATTGTAACTCCCTATCACCCCAAGTACTGTGCTTATGTAACCTTGCTCTTGCTACAGCAAACAATATTCTGTCTCTCCTAATTTTTTTGCATCATCCTTGAAATATGTTCTACTGTTTTCTACCTTAAAAAAAGAAAGCAGAGGGGCGCCTGGGTGGCGCAGTTGGTTAAGCGTCCGACTTCAGCCAGGTCACGATCTCGCGGTCCGTGAGTTCGAGCCCCGTGTCAGGCTCTGGGCTGATGGCTCAGAGCCTGGAGCCTGTTTCTGATTCTGTGTCTCCCTCTCTCTCTGCCCCTCCCCCGTTCATGCTCTGTCTCTTTCTGTCCCAAAAATAAATAAACGTTGAAAAAAAAATTTAAAAAAAAAAAGAAAAAAAAAAAAAGAAAAAAAAAAAAAAGAAAGCAGAAGCACTCATTGCATCATATCACATTCTTCCTTTACATTATCATTCAGCCCTGACATTCGCTTCTAGTTTGTCTTATCTACTTTTAAAGTCAAATTTCTTGGGGCACCTGGGTGGCTCAGTGGGTTAAGCATCGGGCTCTTGATTTGGGCTCAGGTCATGATCTCGCAGTCTGTGAGTTTGAGCCCCACATTGGGCTCTGTGCTGACAGTGCAGAGACTGCTTGGGATCCTCTCTCCCCTTTTCTCTCTGCTCCTCCCCTGCTTGTGCTATCTCAAAATAAATAAATAAACATAATTTTTTTTTTTAATCTCACAACTGTGAGGTCATGACCTTAGCCAAAACCAAGAGTCAGAAGCTTAACCAACTGAGCCACCTGGGCACCCCTATAAAGAAATGTCTCCATGCATTTCTTTGTTTATATGTCATTAATGATATACAAATGTCATTAATCTGGCTTCTGTCTTCATTGATCCTTTCAAAACGTCTACTTTTAATGTCACCAGCATCTTCCATGTTTTAAAATTCAAAAGTAACTCTTTAAACAATTGCTATGCCCACTGTCCTTTTCTTAAAGTACTCCCTTTGTATGATTTCTCTGATATCACACACTTCCTGCCTCTTTTGTTCCACTTCTTCTAAACTACCATATTTTACATTCTGCATATAGTCCTTAAATATTAGATTTCACAATTGTTTTGTCTTAAATCTTCTTCTCTTCTAACTTTACACATTTTCTTAAGCCATTGTATTAATCCCATTGTAGGTAATTATTATGGCCATGCTTACAACTCTAAAATGTACATAAATTCATCTCTTTCTGATTTGAAAATCCAATATCCACTATCTACTGATGTCCCCATTTTTTTTTAAGTTTATTTATTTTGAGAGAGAGAGAGAGAGGGCACAAGCAGGGGAGGGGCAGAAGAACACAGGAAGAGGAAGAGGAAGAGAGAGAATCCCAAGCAGGCTCTGTTTTGACACAGGGCTCAATCCCATGAACCATGAGATCATGACCTGAGCTGAAATCAAGACTCAGACGCTTAACCAACTGAGCCACCCAGGCACCCCTGATGTCCCCAGTTTTATGAGACCAAATGTCTCCAAGTGCTACATACCTAAAATTGCATATTCTCTCCAATCCAAATTTTTCTTCAGTCATGTTAATCACTGACACACTTTCAGCATCCATTCAGTTTCTTATATTCAGTGCAGGGGTGGCCATCCTCTGCCTATCCAACCAATAACAAAGTGCTGTGGATTCTACCTGGAATAACTTGAGACATTATATACTTCTCTACATATCAACTATCAAAAATCTAGTTTAAATCCATAGTCTTTCACCTGAGATATTTCAATAGCCTCCTAATTTGCGTTTTTTTCACACACTGTGTCTGTGAAGATCATTCTCCTTACTGAAGCAATACAGAGGTCCCCAAAATTGAAATTACATCATGCTGCTATGTTTGGGTTTTTCTTTTGCCTTTATGTAAAAACAAAAACAAAAACAAAAACAAAACACACACACACAAGCCATTCACATACCCACAAGATGTTCACTGCCTACCACTGACTTGCCTCTCAAATCTCAGGTTAGCTTCCTGCCTTTTCCTTTCATTCCATCTATCACAACATGCTCTTTCTCCTCTTGAGATCTTTACATAGACTTTTCCTATGGCTTACAGTTCTCTTAAACTATCCATGCTTAATACACACCAAAATCAAACCCCTTTTCACTACCATTCAGCAAGTTAAAGTCAATGCATTTGTCAAATCTTAACTTAAACCTCACATATTCAGAGAACATTTTTCTGCCCATCCTCTTAGATGAGTCCTCCTCATAATACTCTTCCATAGCGCTCTGTGACTTCCATAAGTTCCACAATTCTAGCTAAATAAAATGTAAAAATATTTGTTTGGTGTCTGTTTCTCAATTTAGAGTATGAGTTACTTAAGAGCAGGAACAATGTCATCTTCCTGGATATATTCTCAGTACAAAGAATGTTATCTGGAAGGCAGACACGAAGAATTATAAAATGAACAAATAAAAATTCAATGGTTTGAGAGATAGCCATCACTTTCTCACTTTTAGAAACCAAGAATACTAGCAGTATCTACCTTCTGGAAACTACCCTCTACTCTTACCCCAGGCAAAGGTCTAGCTTTTCCATTGTTATAAAGGCCAATACTTAAGGGATCATTCTAGTGTTATTTGCCATAGCATTTTACTGTTATTTCAACAAATCAATAAATTCTGGTATAATACAGAGTGCTGAACTAATTAATTTTCTATATAGACTTAGGCAGTAGAAAAAATCAATTTCTTATAGTAAAAAAAAAAGTGGGGGTATCATGGACATGGTAAGCTAGAAATACATGTCACTTCAATGGCTGAACAGTTACTTAGTTTTAAGCAATGAAAATATATAACCCAATGAATGGCTTAATTACTTAAAACACTTAAGGCAATTTCATTACTTTTCCTCATTTATTTATAATCAAGGTATTTGCAATCCAATTTTATTTAAAAGAAACACATCTAGGACTTTCCCTCTATCCCATACTAAGCTTTATAAGATTTCATCTGGAGAAGATTCAGTGTTAGTATATAACATTTACATATTAATATATAATATGTAAATATATAACATTTACATATTAAATCAAAATGATTTACTCTCCCTCTCCTACTCTCCCTCATTTTACTCATTTTCAGTTAAAAGCAATTTTTTGGTTTTAATTTGATCAAATTGTTAACATTGGTTTCACCTTCTCCAAATAGATTAACCTGGCATAAATAACATGTCTTTTAAATTGATGTTGCTTCAGTTAATGATAGAGACCATTAACAACTACAGTTTCAAGAAGTCCCATTAGATAATGAATTGGTCCTTTTCTTGGTTTTAGAAATGGCCCCAGGGAAGACTTATCAGGATGAAGTCAGTGAAGTCTTCTTAGAATGAGGATTAAAGAGGGATGACAATTTTTTGACAATAATGAATTACAGACCCAGAAAACAAGTTATCTGTAGAAATATTAGGAATATAAAGAAAAACAGAGGCTCCAATAGTGTAACAAGAAATTGCAACAATGGGTAAATCAGGAGGAAAAAAAAAAACAACGGCTTTCCCATGAGCATATAGTGAGTCATTTAGTGAGCTGAATTTATGACACCCTTGACCCCAAAACTTGCTCTTTTAAAAGGCAAAACAGTTTTCTTCTTAAATTTGGAGAAATTTTACATTTTTAAAGTTTAAATTTAAAGTTAAGTTTGTTTTCTCCCCTGACTTTTGTTGCATTAACAAAGGTAATGATAATTGTCGATCTCTCTAGTTTGTTTGACTACATATAAATTCTTATGGATGTGAATGTATTATAATGCCTATTGCATTTCTATCTGCAAATGATGTTACTTCTTTATAGAGGCCCCGACTAAGGTATGTAAGATGGTAGTGATGTTAGGCTGATAATCATGATAAGAAGCTAACATCTATAAAGCACATGCTGTTGCTAACAGTTATTCTAAATACATTATAGATATTAAATCATTTAATTCTCACAATAAGCCTATGGTGAAGGTGCCATTATTATCCTCATTCTTTTTAGATGAACACCAGCTTTCAAAGATTTTCCCAAGGCCAAGCTGTTAGTAAGTATACATATAAATATTTTTATTTTCAATGAATGTTTTTGAGTATCTATGCTGTGTCAGGTAACATGCTATGTAAGTTCATACATTGCTTCTTTTAATCTCCACAGTACACCAGAGAGGGAGATAGCAATTGATCCTGACTTGTCCAGAGACAAAATGGGTACAGAAACATTTAAGCAGCTTGCCCAACAAAGACTGGCATCCAGACCCCAAACCCGAATTCCTTTTACTATGCAACATTGTCTCCCAGTATATCCTAAATAGTAGTGGATTTTCCAAAGTAATAAAACACTAATTTTCACATATTTGTTATACTGAGGTCACATTCAGCAGTATTTAATGGTCTGCACTGTGATCTTCTGCCCAACACATGCTAAAAGAAAGCAAAGGTTTTAGATCTGTTCATTGGGAAGGATCATTGCTATACAATCTAAAGGTTAGAAAGAGAATAAAATCTCAAATCATGATATGATATTTATTTTTTAGTATGCCACATAAGTTGGCCTGAAGAAATCTCAATTTTATAGCAAAAAGTCAAAATGTTCTTTCAGTGTTTTGTTGGTTTGTTCTTTAGGCTTTAGACAGCTTTGCAGTACAGCTGGAAAAGGGAATCATAACATTTGGGAGTAAAGTTGCTGAAGTGTCCAAACTATAACCCTGTGTTATTAATGAGTTGGTGCTGAATTCAATAATTTAAGAAGTGGTTCTACCTGGGAAGGATTAGCTGAGGCCAACCTTACCAGTCACTGTACCAGTCCCACATGTGTTGAATATTGATTGAAATTAAAGATGAAAGTTAAAGGGATTGTGGCATGTAATGGTAGAATCATAGAGTAAAAACAGCATTTTGCTGAAAATTCCAATTATTTTTCTACCTCTAACATGGTTTGTAAACTCTCCAGTCTAACTTTCTCAAATGCTAAAATACAGGAATCAGAGTAGACTGTTTTTAAGGTCATGTCCTGCTTAAAAAATTATGTTTCAATAACAATGTCTATATTATTGGAAATGAGATGGCTAATTTCCATCCCCCCAGCTTTAAATGAAAATGGACAAGTAACTTAACACACCTGTGCCTCAGTTTTCTGGTATGGAACATGAGCAGTAAATACAATCATTTTGCATGCTTCTGGATCAGTGCTGTCCAGTAGAAATACAACATGAGCTATACATATGATTTTAAAGTATTTAGTAGCTACTAAATAATTAAATAAATTATATAATTAATTAATTAATGAAAAAGTAAAAAGAAACAGGCAAAATTAATTTTTATAAGATATTCAATTCAACATTATTTCAGCATATAATCAATATAAAAATACTGGTGATATATTTTATATTCTTTTTAGGACACTAAGTCTTTAATATCTGATATATATTTTACATTATAACACATTACTGTTCAGACTAGCCACATCTGAAATGCTCATTATCCACATGTGGTTAGTGGCTACAATTAATTTCATAATCTATCATAGGATGTGATAGAGATAATGCTAAAAGTTCATTTTACTTCAATTACTTATTCAATAGTAGAATCTACCTTTCAACATTCTGGACATTTGGTAATCTAAGAAGAGATTTAAATTACTTTGAAATCAAATGAAGATGGTTTTATACTAAGGGGTATATAAATATTTTATAAGGGTCACAGTCTTTTAAACAGTATGCTTGATACTGGTACACAGATATAAAATTAAGAAAATGCAATGAACCAGGGTGCCTGAGAGGTTCAGTCAGTTAAGCATCTGACTTTGTCTCAGGTGATGATCTCATGGCTTGTGAGTTCAAGCCCTGTGTCAGGCTCTGGTGCTGACAGCTCAGAGCCTGGAGCCTGCTTTGGATTCTGTGTTTCCCTCTCTCTCTGCCCATATCCCACTCACTCTCAGTCTCTCTCTCCTTCAAAACTAAACATTAAAAATTTTATATATATCTATATGTCTATATCTATATATCTATATCTATAGATATAGATATATAGATATAGACATACAGATATATATATATATATAGATAGATAGATAGATATATCTATCTATATATAGATATAGACATATAGATATAGATATAAACAACTCAGGAAGGGCGCCTGAGTGGCTCAGTCAGTTAAGTGTCCAACTCTTGATTTGGGCTCAGGTCACGATCTCATGGTTCAGGGGATCAAAACTGCATCAGCAAGAGCTTGCTTGGGATTCTGTCACTGCCCCCAGTTGCCTCATGTGCATGCACTCTCTGTCTCAAAATAAATAAATAAACATTAAAAAAAAACCCGAGGGATAAACTTAATATATATTAAGTTAGCATTTTGAGGCTGTGAGAATAAAATGGTTTTCCAATACACGGCATCTCTTACTGGAATGGTGAGCATTATATGAACTCTTATGCTAGGTGCCCGGCATTCTCTATGCATTGTGTCATTTGATCTTGACAACGACCATAAGGTAAGTGTTAATGTTATTTAAAATTTACAGGTCAGACAAACTGCTTGGAGAGGTTTAGTGACTTCCTCGTTCTCATGCAGATAGAAAATTGTAGAGTCCAATTCCATACCCAGATCTCTTTGGTAATAATTTTTGTTTTTTCAAAATCAGTAAGATTTTTCCCTAATGTCTTGAGAACTCTCACTGCCCCTTGATATATAACCTTTTAGAGGCCACTTAATTTTCTGCTTCACTTTTAAAAATATAGTTTTGTTTTTGCTTCTCTTGTCTCTTCTTCTTCATTTTTTTTCTTGCATTTATCTCCTTCTTTTCATCCTCCCACTCAATCTCTTCTCTGAACATGACTGACCTCACAGACCCCCCATCATTTCCCATATCTCCTACACAAATCAAGAGGTTTTGATGGCGTGGTGGTTGGTGTTAGCTTGGGATCCCTCCCTGACATTCTAGATATGCTTCTTTCTTTCTTTCTATGTGGTAAATCACATGTTGGAAGTTTCCCTCCTCCATCAGTCTTGCCCATTTTTGCCCGAGATATAAATATGAAGTTTCTGGCATGAAGATGGAATGGTAGATTGTATTTACCAAAAAATGTCCACGTATTTTTTTTCCTCTTCACATGCAAATTCAGATTCTTGGTGACCCTCCTCGTGAAGGGGAGTTTATTTCCCTCCCAGTGAACCTGGGTGGGTTTTTTTTTCCTGATTGTTCCATGAAAAAAAACGTGGCCTAAGTGACTGTGTGTGACATTTGAGAACTGGTCATAAAAGGTGACACAGTTTCTGCCAGGCTCTCTCTATTGGGATGTTAGCCTTTGAAGCCCTGAGCCACCAAATAAAAGTCCAGCTATCCCAAAGCCCCTATGCTGGAGAAAACATGCAGAAAGAACACTCAGGTAGAAAGGGGTTTCTGAGGGGCCTCAGCTTGTCCAAGTTAATTGGATGACTGAATATTCCCAGCCCAAGTGTCACAGGTGTAAGCGAGAGGGTCTTCAGATCAGCCCAGCTCTGAACCATCTAACTGCAAATACATGAAACCCCGAGTGACAACTACCTAGCTGAGCTCAGTCTACTCGAGAACTATAACACATAAAAATAAAAGGGTTTATATTTGCTTTAAACCACTAAGTTTGGAGTTGATCTGTACCAATACATAACTGGAACATATGGTAAACTTCTTAACATTCATGGTGGGATATAATTTAATAAATAAATATAAAATTCATATCACCATCTCTTTGGAAGTTTAGAAGAAGTGTAGTTCTTTTACTTAAGGTCCCCGTTTTGTACCATAAATCTCTCTGGTTTATTTTGTTAATTAGGTAAAAAAGCTACTGATGCATTTTTCATCTGGTCGTCATTGAATGGTGCTTTGCAGACTGTGCACAACATTCATGTGGTTTCATAATTAAGCTCTTCAAATTAATTAGGCCAATAAAAACAATTAAGTCACAAAAAGACTTCCTGGGTCACTTGGTCCAAGTTCCTTCCCACATTAAATAAAGCTTTCAGAGAGAAGGCAATGTCCACTAAGTGTCAGTATGTTCAGGAGATTTCAAGGTCCGGGAAAGAGAATGAGGATTCTAAATTATGTCATGGAAACTTATGAATTCCTCAGAACTTTAAGGACCTGCCATGTATACTATGTCACTAAAAAATAACAGCATAGAATAATGAAGACAGAAAGGTGATTTTTGTAAACATATGTTGTATCTATCAAATCTAATGCAGAGCCATAAATCTATGTTTAAGTCAAAGAGACTAAGGGAGGGAACAAATGTAACATTCTATTCTTCTTGATGCAGAAAGGTAACTGCTTGTGTTTTCTGACCCTCGCTAACAAATGGCAAGACTTCAACGTTTCACACAATGAGTGTAAGTATCCCTTTTGCCCTTGATCTGCAGCTCCAACTCTGTGCTTCCCATTGGACACTCACAAACAGAAGCCCTTGCGTTTTCATTTACGCCCTGTCTGCTTAGGCTGCTTTGTTCGTACAAATCTAGCACAAGGCCTGTTAAGCAGTGCTCAGGGAATGTTAGATGATGGTGATAGTTCTGATAATGGCTATGATGGTAGAGTGCATTTTCTTAAATCTTTAGAGTTTTAAGAGTACAGATAATTTATCTGGTTCTTTTTTTTTTTTTTTTTTTCATTTTTAAGGTGTAGATGTTCAGAATTTATGGAAATATCTCAAGGTGAAAGAGCCTCTGCTATTCAATTTACTCTATGCCTATTGTATATAAATATGTTTATATACTAAATTATAAATAAATTCTATAATACAGAAAATATAGCTGGTAATAAATGTAAAATGAGATGTCATTTTTTCTTATATAATTTTACTCATCATTCCACATACTAAGGACATTCTTCTATTCAACTATCCTGAGATTTAAAAATTTCAACTAAAGGGACACCTGGGTGGCTCAGTCGGCTGGGCGTCTGACTTCAGCTCAAGTTATGATCTCACAGTTCATGGGTTCGAGCCCCGCATCAGGCTTTGTGCTGACAGCTCAGAGCCTGGAGCCTGGAGCCTGCTTCAGATTCTGTGTCTTCCTCTCTCTCTGCCCCTCCCCGGCTCACACTCTGTCTCTCTCTCTCAAAAATAAATAAAAACATTAAAAATAAATAAGTAAATAAATAAATATTTCAACTAAAAAGACATACGCATTAAGCTATCCAAGAATTATTCATTAATGAATCAAAAGAGACCACCATTCTACAGGTCCCAGCAGCTTCTTAAGTGTGCATAATGGACACGAAGACAAAGAGACTATCTTCCGGCCTAAATAAAACTGAAGCATTAATTTTGGTGGAACTTTCCACTAAAAATAAACAACAATGAAGTGAAGAGAGAATGTGGCCTTCTTTAGCTATAAATAAGTTAAAACTGAATAATGTAGGCCAAATTACATAGACAAAAATACCTTTTCCCAAGAAGAAAAACACCTTTGAATACTGAAGTATAGATACAGCTCCCAGGAATGTTAGGACATTCATAAAATTCTTGTCTATAATTGCAACTTTAATGATTGATACCTGCAATTTCATTATGTATCATTTTTATAGCCATCAACTGAGATAATTAGAAGATCCAGTTAACTTTTCATTTCATTTATAGCACATTTCATTTATAGCAATATCAAACTAACACCACACAGTGCTAAAACTATACAAACTTATTTTAAAAGCCAACTATATTTTCCCCTATTTTAAATGCAGTATACATTATTTTTTTCACTTGCAGGAAGACTTTATAAAGATCCTGTCTGTGTTATTTCTTGTAGAAAAATATCAAATATATAAATACCATTTTTCTCAGTGTTCACATAGTATCTATTCTCTTCAGGTTCACATTTAGATTCACCTGATAATTGAGCCATTGGTTTGAGGAAGCAGTGTGCTTGTACATATTTTTCTAACTCAGTCTTCCTACTGTGAGGCTGATGGTTTTATTCCCATCTTGCTTAAAAGGAACTGGGGAATTGAGGTTATGTGATTCACCAATTGTTACCTACTCAATGAAGGCATGAATCACTGTTCATACGCCCAATCATTCCAAGTTCAGAGCTATGGTGTACTATGTAAATTATAATGCCTCTTTTGATAACTAATCACACTAATAATTTTTCCAGTTTTATACTTTTCAAATTTCTATCTTTCAATGTACTCATAAACATTCTTTGAAAAGTTGAAAGTCACTGTGTATCAAGATAACTAAAAGAAATAAAATAAATAAGTGCTAGCAAATGATGAATGTGATTAGCTGAATCCTTTGGTTTGACTCAAATCTTTCCCTCTACAATGTATTTAATAGAGCACGAAAAAGGAATGCCCAATTCTTTTCACTAACTC
Source organism: Leopardus geoffroyi (assembly GCF_018350155.1). Classification (NCBI taxonomy): domain Eukaryota; kingdom Metazoa; phylum Chordata; class Mammalia; order Carnivora; family Felidae; genus Leopardus; species Leopardus geoffroyi. The sequence continues at coordinate 94,406,392 of NC_059336.1, read as the reverse complement.
CTCATCATCACAATTTTCAATTAGACAATGCCTCTTTTAAAAATCATTCCATGAGGTGCCTGGGTTGCTCAGTTAGTTGGGTATCTGACTCATGATCTCAGCTCAGGTAATGATCTCAGGGTCATGAGTTCAAGCCCCACTTTGGGTTCTGCCTATTTAAAAGCCTACTTAAAAAATCATTTTAAATTCTAAAATTATTTTCTCATAAGATTTAAATCATCTATTTGGATCCTGAACATTTCTGGTATTCTTTAAGCATAACATTTAACAATAGCTTAATTTCATTAAGTTATCTTAAAAATTGATGTTATTTCTTAAGATTAATTTATGGATAGAATATTTAAACATTCAAGTGGTTCATTCCAAATAACTTAGTCTAAAGGGGCCAAAATAAAGAATTATTTTATTATTGATGTTTTTAAATTATTATTTGCTAAAGAATGGAAGAGATAAAAAATAATTTTAGCAAATAGTTGGGAATAATTCACTTAGGTTAAAGAAAAATAGAGAGAGGTTACAATGACCTAGTTTCATAATTAAGAATAATAACACTTATTAGATCATATAAAGGGTAGTAAAATCCCAGCAGCTTTTCAGCCTCATGAATGAGAAAAATGTTTTTATATGATGGACCCAGTATCACCAGGGTCTGTGTGAGGATATAATCACTTACCAGGGAAACCGTGAAAATCAGTAGAGTTGATTCTAAAATTTATAAAGTCTAAATTCTAATTTCTATAGTACTCAATGTTTCCTCCTCTTGGGAATGTGTATATAGTAAAGAAGGAAAATTAAATTGGAAATACTTGATATCGACAATATGTAACTTACAGATATATAAACCATTCGCTAATTTAACAAAGATTTCTGAGAATCTGTTACATGCAAAAACTGCATTAGAATCTATTATACATGTTTGGGTGGCTCAGTCATTCAAGCCTTCTACTCAGGTCATAATCTTACAGCTTTGTGGGTTCAAGCCCTGCATTGGGCTCTGCACTGGCAGCACACAGCCTGCTTGGGATGGTCTCTCTCTCTCTCTCTCTCTCTATCTCTCTCTCTCTCTGCCTCTCCCCCACTCATGCATCTCTGTCTTGCTCAAAATAATTAAACTTAAAAATAAATAAACTTAAAAATATATATATATATATATATATATATATATACTCTCTCCATTAACTGAACTCAAATATCCTAAAATTTTTGACATTTTTCTTGAAAATATGTAATAGACAGGGATTGTTCTTTCATTTCCTGCCTTTCATGCCTTAGGACAAGGACAGAGATTACTTGTTGTATGAATTCAGAACACTAAACTATGACTACTGGTCAACATTCTTTCCTCTTTTCAAACCCAGACCAACTTTTATTTATTCTAAGTGGTGATCTCAACAATTTAGTTAATAACCACAATAACCTTCCTGGTTTTCTCTCCCTCCTATTCATAATTTCCTCAGCAGGACATTGGTAACTCACTCTTCTTGACCTCATCATTATCCAAGTTGAACATTCAGTAACACCTCATTGTTCTTTTTCATCACATGCCAGTTCTGTTTCACCTCAGCATAACGTGGATCTGCTCAGCATGGCTATTTCTTATAAAAGAGCCTCTTTTCCTTCCGCTTATCCTCTACATTTACTGAAATTAGTTTTAACCTCATTGAACTCTTTATTTTCTAAATCCATCAGTTATAATATAACCACAAATCCTTATACCTCAGCAAGTTCATGGTCTCTTATTTCAATTATGCTCTCCTAGGTACTCAGAATGTACTAGATTATACATTTTCACAATGCCCGCCTTGACAATCTTCAGCTCTAGCACAAGCTCACTTCTCATTTCTATCCCAAGCAGTAGTGTTCATGGCCATGAACCTTCTGACCATTTCACTTTGGAGTCATGATATTTAACTTTACCTTTGCCCTTGCTGGTGCTCAGAAATATTTTACTTCCTCCATCGCAGAAAAATCAGTAAATACAACTAATCAAAATGAAAAGACTGAATTACCAACTGTGCCAAATTGAGCTAAAATTGGAGCAAGATGTAATGAGACAGTTAATGACATAGATGAGAATATCTTAGCTGTCACAATCTCCCTTCCACCTCATATACTCTCCAACTGAAATTAAGCTTTCTAATTGCATATATATTCCTATTATTTATCATTAGAAAACTCCAAGCAGAATTAGATAAAAATAGGGCACCTGGGTATCCCAGTCGGTTAAGCTCCCGGCTCCTGATTTCGGCTCACGGCATTATCTCAGTTTGTGAGTTCAAGCCCCACTCTATCAGTGCAGGGCCTGCTTGGGATTTGTTCTCTCCCCTCTCTCTGCCCCTACCCTGCTTGCTTTCTCTCTCAAAATAAATACATAAACTTAAAACATTAAAAAAAAATAGATAAATTCTGTTTGGAGCTACCAGATACTAGACCACAAAGGCTTTGTTCAAAGAATAAGGACTGCAAGGCAGAGGAGAGCTAGAGGATCTGTTCAGCCTCTAAGTGAAAGATCCTGATCAGTGAGGCAAGATGAAGACAGCTGTCTGCCAGGTAAAACAGGAAAGAGAGAGCTAGTTAGAAAATTCACAAAAATATATACAGAAGTGATGATCAACCCCTCTTTTATAGATGACAAATTATGAAATGAAACATTATTAATGATATATAAATATGTCTCTACAAATACTTTCATAACTACATACATGAAAGACTATTCAATATCTTGATGAAGAAAATTCAAAACCTTAACTGGGATTAATGAATAAGCAAAAACATATGCTCCCCTCCAAATGACACCACTTGTCTCACAGGTACTTGACCAAATCTTCAAGAAACTGAGAGTCTCTTTTTAAGCAAATTCTTTAGGGAACAGAAAAAGAAGGAAAGGTTCACAACTACTGCATTTCAAGTATTCTAAGATTCACTTTTGTTAATATGTAAGCATTTTTGAAATTATGATGTATCTTACAACCAAAAAGCATTTGGTCAAAGTTTAAATGACATGATTCCATTTTTGAAGTTTTAATTTTAAATGTTTATGTATTTTTGAGAGACACACAGAGCGCAAGCAGGGAAAGGCAGAGAGAGAAGGAGACACAGAATCCAAAGCAGGCTCCAGGTTCTGAGCTGTCAGCACAGAGCTAACATGGGAACTCGAACTCACAAACCATGAGCTAAGCCATTTGTGAGCTAACTCACAAATCATGACCTAAGCCAAAGTCGGATGCCCAGCCTCCTGATCCAGCCAGGCACCCAGACATGATTCCATTTTTAACATAAAATAAATGGTGCATCTTATAATTAAATGACATGTCAGTTTCAATGAAATAGCATAGTAGGTAAAGGCTAACATAATAATTACACCTGTATTTTCTTAATGTTATTCCTATTCCTATTAGTTTCAAATTACTACCAACTTAGTGATTTCAAGCACCATGAATTTAGTATCTTACAGTTCTGGAAGTCAGAATTCTGGGATGGGTTTCACTGTGCTAAAATAAAGATTTTAGCACTTTTGCTTTCCTTTATTCGAGATTCTAGGGGAGAATCCATTTTTGCCTTTCACAGTCTCTAGAGGTGGCCCACATTCCTTGACTCCTGGCCCCCTTCCATCTTCAAAGCCTGTAATGTCTTGCTGAGTCTTTCTCACATGAGATCACTCCAACACTGACTCTTCCTCCTCTCTTTTCCATGTTTTTTTTAAAAAAAATTAATGTTTATTAATTTTTGAGGGAGGGAGAGAGGGAGGGAGGGAGAGAGAGAGAGACATGAGCGAGCAGGAGAGGGACAGAAAGGGAGACACAGAATCTGAAGCAGGTTCCAGGCTCTGAGCTATCAGCACAGAGCCTGATGCAGGGATCAAACTCACCAACCACGAGATCATGACCTGAAACAAAGTCAGATGCTTAACTGAGTGAGCCAGCCAGACACCCCTTCCATGTTTTAAATACTCTGTGATTACACTGGGCCCACCTGGATCATTCAGGATAATCTTCCTGTCTTAATGTAGGCTGATTAGCAAACTTAATTCCATCTACAACCTTAATTCTCCCTTTCCCTGTGACATAATATAGGTATAAATGTCCTAGGGATTAAAACATGTGCATCTTTGGGAGAGCAATTATTTTGCCTACAACACCCAAATGAGATGATATTGGAATAATAAAGTGCTGACTTTCACTATATAAACACGTACAAAATAACAAATATAGTATTACAAATCAATTATAGAACTCTACAATATATAATATATAAGGTTCACATATATACATATTCATGAATGTGTGTGTGTTATATGTATGTCATGACTAGTAAAATTTATTCTGGAAATGCAAGGATAGGTCAAATAATAAACTTTATCAATATAACCCCCACCATTAAAAGGTTCTCAAAACACATGGAAATTTAAATGGATTCAATCAATTTATTCAGTAAAATGTAACACTAATTCATGATTTTAAAAATTATAGGAGGACACAGTTACTTCTTATCAGAACTTATATCATGCATCCTAATTTAAAGATAGTACAATGTGAGGAAACAACAAGTGTACATCTTAGAAGTGACAGGCTGTGGGGTGCCTGGGTGGCTCAATTGGTTATGTGTCTGACTTTGGCTCAAGTCATGATTTGTGGGTTCAAGCCCTGCGATGAGCTCTGTGCTGACAGCTCAGAGCCTGGAGCCTGCTTCGGATTCTGTGTCTCCCTCTCTGTCTACCCCTTCCCTATTCATGCTCTCGCTCTCTCTATCTCCCTCCCCCTCAAAAATAAATAAACATTAATAAAAAAAATGACAGAGTGCATTATGTGGGAGGATGTCCTTTTCTCTTTTACTCTCTAAATTACACTAAGAATTAGCAACAAGAAACTTTTTAACACAGTAAAATGAATCTAGCATCGACTCAATAGCAGATAACCCACTTAGGATGAAAACTTTAGCACAGAGAATCAGCAACAAGATTAGATAGATGTCTGCTCTCAAATCAGTTACTCAAACAGTTTTAGTAATGCAATAATAAGAGAAAAAGAAATGAGATATAAGAAACAATAACTTTCAAAAACCACTGAAGCCCACAAAATATACTCAAATAATTGGAATGTTCTACTATAATAGTAGACAGGAAATATTACTATTTTAATGATGTTGGATATTCCTAATTTTTTTCTGCAAATTCAATATAATTTTTAGAAACTATCAAAACAAGGAATTTCATGAAAATTGAAAAGTGATCCTAAAATTCAAATGAAAGAGGAGAGTTCCCAGGTGAGCTAAGACAATTTTGAAGCAGAATACACTGAGAATGTATACCTTTTCAATAGCAAGACTAATGGTGGACATAATTGCACAGTTTGGTATTGTCATAGTGATAGACAAATAGATAAGTGGAACGGAATTGTGAAATAAGAAACAGATTCTAACGTATGGAAATAACATGTGGTAGAGTTGACACTGCAAGTCATTTGAGAAAGAAAGTGTGGGTATCAAATTCTTCAGAAAACACCATACTTATGAGTGAAATCTTCAAATATTTCTGCTAAAATCAAAAACGAGATGGGATGCCTGCTAAAACTGCTAAAACTATTCAACACTGCACTGCAGGATTTAGAGCCTTAAGAAAAGAAAATAAAGGATAAAGAAAAGATAAAAGAATTAAAATAAAAGAATAAAACTCATTCACTAAGCAAATGATAGGATCTACTGAACAAATAGCTTAAAGTATGCATATTTTTAGAACGAATAATAAAATTCAGCTAATTTTCTATCAGTATATAATGAAATCTTAATAGTTAGAAAAGTTATAAGGCATCTTGGAATAAACATGATAAAGTATGTGCAAGACTTACAAGAAAAAAATTAAACTTCATTGAAAGATTTAAAACATAAAACCAATGGACAAATTCACCATGTCAGTGTTCAAGACGACACAGTTTTATAAAGATATATATTCTCTCCAAGTTTAATGTGATTTCAATCACAGTCCATCAGTAGTTTTCATGTAAATTGGTAAGCTAAGTGCCAAGAGGCAGAATTGCCATGATACCCCTCAAGACAAAACTGAGTTAAGGATGCCTGCCATTTGATCTCACAAACTTTACAAAAGTAATAGAATATGGTGTTGATTTAAGATTACTTTAGAAACATGTTGCAAAATAATAAGAAATGTAGATAAACATATACATGTACATACCCCTATATATGGATATTAGTTACTGTTTCATTTAAAGCAACAAGAAATAGAAAATAGCTAACAACAGAGGTTTGGTTTAATAAACTATATTAGAAGGGCACCTGGGTGACTCAATCAGTTGAGCGTCTGACTTTAGCTCAGGTTATGATCCCACGGCTTGTGAATTCAAGCCCCACGTGGGGCTCTGTGCTGACAGCTCAGAGCCTGGAGCCTGCTTCAGATTCTGTGTCTCCCTCTCTCTCTGCTCCTCCCTTGCTCGCACTCTGTCTCTGCCTCTCTCTCAAAAATTAATAAACATTAAACAATTTTTTTAAACTACAATTAGATGATATACAGAGATGCCATTTAAAATCAGGAGGTAGAAGGAAGTTTTAAATTATCAGGTATATTGGCCATAATATATTGTTTAATGAAAAATATCTTAAATACTACTGCATCTCATTTTTGAAATATAAACTGTATGCATATCTATATATCCGTAAAGCTATGCATAGAAATGACTGAAGATACACAAAATCCAACATGTACCCATTTTCATGTCTGTGGTGGGACTGAGGTGTTGTGTGGGCTTTTAATCTGTAAGATTAGTTTGCAAGTGTTCTTTTTAAGTGTATTAGTCTTTGAAATCAATTAATGAAAATTCTATTATTTTGATAAAGCAGTGTCATAGAAAAATTCTCAGACTTCAAGTTAAAGCTTTCAAAATATTTGTAGAATATAGAGCTTTTATTCAAATTTTAACATAAGCAAAATTAAAATATATGTATGTATATTATAGTTTAATATTCTTTTTATAACTATTTTCTCTGTGATAATTTTAACTTATACATTTTTTCTTATTTTCATTGTTACCATAAACGAATATTACAGCAACTTTGGTCAAGAATACCTGTTGACTGCCTGACAAAATGTGCTCGGTGCCTTTATTATCAGTGGGTTCTTTGTTCAGATGATATGTAAAGCAACTAGGTTCTGTGAGAAGCAAAATGCACAAAGGAGGAGCAAAAGCAAAGAGAAAGACCGAATTAGAAATGCCTAGTAAACACTGCCACATAATTATGAATTTTCATTTTTAACAAAAAAGAAGAAAAGCAATTATACATAAACCAGCTTGACCTCAAGGATTTTTTTTTTTTTTATACTTGCAGCCATGTCTAGCTTAAACCTCAATCACCTTCATAAAGCAGCTTCTGAGGCTGTGTTTAACACTTTAATGCTGTTACATTTCCTTTTCTGTAAAAGAAATTAAAAGCAATGTAAAATGCATGCAGTTCTTTTGGGCACAATAAAGCGAACTCATGAAGCTGAGTCTTATTTCTTTGTTTTGTGAACTTTGACCATTTTATCTAATGATAGCTCACACGTGGACCCAGAAGACTTTAACAGGATTACCAGAGAACCTTTCCTTTTCCACTTTGTGGTGGAATATCATATGGCTTAGACTTAGACAAGTAATTAAACTCCAACAAGGAACCTTGGTAACATTTCAAGCTGTTTTGCGTCACATGCCATGAACCTTTTCTCACTTTTGGAAGGACAATATTATCCAGATCAAATTTTGCGACTTGGAATTACCCTACCTAAGTTAAGAGAAAGAGGCTTAACTGACACAAAACACACACACACACACACATACACACACACACACACAAAACAAAAAATTCTAAGAAACATGAAGTCTCCAGTTTGCAGCAAAACCCCTAAAGAATCCAAATCCTTGAAAATATGCAGCCACACTGCTTATCACCACTCCACAGGCATAGGTCTTTTATCTGAGTCTCTAAGACTATTGCTCTATTTTCGCCATCAGCTTTAGGAGATCCGCACATCATACTCTTTGGCTTCTGCCAGGTTTTCTGCTGAGCATAACAGTCCCTCTAAAACCACAGTGTGGCTATCTCACTTGTGCTGCAGACTCAGTAGTTCAAAGTCCTCTAATGTTACATATCAGTTTGCTTTGCACATCTAAGAGGTTAGGGAAATATTCATAGATCCAAGTCATTACATTAATTTTAAATACTTCCCTCGTTTTTCTTTGAAGAGAAAACAAAATGCAGAAATATCCTCTTTCTCATCCACCTAAAATTTCTGTATTATTATGATTAAATTCCCTTTGCCACACTTCATCATAAAGCTTTACTGATACTTTTTACCATTAAAAGATAAATGTATAGGTACACTATATCTCTGGGAGGAGGAGAGGGACACAAGTAACAGAGGATACTTCAATGTTTTAACTAATACTTATTTCAATACTAGTCTAATTACTAATCTAATGCTAATCTAATATAATCAAACCAATGCTATGCCACATGTAGTAATATTCTAATTTCATAGGTAAGAAAACAGACTTTGGATTTCATAAATTATTCAAGGTGACAAATGGTACAGCTGGACTTGAATCATTTCCTTAATTATGAATTGATAATTATAATCATTAAATGAAATAATGGATATTTGGTATCAGTGACTCTCTCAAGATTGCCTGGTACCAAGCTAGCTGGGATTTGTGGCTCTCACGGTCTCCCCAACAGGGAGAGTGGCTCAAAATCTTCTCTTTACACGGGGCCACCAAGTGCCATATCATCATGAGGCTTCTTGTATTCTCATGCTCTAAAAAGGTTGAGAAACAGGATCGTAGGGACCTCTTCCTGGAGCATAACCCAGAGTTTGTACACTATATCCTGCTCTCGGCTTATCACTCTGGAAGATAAAGCCAGATCAGGGGACTGTATGTTCCACCTTGCTAACCCTCTGCTTTTGAGTTTCTTCTATAAAATCCATTTCTCTTGCATCTTTTCTTTCTGTGAGGTATGGCTTTTGCCTTTAATCCCTATTACATAGCATGTGAAGAATTTGGTAAGTGGTTGATGAATGTTGGCAGTGATTTCCATTATTTGTTATCATTATTAGAATAAACTATCAACTGGAATTTTTAATATCTGTGATACCTTTGCCATGATTCCAAATATTTTCTTAAGTTCTTTGACTGAGAAAGTCCTCCTTACCTTTCTCTCTCCAGAGACTTCCTATATCATCTTTAAAATAGTTGAAATTTCACTTCTTCTCTGACTTCCCCAGGTGAATTTAGATGCCCATCTTATGTCTGGCTGTAGTGTGTTCTAAATAGTAATATACTGCAATGTTCTATGTAAACACGAGTCCACTAGGCTGTTGAGCAACTTAGGGTAAAGTTGCAAGATCTTTCCATTTGATTAGAAGTAGAAAGGTTGTCTCTAACCAATACAATGGAAACATTGCTTTTTTTCTTTTAGTCCATTAGTAATGTTAACTATTTATCTGGAATGTTCTTTTTTCTATATATTACACAGTAGAAGCATTTAAGAGATAATTTATTGATGTCAGCATGAATCTTTTCTTCCCAATGTTTTGAAGTGTCCTTACAAAGATTTAATGTCATAAAACAGGGCTTTGTAGTTACTTTGAGGATGCCTCATGAAATTCTTTTTAGTGATCTTTCAGAATATCTTTCCCTCCAAGTACAAAAACCAAGCCACTTTCTCTAAACTGGCAGCATCTTAGTGAAAAAATAGTTACATTTGGAATAATAAATATGGAATGTTTAGATCTGGGCATATGTTATGCTCTCTGCCAAGGCTCGAGCATAGCATTTGTTATCATATTGATTTTCCTCAAATCCACTCACAACCCAAGTACTATCTGAAATATTTCACCTCTTTGACAGAACAAAGAATTATTTCTAACTGATGGAAATCAGGTGGGAAAGCATTTGTCTTTTTATTATTCTGAATAAATACTTAGGGTTCTAAAGGAAGAAATTTTAAAAACTAAAGTTTATTGGGTAACTACTGAGTATCAGAAGTCCTCTTCAATTAGATGTTCAAGACAGATAAATGATAAATAATAGATAGACAGTAGTTAGACAAGACAGACTGATAATCAGAGATTTTGGTATCTCAAATACCGTAATTGATTGCCTTTGGGATATGATTTTTTTTTAATGGTGAAAAAATCTTGTTAGATTTTTCCAAAGCACAATATTCCCTATTTTTACATGGTAGTTGCCTTTCTTAAAATTCAATGTATATTACACAGTGCAAAAAGATATTAATGGTATACATGTAATGGAGTTAAATTCCATATGCACGTATGGTGAATTTTTTAAAAGGTACCCTTTCCTTCTGAATACAGCTGTCAGCCAGGGCACATGGTTTTGCTGGACTTTGGCCTTACTTGGCCCCTTGGTCAGGCATCCTTGTGCTGTAAACAAACATTTGCAGAGGCCCTTGTTTTAGCTTCTGATGATAGTAATAGACTTTTCATTAATTCAAGACATTATAAAGTCTTTTTGTAGGCCAAAGAATATTTCTTACCACAGGCTAGAGAATTCTTCATTACACAAGACTTTTCTGTTCACTATAGACCACCCTGTATCACTGACCACTTCGGATCTAACTTCAGCAGCTCCTATTATTACCAAATAAAATTGATACACAGGTCTCTAAAAAATGCACCGTATAGGGTGGTAACACACCCTCTGAGAACCACTCCTTTAACCTTCACTTCACTGGTCTTCAAACAGGAGAAACCACACTCTCAAATACTTTGGCACACCTTAGATTTTAAGAATTCTCTGTTTTGCTCTCACTTGAGCCTCACATATTCCAGGCAACTGACAAAAAGGATGTTGTTATTCTCAATTCAAGGACAAGAACAATAAAGTGAGTTATCTAACTTTGTATAACTAGAGAGTTTAAAAACCACGGTAAGATCTCTATTGTCCTGAAGGGATATTTTCTTTTCCTTTTTAATTCTGAGAGAGAGAGAGACAGAGAGAACATACACAAACAGGGAAGGGGCAAAGAAAAAGGGAGAGAGAAAGGGAATCCCAAGCTCTGCCAGCACACAGCCTGACTGACATGGGGCTCAAACTCATGAACCATGAGATCATGACTTGAGCTGAAATTAAGAGTCGGATACTTAACTGAGCCACCCAGGTGTCCCAGTGAAGGGAGATTTTCTTATACAGTACTTACTCCTCAGCATATATTCAGATTTAATCACCTTAGCCAGATATTTGAGTCCCTGGCTGACCAGAATCATCCTAAGGGATATTTTGTATTCAATGGTTCTATTGGTTTAAGTCCTGTTCATAAGTGTTTTAATCTGATCAACTTTGTTTGCTCCTTTAGAAGCTGATATACTCAATTGTTAGTACTTGTTAGTGAAATGAACTAACGCAGGGAAAACTGTTTTTATTTTTGGATTTCAAGGAAAAGTCAGCTGTGGCTGCTGCTTTGCATTTTGGCTGACAGAAAATCAGAATGCTCAATTTGATCTAGTTAGAGTAAGATTTATGACCCCACTTTGTTTTAATTTCACAATCCTCTTATGCCAAATTTTGCCTTAAAAATGTTCTCTCCCATATTTGGATTGGTTCGTTCCTTACTCACTCCCCAGCAGGAATTAATTAATGTAATTATATTTTCATTCATTCAACATCTTTTTTTTTTTTTTTTTTGGAATTGCACTCCTATGTAGCAAGTGCTATACTGAAAAATAAGGATAGACAACTACCAAAATACAGTCCTAGGCCCCAAAGAAAGCGTGGTATTTATTTATTTATTTATTTATTTATTATTATTATTTTTTTTTTTTAATTTTTGAGGCAGAGAGAGACAGAGCATGAGCAGGGGAGGGGCAGAGAGAGGGGGAGACACAGAATCCGAAGCAGGCTCCAGGCTCTGAGCTGTGAGCACAGAGCCCGACGTGGGGCTCGAACTCACAGACCGTGAGATCGTGACCTGAGCCGAAGTCAGACGCTTACCCGACTGAGCCACCCAGGTGCCCCGAAAGTGTGGTATTTAGAAGACAGAGGAGCAAACAGTAATAAGCACAGAATGGGCACTCAACTTAGTCTGGGGAAGTTAAGAAAGACTTCCCAAAAGAGATGACATCTACCCTGAGGCCACAACAATAAAACAGCTTTAACCTGATTAAGATGATAAAGGATACTTTTAATAAAACCAGTTATTTGCAAAGGTGTAGTGTGTGCATCTGATGGATTCCAATTAGTTCAGTAAGACTGAAAGAGAAAAGAGTGAGAGGTGGCAGCTTGGACAGCCAGGTGGACCCATGTTATGACGGGTTTCATATGGTAGTTCAAGGAAATTAGGCTTCATCCTGAAGCCACAGTGACATGGAAGTGAAATGGTCAGATTTCTGTTTTGTAAAACTTAGTCTGGCTGGATTGTGTAAAGCACAAGTTTGGATTGGAGGAACAAGCCTAAAGGCCACTAAAATAATACAAACAAGAGAGGACAGTGGACCGATAGCAAGAGCCTTAGCAGATATTAGTAAGAAGCAACAGGATCTGGTGTTTGATGAGATGTAGGCTGGGCTGTGAGTAAGGGAGACAGAAGGAAGAAAGGAAGAATAGCAGATTTCCAGAGTGGCCAACAAGACTGAGAGGGATGCCTTCCCCTGAGGAAAAACAAAACAAAACAACAAAAAATAATAAAATAATGAAAATAAAAACAAGCAAACCTGGTAGGATAGGTGTTGAGTTCAGTTTTTATTATTTTTTGAGTTCAGTTCAAACCGAATTTGAAGTACCTATGGAATATTTAATTAGAGCTATCCAGTAAACATTTAGGGATGTAGAGTCCAAGAGAGAGGTCCTGGCTACAGATGTAGTTTTGAGTCATCAGGACGCAGAGAACATAAATCTCAGTTCATAAAGTCAGTTATGAGCATGAGATTTAGATCCAAATGGCTTAGGTTCAAATCATGAGTCCTTTCCATTTTTGTGATCTTGTGCAAAATACGTAACTGTTATCTGCTTCAGTTGCTCCATCTGTAATCATGTATTCTATAATACCTACTTGAGGGTTCTCTGGAGTTATTACTCATAATACATTAAATAGTACCTGGCTTTTTGAAGGGATTAAAAACATTAGTTTTGCACAAGAAATGTAACTTTCTGTTTCCATAACTCTATTTTGATTTATTTATATATCCCCAGTGTCTAGAACAGTATGTGGCACATAATAGGGGTTCAATAAATAACTGTTGAAAAATAAACGAGCTACTTTCTCATACGAAATTCCATTCTGGAAAGGTGGCAAAAACCTAATCTCCAGCACATCTCTCTCCAACTTTGTTGAGGTTGCATTTAAATTCCTTGATGAGTATGTAGTACTTGGTCATCAAGACAGAGGCGGTGCAAGATGATGGAAGCAACTAGTCCTCCAGAATATGTGCCAGAAGGATTATGTTGCTGGGTCTATCCTCCCAGCTGGCCTTTTTCCCTTTGGGTTTCTATGAGACATCTTGTTCTCACCCATATTACACATCTCTTACTATACAGCAAATATGAACTGAACATCTAACTATGTGCTTGACATGTTCTAGGGGCTGGGGAAACAGAAGAGGACAAGGTAAAGTTCCTGTCCTTGTGGAGTCCATGTTCACGTGTCTCCTTCTTGTCACATGGTCACTTTAGACTCTGAAGCCCCCTCTGCTACTCTGGTGCCATTTTGGGGTGGCATGGGGTACACCTGGCTGCTTCTGCAATATTCTGGCACCAGGAATCTTTGTAGGGTTGCCCATGGGCCACCTTCCTGGCAGGATTACACAGACATTTTCTCTTTCTGGATTACTTCACTCCCTTTGGTCTCACGTAGAGACCTTCTGCCCTCTCACTTACAGGCATCCCTGCAACTGACCTCCTTCCTTCCTCCAACCGAGGAGACTTTTATTTTTATCCTAGTTGGAGAAAAGCTCCAGTCTGTTCCCACTTGTTGTCTCAGACATTTCTGTCTCTACTGAAAACACTAAGTTTCTCCAAAGCTCTTGGAACAAAGAAACCAAAGACCCAGGCATATCTGCTGACTGCCTACCACATCTCTCTTTGGAGGAAGCACACTCAGTCACTCTCCACCTGAGAGGGCACAAGAAGAAAACTAAAAAAGACAAAACACAATCGCTTTACGCATCAAACATTATTCTGTCACAGGCATGTCAATGACACCTTGAACCATGAAAGCAGATGAGGCTATTACATCATTGAACGCTCAGGTTTACCAAGCCTCTAACGGAATTAATTTAATTTACTCATTTTCTTTTCTTAAAGGCTCATTTCCCTTAAATTGTTGGTTTTCTTTGTGTATTAAAGGTCAATATTTCATCACGAATTTTTTCTTAATTTATGTACTTATTTTGAAAGAGAGAGAGAGCGTGAGCAAGGGCAGTGCAGACAGAGAGAGAGACAGAGAATCCCAAGCAGGCTCCATGCGGACAGCCATGACTCACCCCCAGGAGAGATCATGACCTGAGCCCAAACCAAGAGTCAGATGCTCAACGGACTGAACCACCCAGGCGCCCCCATCACTACAACTTTTTAAATATTTTTTCACTTACCTTTTCTTCCTTCCTTTCTTTTCTTGAGACTTTCACCTGGGCTGCAAGGAAGCCGTGGGATGAGCAACACCTGGGTGCCCTGGCCCAAAGACTTCCCGTCCCAGAACCACCAGAGGAGTCTGGTCCATGCCACCTACGAAGCAAACTCCAGCCCTTCTCATTGCACCTGGCCTTCCGCGCTGAGTCACCGCGTGGCAGCGGCGTCTCCCCTCAGGGACCCGCCAGGCCTGGAAGTCAGCTCTGGCGGAGTCGCTGCGGCGCACAGTCGGGATTGCCCCAGGCCAGCAGCGCAGGGAGTGAACTGCGCATGCGCCAGCTGCAAGGCTCATCTACGCAGATGCCAAGGGTCGCTTACTTTCTCATTAAATTCCATACCTCCATTCCCTTTGACATGACTGGGGTTTTTGTGTTTTGTTTTGTTTTGTTTTGTTTTGTTTCCCTGATGATTTGCTTCCCCAGCCCCACTCCCAGGTTTTCTACTTACTCATAAATTTGAGTAAGTTCAGTTACCTAGCAGGTGACTTCTTAAGAGCGCTTAAAATTCTTAACCTCAAGCCATTTTCTAGAGTTTGTTATAGTCTCAGTATTCAAGAGTGTTTTTACCCCTCCCTGTTCTGTAGCGCCATCACTGAAGAATGACTAAGCAGCGTTAAAGATCTAGTTCTTAGGCTTTTCCTTTCGTAAATGAGGTAATTGGGGTCAGTAAGCTTGCCCAGAGCTGTAACCAGTTGTAGTGAATAGTTGGAACAACAACTCAGGGCCCCTGCTTCCACCTGAGGATGAACTCCAATGTGCCAGATGGCCACCGGTAAAATCACTGAAACTAAAATAACAACTCTCCTTGTGGCACATATCAAAATGACATCTAGATTAACATCTTGAAATGTTCAAAAAAAAAAAAAGAGTAATGTGAGTGCAATTATAGCAATGTTACCCCATCCTTCCAGCATGTGAACGGCGATCTCATAGTCACTTGGCAGAGGCAAAGAGCATAGTGATGGCTAGTGGATGTATGGTGCTGACACCTGCTGGCATCTTCATACTGATATAAACTCAGTCCTCACAGAAATTTCCCGAGATTGATAATATTATTCTTCTCATTTTTCAGATTAGCAAACTAAGATGCAGAGGGTAAAATGTGTTCAAGTCCATGCACAGGCAAGGCATTGAGCTAGAATTTGATCTCAAACTGGTTCCAAGCAATTCTGCTATGTTTCACATTACCTCATCATAAGAGGGTTTCATTCATGATCAAAAACTACTACTATGTTTAATTGCCTTTTAAATAATATTTCAAATTAAAGATTCAGTTCCTGAGGAGGAAATAATACAAAATCTATTAAACCACAAAGCAACAGTTGTTACCAGGTAAGTTAATTGGTTATAAACTAATTTCTCTGTCAGTGCTTGCTAAAGGAGAGATGGTTAACAAATTAGATTTTTTTTCTTCATTGCAGTCTTTTATCGTCTAATAACACTAACGACAAAGGTAGTTGGAGACTTTTTAAAAGATTTATGTCATCTAAGACATCTAACACTTCTAGAACAAACTGTTTAGGCACTTTGGTGGGAGACAGTGTCCTATTCCACTAGCATAGGCAAGAGGCCAGACCCTGGCCATGTCCAGGGCATAGCCATATGAGATCCCATATCCATGCTGAAAGAGTGGCACAAAGAAACAAGGTCAGTTCAATCCCTTCGTGGTGCTATTGTTGGCTTCTAGGTTTCTCCAATGGGATGCCTTTTCCTGCAGAGTGATTCTGGCTCTGTTCTTCCACTTTCCATAGAGTAAATTTCTGTTGTTTGTAACCAAGAACTATGATTTGACCAAGGCATATAATCCTTGCTTACTGAATACTGTCTCTTGTATAATATGACATTAGGATCTGTATGTCTCACTGCTTGATATTCAGGGCTCAGGTGCTGTGAGATACTGGCTTTCTTTATTGTCACTTCCAACAGCAAATATAAGATTTGTCATTTTCATATATACATTTCCCAGAAGGTAGCTTTAGTATATCATAATGTATTTCCACTTCTCACCTTTATTCACATCTTATTTCTTGGAAGCTGATGAAGGCTCAGTCAAAAATTTTTAGCTTAACTCAGACAAATTCAAGAACAAATGAACTACTGAAAAGCAAGTCCTAGACTGAATCACTAAATTCTACACCTGATACTAATATTACACTATATGTTTACTAGCTGGAATTTAAATAAAAAACTTAAGGGGCACCTGGGTGGCTCAGTCAGTTGAGCGTCCAACTTAGGCTCAGGTCATGATCTCGCAGTCCGTGAGTTCGAGCCCCACGTCGGGCTCTGTGCTGACAGCTAGGAGCCTGGAGCCTGCTTCGGATTCTGTGTCTCCCTCTCTCTTTGTCCCTTCCCTGCTCATGCTCTGTCTCTCTCTCCCTGTCAAAAATAAATAAACATTTAAAAAAAAAAACTTGAAAGAAAAAGTAAGTCCTAGATAATGTTGTTTGGTAGAGCTTTTATTTGCTTTTTTTAAAAAATTATTTATTTTGACAGAGAGAGAGAGAGAGAGAGGGTGAGAGTGAGAGGGAGCAGGGGAGAGGCAGAGAGAAAGGGAGAGAGGGAATCCCAAGCAGGCTTGGCACTTTCAGCATGAAGCCTAACATGAGGCTTGATCTCATGAAACATGAGATCATGACCTGAGCCGAGATCAAGAGTCTGACATTAACCAGCAGACTCACCCAGGCATCCCTATTTGCTTGTTTCTATTTTTTAAAGAGGAGACTATCCATGTAGCTCAAAATCATTTTTCCCCTAAATGTTTACCCATGTTACACTCTCATGTTCGTGCTTTCACATGAATATTTTAAAAACAAAACAAAGAGGAAAGAAAAGTAAATACATTCAGTCTTTTAACAAAAATGTCATAGCATTTATTTATACAGATAGGATTCTTAAGCAAATTAAACAAATTATCAAATAATAAATTATCACACAAATTATGTTATCATATATATTAAAAAAAAAAACCTTCTTAAGAGGAATCAATTTAAGTAGAAAAAGTAAAAGTCCAAGAAATTGTTCCAGAATCTTATTTCCTGTGGTGGCTTTACCTTAGCTTATTTATATTTTTATTTTAATTTAGATGACCCAATAATTTAAAAAAATATGAGTCAGTTGAGTACACTGCCACATTCCTTTTTTCTTTTCTTTTTTTTTTTTTTTTCCTGGAGTAGCAGTAAACACTCTTCTGCCCAAATTAATAATCCTGTCTAGGGTACACAAATAAATAACCAGTAAATATTATTTTTGTTTGATTTGTGTAGATTCTTCATGAAATAAACATGTCATCATAGTTCCATCCCAATAAGTATGAAGGGTCAAAAGATATTTCTTATTTTGAGTTTATGTTTTCTGTTTTGACCTATATCTGTACTTATGTTGGTAATTGTTTTTCATAATGATGAGGTTTTTGGGGGTGACGGTGGGGCTGCGGGGTCCGGAGCCGATGACTGAGAGAATTCTTGAAGACGTCTTTGCTGCAAAAAAGTGATTTTATTTATTTTTTTTAAAGTGATTTTATTAAAGCACGGGGACAGGACCCGGGGACAGCAAGAGCTGCCCTGGGACCATGAGGAGAGACTGGTTCTATACTATGGAGTTCGGAGAGGTAAAGTCCAGGGGAAGTTTCCAGTGAGATTTCCATATGCTAAAGAAGACTCCCAGGATAGTGGAGGCCTAGCTATTGTCCGGCTAAGGTTGTTTCCCTCTAGCAAGGCATTAGCATTAAGACATAGGGAGTTCCTGGAGAAACGTTTTACTCTGCCAGAATCAAGTATTTGTCAATGTTATAAGGAAATTGAGTTCTATCTGCCATTTCCTTCTGCCTTTATTTCCCACATCACTATGGAGGGGTGATGTTAGGGCTCCAGGAAACAGAATCTATAGGTTTCTGGAGATTAGGCTATTGATAAGAATTTGTCAGTAGATGGAGACTATGGTCTCAGTTAACCATTTCTTTACCCCCTTTCCTTTGTTCTTGGGCAGCCAGGAGTGCCCAAGGAATGTCACACATATCCCACCTGGGGACAGGGCTGGGGGTGTTTGCAGCCCGTCAGCTTGCCTTATGCTCCCTCATCAATAATAGAAATTGCACTAGGAATAATCACATTTGTAGACTTATTATGCCTAACTTTTATCACATATATTGCAGTTAGCAAATTCCATAATATTAGGACTGTAATTTTTAAAAGTTTTTGATTGTTGTATATTTACAATACCTATTAGATTTTTAATACTACTAAAAAAGCATACTCGGGAATAAGTAAGACACTGAGCTATGATTTGATATTTCACATGGGTTTTTCACCTTATTCTGGTGACAAAGACTTTCATGTCTCATTTATTCATGTATTCAACAAGAATTTAATGAGTGGCTTCTGTGCCAGGCTTTGTTCTATGCAACACCATGAATAAACAAGTGTTGTGAAAATTTAATTTTAGTGGGGAGAGACAGAAAATAAATAATAAACATATAGTTAAGTAAATAACAAGTTTACTAGGAAGTGATAAAAGCCACCAGGATAAGGGGGTTAGACGTGCATTGGGGAAATGAGCAGCTTGCATTTTAAACTGGGGCAGTTCAAGTTGAGTTCAACTGTAACTGAACCAACATGAGTTTGCTCCTTGTTGAGTCAGGAACTATACCAGATTGAATTGTCCACAAAGAAAATTTGCTTACAGCAAATAAGGAGATCAGGGGAATGGCTTCCAAAGCCATGACTCCCTGAGAGAGGGTGAATGGGTTCCTTCTGTTTAGGGTTAGGGTGAATATTTAGATAGGGAAGCCTTGTCATTGTATGCAGAAGCAGGCATAAGGTCACACATGTGCCTTAAGGAAACATGCCTATACATACATTGTGTGTTTTGTCAATGAGGCTGGTGGTCCTCCTTGAGCAAAGATTTTAGAATTATAATGAAGTAAAGGTAATTGTAGGTTATTCTAGAGGTCACTCCATGGTTCATCTGTGCAGGCTTGGATCAAGTTTCTCTCAAAGGGTCTGGGTGGTCTGGACCAGCGGGAGGTCTTGTCAGGGCAGTCACCATCACTGGAACATAGTTTCTGGTTTCATCTTCCTGAGTTAAGAGGAAAGCCAAAAAGAAGATCTTAGGGGGAAATGTAAGACAAAGGTTAGCGAGTACAAGAAGGTGGGCAGTAAAGGCCAGGTCCTGAGGTCTAGCTGGTGATACAATGAGAAGGTGAGATTTTAGCATAATGTGAGGTCGTGCAGAGTCAAATGGAGTGAGTGTTTGGAATAAAAGTAACTCAGTTCTGACGTAAGAAACAGGCTGTGCAAATTTACTGGGGCGTGAATATGAGGACTACGAAGGGAGCTGGTATGGTAGGAGCTGAGTGAAGGAGCAAGACAAACAAACGAAGAGAGAGGAAATGGGCCAGATTACACAGGGTCACTAGTGATGTGACTGGACTCACTGATCTGACTCAAGCTTCTAAAAGATGACTTTGCATTGTGAGAATATATTTTTGGAGAGGAAAAAGTCCAGGAGCAGGGAGACCGATGAAGAGGCTATTGCAATAGTCTAAACTAGAGATGATTACAGGGCCAGGTAATGAAAACTAATCAAGTTGTGGACATATTTTGAAGTCGGGGCCAACATGCTTTGCTGACCACTGGGAGTGGGATGTGAGAGAGATGTCAGCTCCAAGGTATTTTGGCCTGAGCAAGTAATAATATGTCTTAGATACTCTGTAAGGGAAATAGATATAGATATGTTACATTCATTTCAATAGCCATTTAATGTGCCATAGTGTGGGTGCATCATAGTTGATCTATTTTCTTACCAATGGACAGTTAGTTACTAGATTTTTCCCTAACACTATAAACAATGTTTCAATAAAAAGTTTTTAGGTAGAGTTGAAATCATTCCGCAACTTTTAAAAGTACCTGCCACATTATCCTTTATTTATACAGTGCCTGAGGAATATTTGAAATGTGATTTAGTTTCTGATTAACAATGTTTCATTAGTTTCAAAGAGAGAATTCACTGACCAAAATGTCCTTAATGTTTTCTTCAACTTGACTAATCTTTAGACAGGCTTCTTCCTGGCTATAGACACCTGGCTCCCCCTTTGTTACAGCCTTTACTTTAGAAAACTTGTCATTGCAAATCTTTTCTCTGCCCCTTTGAGATATAAATCTTTTTAAAAGCCTTTTGCCAGTTTCACAACTCAGGAATGTCTTTCTCCTAAAGGACCTGAGAACCATCTCTTTGAAATGTAATCATAAGGAAACAACAAACCCTCCCTCCCCCACCCCCCCACCCCCCCACCCCTTACCCCCCCCCCAGCCTTTTCCCAATATCCTAAGGAGAGTATGAGCCTAAATTTGGCAGGTGCCATGATTCACATTGTAAAACTACCTCCTGCCTTGTGGATAGGAGAGAGGGTACTTTTCCTTTGGGTAAAGTCAATTAGTGAACACAGGTGGGTTATCATCCCTTCATTCCAGCTCCTAAAACCTCTCTAGCCTTTTATTTCAGTGGCATTGAGTTCAAACTTTAGTTCTGGCCTCTCTTATTGCAATAGGTTTTCTTAAAAACATTTCTTACAGTTATACAAATCAGGACTACAATTATATATCACCTTACACCTGTTAGGATGGCTATTATGAAAGAGACAAGAAATAACAAATGCGGACAAAAATGTGGAGAAAGGTAACCCTCATACACTCTTGGTGAAAATGTATATTGGTAGAATCAATATAGAAAAAAGTATGGAGTTTCCTCCAAAAATTAAAAATGGAACTACCCTATGATCCAGCAATCCCATTTCTGAGTATATCTCAGAAGAAAACAAAATCAGTATCTCAAAGATATATTTTGTTCATTTCATGAATGGCCAAATTCATTGTTGTATATATACACAATGAAATATTATTCAGCCGTAAAAAAGAAGGAAATCCTGCCATTTGTGAATAATATGGATGAAACTGGAGGGCATTATGCTAAGTGAAATAAAATAAGCCAAAGATAAATGTATGGTATCACATATGTATAAAATCTAAACAAACAAAAGTTGAACTCACAGAAACAGAAAGTAGAAATGGAGTTGTCAGGGCCTGGAGGTTGAGCGAAATGGGGAGATAGAAGTTTAGAGGTGATGGTGGGGTGTTTGGAGCCAAGGGCCAAGATAGAATTCTTGAAAATGTCTTTGGTGCAAAAAGGTGATTTTATTAAAGCATGGGAACAGGACCCAATAGGCAGGAAGAGCTGCATGGGGTCATGACAGGTAACTAATTATATAACCTCAGGTTGGGAGGGGGTCAGGGATAGAGTAAGTCTCTAAGGAATTTTGGAAGCAAGGATTCCAGGACCTTGAGGGGCTAGCTGTTTATTACTGTTTAGTAAAACCTCAGTCATGAGACCCTTCAGATGTATATCAGGGGGCCATAAGCTTGGAGTATGATTTCCAGCATATATCTTGGGGGGAGTTGAGATAAAGGAAGTAAGTCTCCAAAGGAAACTTTCTGTATGTTAAAGTAGACTTACAGGATCCTGGGGGTGTGGGGGTCAGGATAGTTTGCCACTATCCAAAGTGTCATCATCAAGGTAGCTGACTGAACTCTTAGAGTTCTTAGAGGGCGGTCACTCAGCCTGTTTGAACGACTTGTCCATGGGCTGCAGGCAGTAAGGGGATTTAATTTCTTGTTTGCCTTAGTTTCCCACATCACTATGACAAGCACTTACACCCATTTCCTTTGTTCTTAGGTAGCCAGGAGTATCAGAGGAATATCACTCAGATCCCACCTGGGGGCAGGGTGCTAGCTTGTACTTTGCCCTCAGCTTGTGCCACATTCCCTGCTCAGTGATCAAAAGTTACAAAATTTCAGTTAAAAACAAATGAATCCTGAGAACCTAGTGTCCAGCCTGGTGGCCATAGTTAATAATACTGTATTGTGGGGGCGCCTGGGTGGGTGGCTCAGTCGGTTGAGCGTCCGACTTCAGCTCAGGTCATGATCTCACGGTCCGTGAGTTCGAGCCTCGCGTCGGGCTCTGTGCTGGCAGCTCAGAGCCTGGAGCCTGTTTCAGATTCTGTGTCTCCCTCTCTCTGACCCTCCTCCGTTCATGCTCTGCCTCTCTCTGTCTCAAAAATAAATAAACATTAAAAAAAATAATACTGAATTGTGTTGTATACATCAAATTTGCCACAAGAGTAGTTCTTAGGTGTTCTCATAAAACAACAACAACAACAACCAATCAAGTATATGACATAGTAAATACAATTAATTTAATTAACTTGATTGTTGTAATCATTGCATAATGTATACATATGTCACATCATGACATTGTACACTTTAAATAAACACAATTTAATTTGTCTATTATGCTTCAATGATGCTGGAAAAATTTTTTTAAAAATAGAGACTTCCTTGTCCATTTAACTTTGTCCAGTGGAGTCACACATTTCTCCAGGTCAGAGTTGAGAGCTTCCTCAGAAAGGAAATATCATCACCCTAATGTTAATACCCTACCTTGATCATCTCACTTTCCGTCTTTTCCTGTACCATTTCCAGGAAATGATCATATTGAAGGCTTTCATTTAAAAAGAATTATGAATATAGTATAATCTACATTTATGGAGTAAAGAATAGCCTTACATTATAAAGTTCCTCAGAAAAAAAAAAAAAAAATTAGTGTCCAAAAGTGATTATTCAGTAAATAGAGTGAGCCAGGATCAAAATTTCTGCTTCAAGAGTGATAGTTTATTATTATTAATTCATGATCATTTATATATCACTCCTGTGTCGATGCTTTGAAAATAAAGCTAAGAGGGGCGCCTGGGTGGCGCAGTCGGTTAAGCGTCCGACTTCAGCCAGGTCACGATCTCGCGGTCCGTGAGTTCGAGTCCCGCATCGGGCTCTGGGCTGATGGCTCAGAGCCTGGAGCCTGTTTCCGATTCTGTGTCTCCCTCTCTCTCTGCCCCTCCCCCGTTCATGCTCTGTCTCTCTCTGTCCCAAAAATAAATAAACATTGAAAAAAAATTAAAAAAAAAAAAAAAAAGAAAATAAAGCTAAGAGTGCCTGGAAATATTATTTAAATGTACTCTCAAACCATATTGCTCAAAACTTAGCATCAACTCAGAATATTAGTATCTATGCAGTTACTCCACTATTTTGGTGGAGAAAGAAATGTACAAAATCTGTATATAAGCTCTATACGGCTTTAAAAATGTAAATTTTAGACTGTAATAACTCAGGTTGTAGAAATTTTAACAGAAATAGTAGAAACCATCTGCAACCATTATTTAAAGGCAAACGGCTTCTTACTTATAAGGGCCTTAATACATTTAATTTTTATTCTTATATTGAATACACTGTATTGCATTGTGAAATATGGCAGCCCTATATGTAATAAGTTGCTTTTAGATATTATTTACAAATTTATTCGAAAACAGCTGTAACTAAACTGCCTCCTTTTTAAAATTTCACAATATTTCATGTACGTATGAACACATTCTATAATTCTTCCTTTATTTGTGAGAGGAAGAGCTAGTCACTAAGAAATAAAAATCCATATAAAAAGTATAAAGTAAAAAATTAGAGTTCCGGAAATCATTTTGTGCCCAACTGGGTGCTCTGTGCAACCAGCCAAGTAACACAATGTTAAAACCAAGGGGCCCAAATTGCTTTTGCTCTTTTAAAGTGAAGGTTACATTTGTAATCATTATCTCACTGTATTTTTATAAACTGGAGTTGTTAAAATGTTTCCTAACAAAACTCAGGGACCTTTTACACAAACAATAAATGTTTTGTTTTCAAAATACAAAGTTTATTTTTGAAGTAAAGGTTTATGTTCCATGAAGTCTCTGAGCCCGAGAATGCTTTCAGCTCTGGGAAATTCTTGTTGGAGCCCAGAAGTAGCTGCCATAAGCACTGAAGTACCCTCCTGGGTGTGACATTCCCAGCTTGATGACTTGATGGTTTAATTTAGTTATATGGTGCTCTTCAAAGTGATTTTGTAGCTTTGGGTAGGAAACTGAAACCAGAGTTACTGAGCCTCAAATAAGTGAAATTTACACTTATGAACACTGAAGATTGCTATAATCATTTTCAGGGTGAAAAAAACTTAACCACTGACATCAAATCAAAAGTTAAAATGCAGAAGTTTTACTCTGTGGTTTAAAAAAATACCAATGAATAAACTGACTTCAGTTCATAGGCAGAATTATTGGCAAGTGATTTAATTCAGGTCCTGTTGACTGTCTATTAACAATTAAAATAATTTGCTTAATTTGAAGGAAGACTTCCTAGAATAATACAATTCTTTCTTTCTTTACCTAGTTAAAAGATAATTGCTGATTTGTGCATTCAAATAGTATCTGTCCAGTGACCTCCAGTGGCATTTCATTCAAAATCTCACTAGATTATCCAGGATGACACTAAAGGAAGAAAACACAAAAGAATTTTGAAGGAAAACACTTGCAGATAAAGTAATTACTGCTAATTATGAAGCAGAATTGAGAACACAGCCCACTCATTCTTCTGTTTTTGGTATTACTGGCTTTGTTATTTGCAATAGAGATAGGTTGGAAAAGTATCAGAAAGCTGGAACCTTATCTCTATCTGCCTCTTGGGTGCTCATCTGTAAACTGGGACAATGGAGAGAGTGTTGCTGCCTCTGCCCTTGTTTTGCCCTCACAAATATGCATGTTCGTACAGAGACTCCAAATTGCACACAATTCAAAAAAGATTTCAAAACTACAAATGCTAAACATTTGTAGGTTAATAACAAGAAAACATTACAACATCAGCATCAAATCTGTCCTTTGAGCAATGTATATACTCATTCACTGTACTATCATCATATGAGAGAATAAAGAATACAAGAATTTAGGAAGAGATAAGTCAAAAAACCTACAGAAAGCAGAGGAATAGAAATTAGGATAACTTGATTGATAATCAAACTTTCCCATAAAAAAATTATAAAAGATAAATTTTCTTCAAGTATTAAGGTAAACATACAGAAACAGAAGTGTAAATATGAACTTATTTATTAAAAATAAACTTAAGGGGCATCTGGGTGGCTCAGTCAATTAAACTTCTGACTCTCGGTTTTGGCTCAAGTCATGATCTCATGGTTCGTGAAGTCAAGCCCCACATCAGGCTATACACTAACAGTGTGGAGCCTGCTTGGGATTCTCTCTCTCTTCCCCCCTCTCTCTCTGCCCCTCTTCTGCTCCCTCTCTCACACAAAATAAATAATAAACTTAAAAAATAAAAAATAAACTTAAAATCTGATTTAGAGAAGGTACAAACAAAATGTAGTTCTTCCAGTAGTTTGGAAAGTTTATGTGAGATAGATTTTTATAAGCATCACTATATTTGCGTAAAGAAGCAATAGAGTGCTCAAATAGGTTTCTATTTTCTGAACACCATAAAATGTTAAAGAATTATCTTTGAAATAGATGATTTTGCTAGAAAACTTATCAAAACTTTGACAAAGACAATATTAGCTGTTTATTCAAACGTTGTGTGAGCTGCTACATAAACAGAAACCCTCACAGTGCAATTTCTGAAACCGAACTAAGTATAAAACTTGACCAAGATAACGTAATGAGGAGTTCTAAATAATGATTTTAATTTTAGAGTCCTATCTTAAATAACAGTAAATTTTATTTCATAAAATAGTACAAAAATAACACAGCACGACTTAGTAAGATGGTTTCATTGCTCTGAGAGAGGACAGTGTGTAGGAAACTAGTCAGTCTCCAAGAACTTGGTGTTTGCAGCTTTGACTTACTGAGGAGTTTGGCGTATTTGTGACTGTAGAAAAACATAGCCAATCTTATGTGTGCAATACTTAACAGAAAACTGTATAATGAAGTTTTAGTTCTTCAGCTAGCCTAAGCAGATACATTTATTCATCACAGTGGGAAATCAAGATGAAGTTCCAAGTATCTTTAAAAGTTTAGTACAAAATAATCTTCATACTTTTAAATAATGTAAAAATATTTTTATACAATTAAGAGTATTGAAGAGCGTCTGGGTGGCTCAGTTGGTTAAGCATCTGACTCTTTTTTTTTTTTTTAACATTTATTTATTTTTTGAGAGACAGAGTGTGGGAGGGAGAGGGGCAGAGAGAAGGGAGCCACACATTCTGAAGCAGGCTCCAGGCTCTGAGCTGTCAGCACAGAGCCCGACGTGGGGCTTGAACCCACCAAGTGTGAGATCATGACCTGAACTGAAGTCGGATGCTCAACCAACTCAGCCACCCAGGAGCCCCAAGCATCTGACTCTTTTTCAGCTCAGGTCATGACCTCAGGGTTCATAAGGTCAAGCCCTGTGTTGGGCTCACTGCTGGACACAGAGCCTGCTTAAGATTCTGTCTCTCCCTCTCTGCCTTGCCTCCCCAGCCTCACCCATGTGTCCTCTTTCTTGCTCTTTCTCTCTCAAAAACAGGTATTGAGCCAAAAGACTTATCATTTGGGGGGAGGGGAAGCTTGAATCTTGCTTTATTCTTTAATATTCTAAGGGTGAAAAAATATAATAAAACCTACAGCACAAAATAGATTTATAACTATAATCAGATGCCAATTTTTTTAAACTTCCATGAAGTAAATTAATTTAAAACATTTTTTTTTACCGTTTTATTTATTTTTGAGACAGAGAGACAGAGCATGAACGGGGGAGGGGCAGAGAGAGAGGGAGACACAGAATCAGAAACGGGCTCCAGGCTCTGAGCCATCAGCCCAGAGCCCGACGCGGGGCTCAAACTCACGGACCGCGAGATCGTGACCTGGCTGAAGTCAGACGCTTAACCGACTGAGCCACCCAGGCGCCCCTAATTTTAAACATATTAAAATGTTTGTGAAAAACCTGTAAAATATATTTGTGTGAAGGTCAATTTATTTGTATTTTTTTAAATAAAAGTTTGTTCTCAAATTCTTGCCAAGTGCCACTGTTCTGAGAATTTTACATGGTTTACTACAACTAGCGATCACCAACAACTAGTTGCCCTTTCAGTCCCCTCCCCAAATATTCACAGGAAACTGGAGTTCAGAAAGATTTAGTAAGCATGCTAGTGTTACCCAGTTAATGATTCGAACGGTCAAGATTCAATCTTCAATAGCCAGCGAATCTGGATTCAAACCTTGCCTTCAGGGCCAGCATTGTGGGTATGTGACCTGTGTCACTGCACAGGGCTCCATACTCAGAAGAGCCCTGAGTTTAATGTTCTGCAGCTGCCATTTTGAAACTCTTAATTTTTGAACAGGAGAAGCTGCATTTTCATTTTGCCCAAGGCCTTGTGAATTATGTAGGTCATCTACCCTCCCTCACTCACCACACAATACTGACTGTGTGTGTGTGCGTGTGCGTTACAAAATATTTGACCAAGATGGACATACTGTTCCCTCAGGTTGCCTAAATTTAATTAATTAATTAATTACTTTTTTGCTGAAACTTTAGACAGGTTTTGCTTTCTTGCCTCAGGCCCCTAACTTCCCTTTTCTTGGAGCATTTCACTTTAGAAAACTTGTAATGGTAAATTCTCACTGTCCCTCTGAGATATAAATCTTGTAAAAGGCCTCTTGCAGGTTTTACAACCCAGGAACGTCTTCCCCAAGGACCTGGGAGCAATCCCTATGAAGTGCAATCATCAAGGAAGACAGTACCCCCTGTTGCATCCACGCGACTCCTGAAACAGAATGCTACGGGCACCAGTGACAGTTGCAACAAAGTTTATTACAATGAGAGGCAAGGCCAACCAATTGGGACCAACACTCTTGATAAGAGTGTGGCCCCGAACAGCCGGGGTACAGAGTTTTTAAAGCCGATCACATCGTTTTATCGTTATCTGGGAACAGAACAGAGAAACAGTTCCCAGATGAGTTAGAAACAGTTGCCAGACGAGTCAGAAACAGTTATCGAATGAGGTGATTATTTTAGACTTTCTGCCGCTATGTTGCAACCAGTGGATCTCCTTGACCTTGTCTTTGATGCTCTTTTTTGAGGTTTTGTTTCCTTCATTGGTAAAGCCCGATTCACAAGAGTATGAAGTATGATTTACAAGAGTAAAAGCAAGGTTGTTATCTTTTGACCTTCAGTGTCAGAACAAAGTTGTTATCTTTCAAGCTAAGCGTTAGCCCTACAGTACAATTTAACCCTTACACCCCCTCTCCTAGTTTCTGTGGAAGATAGGAGGGAACATGCTCCAAGTCGTAAAACTACACATGTGGTGAATATAGGAGAAAGTTAACTTTCGTATTAGACAAAGCTATTTAGGAACACTTGTGGCCTACGATTCCCCATTCCAACACAAAAACTCTCCTACATTTTGTCTAAGCAGAGTTGTTCGGTATCCAGATATGGTCTCTCCTTTTTCCCCTAGTGAAGCAATAGTTTCCGAATAAAATTACCTTTTTTTTGCTTATCTCGTCTGGTACCACTTTTTCCATCAACATATTCTATGAGTTAACTTTAAGCTAAATGTTTTGGTTAAAGATGTACTGCCATAGTCTATTTAGGTCAAGTAGCAGACCATCATTAACAGCAACACAGCTGCACACCATTGTACGATGTTGCTAGAGCATGATTTACATGGTAAAGTCTACACTGTTGGGTGTTGAAGAATTTGGAAGTATATCAGTTTTGAACAAAATTTTTACAAACTTCCGTGCTGATAAATTCCTATGGAGTAAAATGTGGATAATTTCCAAAAAAATAAAATTTGGGGAGAAAAATATTAACATTTTCCAATTTATTTAAAAATACTATAATTTTTTTATTTTGAAGTAACATATTGGCAATTATGTAAAAATCCTGTTTCTCATGATATTTTTTTCTTTCTTCAGAAGTTAAGTAAGTTAAATATAAAATTTGTTTGGAAGAACAAACAAGAAAGAATGAACAAGAAAACCCTGAGAACAACAACAAAAAGAGCAAGAAAGATGTTTTTAGCCTTGTCATACATTACTTTATACCATGAAACGTGTAATATTAGTAATGGCACATAGAAAAACCAGGGAAAGTGAACAGAACATTTGGAAAGAGATCTAATTACATATGCAAGTTTACTAAATGATAAAGATGCCATCTCATATTAATGAAGGAAAGAAACCTTTCTCTAAAAAAGCATATAAAATATGTAATTATATCTAACCTATGCATAATATATCACTATAAATTCCAAATGGATTATAGGTTTATATGTAACAAATGATACCATACAAATATATTATAAGCATCATAAGAAACATAAGAGAAGTCCTCTCTGAGCTTGAGTGAGGAAAGCTTTCCTAACCATTATTCTAAATCCAGGCCAGAATAGACATTGATGAATAGGACAACAATTACAAAAGAAAATTTGGGGCATGCACACAGACCCACACACATATTCAGAATGGAAAGAAAATTTGTAGTGAGAAAAATATTTCAATTTATATTAGATTCAAAGTGTGATAGTCTTAACATACAAATCACTTCTAAAAAAAGAAGCATGAAACCAACAACTTTTTAGAAGATACAAGTTAGAAATATGGACAGAGGGATCATAAAAAATTGAATGCAAACAGCTATTAACCACATGATAAAATGATCACCCTGGCATGAGACAAAAGCAATACAAAGTGAAATTACAGGCGAATAACATTCTTCACCTATTAAATGGGCAGAAATTCAAAAATTTGACAACACACTCTGCTGACAAGACTGTGGGGAAATAGACACTCTCATAATTGCTGGCAAGAATACAAACTGGTACAACATCTAGGAGGGAAATTTGGCAATATCTAGCAAAATTACATATGCAATTACACTTTGATTAGCGATTTTACTTCTAAGAGTCCATTTCAATGACACACTGGTTAAAAAATAAAAAAGACAGATATACTATTTGTGATAGTAACAGACTGGAAGCAACCCAAACGTCCATCAGAGAAAGGCTAATTGAATAAAATTTGATGCAGTAACTAAATGACAGACTGTGCAGCTATAAAGACTCAGGTATCTAGCTATATATTTTGATCTAATGGTAATTAAAGTATTTTTAAATGAAAAAAACAAGTAGAGAAAAATGTTATGTTATTGTTTTTTTAAAAAAATAGGGAAATCTGAGTGTATTTATGTATTTGTATATATATGTATTTATTTAAATGAAAGCACAATTTATATGATTGTTAAAATATTTACCTATAAGTGGGGGGAGGGAAGAGGGTGGAACAGATAGGAACAGATGGTAGTTTGTTTATGTAATTACAAAACAAAATTATATGGAGGAAAAAATGCCTAAATATAAAAAATCCAAGTAAAAAGAAAGAAGCTAAGTGTGTATCTAGTTCGTGGAATGAGCATACATAAACGATTCCAAGTTACTTTTAAAACAAGCATTTTGACTATATATATTGTGGGATATTCTAAGGATAAAAAGAACTGGGAAAACAGGGGCACCTGTCTGGCTCAGTTGGTGGCATGTGTGACTCTTGATCTTGGGGTGTGAGTTCAATCTCCACATTGGGCATAGAGATTACTTAAAAATAAAATCTTTAAAAAAAAAGAACTGGGAAAACAAAACTCTGTATTCTGTTTTGTTGTTCTTGTTATTCAAATATTACATGGGATATGTTTGAATTAGAATTGTCACTATGAGCTCATGATGTATTTTACCTGTAAAATATTATTTACCAACCTCGTATAATGAAGAGGTATAGAATCAATCAATGGTAACTGTAATGCCTAGATTGAGTTCTCCAAATACCATTTGCCACTAGCAGTAAAAAGGGCTCTTGGGAGAAATTGTGAAATCCACGTTGGGGGCAGTAAATGTACAAGATAAAACGAGAAAGTGTGCCAGTTTCCTCATTTGTAAAATGGGAATAATAACAGTGCTTTCTCTTAGACTCGTGAGAATTGAGTAAAGTACTCACAACTTGTGAAATAAATACAACAGGCTCAGGCTCAAGGTAGCACTACGACATAGCACTCCCTACATAAATTCACAGAAGAACTGGAAGCATATAAATGAAATTGCCGTAGGTGTTGGGATTATATTTAATATTAATTTACACTTTTAGTTTTCTGTAATTTTCTTAACGTTTATAATAACATATGATGATATATTTAGTGTAGACATTTTATATATAAATGATAACAAATGCTGATGTTAATGTAAAAATGAGAGAACCAATTTGAATGCACAAGAATATATGAGTTGCATACATTTTCAATATCTTTGCAAGATAGAAGTGGACTGTGAGGGTGTGTGGTTTATCAAAATGCGTTTAAATTTTAGCTCAAAGTGTTGGCTGGCAGAGTGGTGTTAGGCAGGTCACATGCTTTTTGGGGGGAGTCAATAAGAATGACAAATTCTTATTTTTAAATGGTGATAGTATATCAACGTCATAAAAATGCTGTCAACAATAACAGAAGAGAAGCCGGAAGAATTCTGAGCACGTGGTAGGACATAAGTAGAAAGCAGCTATTTAAAAATTATTTTTTTTATTTTAAATAACACTTTTGGAAAATTACAATTTTTTTGAAAAATTATAAATCTTGCCAAATAAGGAGATGTTAGCATCTCTACCTAAAATTTTTACTTTTAGGATTTACTCAATTCTATTAACATAACTTTTCAAAGTGCGGCTTGCTTTTTTTCCTCCTGAGAAAATGAATTTGTAAAGCTAAAATAAAGGCCAAATTTTCTGCTACTACTTTTATCTATATAATCACTCTACTTATAAGACAAGGCAATAGCAGTAAAAGCAAATGCAGCCTTGAGATTGTTCCTTTACCCTTCACAAAATGATCGCGATTTAACTGCTATACATTTTAAAAAATAATTTTTCAAATGACTGTCCCTGAAATATTTGGCTTTTTCAAAAATTTTGTCCTCATCACATTTGCAAGTTCTCTCTCTACAGTATCTGCCACTTAAATATGTTATTATTCATCAAGGACCAATCTTGGCCCAGATATGTGAGGCTTCTAGTACTCAGAATTTTGTCTGATGGTAGCAAAATGGAAAATTAAACTGGAAAGGATCCATGGCCTAACCTTTTCCTATTAGCATTTTCCCCTCTTTTCTTGTTTCCTAATACCTTGGCATGCCCTGATCCTTTCAGCTAATGGAGCTGCTAATACGGAGGGGAATAAAATGACTGGGCAATTTAATCTCAAAAAAAAAAAAAAATAAGTGCATTTGCTGGTACGAGTATATGACTCAAAAGTGAGAGAAGGTAACACACACACACACACACACACACACACACACACACAAACACACCAATAAATTAAAAAAAAAAATAATGCATGATTCCCTTCAGCATAGTTCACCTGAGAACTGGTCATGAAACAAGGGTTATTATACTGATCCTGAAATTAATGAGCATTTTAATATCAGGGATGTCATTTTTAGACTCTGCGTTTTGCATTTTGTAGGTTATGAAATAAGATGATGATAAATTGTTTTGTTCCTTTATTTCATCCAGAGTTGCTAATAGGATCCATGGCAATATAGGAATTAAGAGTAAATAAACCCTTGAGCCAAGGGCAGACTTTATAGTTCTGGGGTAGACAAAAGCTGTATTTCCCCCTGGAGCCGAGATGTTCAATGCAGATAGAAAACAAGAGTGTTTCCTTCTGTATTCTTGTACTGTCTCACCACCCCAGTTCTCCCCACTGATCAATATCCTTGTCCTTGGACCAACACCATACTGTCTTGATTACTGTGGCTTCATAGTAAGCTTTGGTTTTGAGTAATATAAGCACCCTATCTTTGCTTTTCCAAATTTGTTTTGACTAATTTAGGTTGTTTGTATCCCATATAAATATTAGGGTAAATTTGTAAGTTTTGATAGGGATTGTGTTGAAATTGTAGATCGATTTGGGGAGAATTTTTTTTTTTAATTAAAAAAAATTTTTTTTAACGTTTATTTATTTTTGAGACAGAGAGAGACAGAGCATGAATGGGGGAGGGTCAGAGAGAGGGAGACACAGAATCTGAAACAGGCTCCAGGCTCTGAGCTGTCAGCACAGAGCCTGACGCGGGACTCGAACTCATGGACCACAAGATCATGACCTGAGCCGAAGTCGGCCGCTTAACCGACTGAGCCACCCAGGCTCTCCTGGGGAGAATTCTTAACAATGTTGATTCTTCAAATTAATGTACATGGAATGTGTCTCCATTCATTAAGATCTTTTAAAATTTTGGTCAGTAATGTTTTGTAGTTTTTAAGTTCTGCACTTCATTTATTAAGTTTATTCCTAAGTAGTTTATTCTTTTTGATGCTGCTTTAAATGATTTTTTTTCTGGTGCTTGGGTGACTCAGTCAGTTAAGTGTTCAACTCTTGATTTCAGCTCACGTCATAATCTTTACAGTTCATGAGATTGAGGCCTGAATCAGGCTCTGTGCTGACAGCATGAAGCCTGCTTGGAATTCTCTCTCTCCATCTCTCTCTGCTCCTCCCATGCTCATTCTCTCTCTGTCTCTCTCAAAATAAATAAATATTTTTAAAAAGTAAATGGATTTCCCCAATTTCATTTTCAAATGATATGTTGCTAATATTTTGAAATGCAGTTAATTTTTATATATTCATAATGAATCCTACAACTTTGATAAGCCTGTTCATTGGTTTTCTTCCCCCCCCTTAGGATTTTCTACATATGCATATGAAAATTACATAAGCTATGAAAAAAGACATTACTTCTTCAGATCCAATCTGCATGTTGTGGATTTTTTTTCTTTACTGCAATATCTAGAACCTCCAGTGCACTGTTGAAAATAAATAGGAGGAGTGGACATCCTCAATCTGCTCACCCTGCCCCCAGTACCTATTGAGCAAAGAACATCCTGAGCAGGAATGACTGTTGAGTGTCCTATTTTCTCATTTCTACAATATCTTTTGTATCATATGTTTGCATGGTAATGATCCATCTGTTGGGTATAAATATTGAACTTGGAGATTATATCCAAACATGACTAAAGGCTTAAGAGTATACAAGATACTGAAATATTATGAGTTTTAAAGGAAAATCTGAAATCATTGAGAAAGAGAAAGAGGAAAAGGGGAGAAAGGAGGAGAGAGGGAAGGAGAGAGAGAGAGGTCCTCAAAGACAACTATTTCAAAACAGAAAATTACTTTGTCTACTAATATAACTTTAGGAAATTTACTTAACTTGTTTCATCTGCAAAATGGGGGATAATATAAGTAATGATCTCATCGGCAAAATTAAAAGATTATTAATAAGATACTTTGTCCAGGAATGGTTCTTGGTGATTCCCTTCATAATTGTCAGCAGTTACTATTATGCAGGCAAGGCGTTACCAAGTCATCACATTGCCAATTCTCCTTCAGGAAGCAATACTAAAATCTGTTTATTTTTAGGCCTGGAAATGTAAGAAAGAACATTCCTGCTGAATTTAAACTAAATTTTCACTTGTATTTATTTCAAATTTCTATGGGTCAAGTAATATTTTTTTCTTATCTTTTACTGAGATATAATTGATATATAACATTATCTTAGTTTCAGGCATATAACATAATGATTGGATATTTGTATATAAAAGGAAATGCTCAGGATAATAAGTCTAGTTAACATCCATTACCACATATAGTTATAATTTTTTTTCTTGTGATGAGAACTTTTAATATTTACTCTCTTAGCAACTTTCAAATATTCAAAACTGTGTTATAAACTATAGTTATGATGATGTACATTACATCTCATGACTTATTTAGAGTAATATTGTTTTATTCTGAGGAACACACTTTAGCTACCTAACAATGGAAATACACTATGAGTTTTGACTTTTTAAGAATTTGTAAAGTCAAACATATTTTTCCAAATAATGAATATATTTTAAGTCGCCCTTTGCCTAAGACTACTCAATAAATCTATTCTTAATTTGCCACGTGTGTGATGTTTACAAAAATATGTAATTAATTATTTTAAAATGACATTTCTTCTTAATATATTATTTTTTGAGAAAAATGTAATAGTAGTAATATATTCTTCTAGTCTAGTGAAGAATAACAAGGGAAAAAAGGAAAATCAAAAGGACAAATTATGGAATAAGGAGGTGCATGTAACAATAGCCATGGGAGTATTAAAATGTGTGAAATTATACATGCAAATTTGGCTAAAACATACTATCCCATAATAAAAAAAAGTCTCCTAAGTAACAGAAGACATATTAGTATATTAGCTGATGTGATGAAAGATCACAGAATACGCTAAAAATAGTCAAAGAATTACCTCTAAAATGTCAACTAGTCTAAGATGATTTTAAAAGAAATTTATTTCAAAATTTATAGAAAAATTTTATTTGATATGAATTATTACAGAATACCAATGGTGAGGCATTCTCAGCCAATTTTTACAATGTGACAACTTCTAGTAGCAATATCTGATAATAGCCACTCTCTTCCAAACATACACATGGCACAGGAGGTGAATGATAATCCGGATTTCAATGAAATAACCAAGATAATGTAGCTACTCAGGGCCCAAATTTCGTTTTGTTTTCAGATTTTTATGAACTCAGTCCCATAATTTTCACTAAAGGCTCAAATGCCTCCACCGAACATTTATACTTTTGTAATTTGGATAAAGAAATGAATGTGAGCAAAAATAAATGCCCTAAATGGAACGAACATCACTGGGGATGAGAAGGCAATAGGCCATTTTCAGCATTTCACAGAGTACATACAAATTTTACTTCCAGAATTATAGCGCCAGATATCACATGGATAGATATTTCTGTCATTGTGGAGATGACACCAAGGAACTAGTAGAATAATGAATGTCACATATCAGGGCCACAACGCTCAAATTGAAAATGTGGAGTAGGTAATGAAATTTGATCACTGATAGTACAATCAATGGATCTGCTGGGTGTGATGAATAAGGGTAAGATCGGAAACTACTACTCTAATTTTCAGGGCTACTTGCTTTTTAAAAATGAGAATTTTAGAAAGTCCAATGTCTGAACCAAAGGAATGAATCCTAAATGTGCCATTTCAGGAACTCTGTCAAAGAGTGGACAAAATCTTTCCTGAGTGCCTCTCAAACCAACCTTTTTAGATGATTACTTAATCCATGTACATGTTAGACGGCCTTGCTTTGGTATTTATATGAAAGAGTAAATCTTCTGAATCCTCATTTGGCTCCATTTATGACACTATGTGAGGCCATTTTTGAAGTTTATTATGACAATTTGAATAGTCTATGAGGTAAATGTGACTTACTATGATGCCCATCTTTAATCACTCAGGTGATAAAAGATAAAATTATGACTGATAGAGCAATTGGAAAACATTGGAGACATAAAAAGTAGCAGATTTGAAAATTTGTTAAATTCAGAGTTATTTCATCCATTACCGTATGAAAACACTTAGCACAAATTGAGGCTTCGTAGTTGTTGCTTCATCCTGTCAAGAGGTTTGTATAAATAACACACTAGGAGAAGGTTATTAATTATGTCCCTTCCTTCCATTTTATGATTATCTATAAGAATTTACTTTGGTAAGGCAGTTTTCTTCCTTTCATTATGCATACATAGACACACACAACTTATGCTCTAGTAATCACAATTTGTTTTTTACATTTTATTGTGAGCTTCTCATAGTCTAAATGCTTTGAAAAATGAATGCATAAATATTTCTATGGTTCAGTGCGAAATCATTAATGTGTTAAAATATTTGAAAATATAGTGTTCAGAAGGGCAGTTTGAATTTTGCATTGCTTTAAACGTCACAATACAAAACAGAAAGTCATTGCATGTGATTAAAAGGCAACAAGTAAAATGGATTTTTAAAATGTCAGTGGTTTGTATTTAGCAGTAGATATTTTTTTTCTAAACAGGTAAAATTAGCTTTCATGCAAAACAAAACAAAACAAAAAACCAAAAACACCCATTTATTTGTTCCTTTCCCAGTGTTTAACTTAAGCACTAGCTCTTTTAAACATAAATTCATTCACAGTACTAGCTAAACCTCAGGTCATCTGGCATATACAGTATGTGATAAGATATTAAATGTCAGATGAGATGGTCATTGGAAAAATTTCTTTCTGCATCAGTATGTGTATTTGAAATTTCCATTATTTAATTGGAAGTCTCCATTATTTCATTAGATTCTACTATCCCTTCCATTCATTTTGTCATGTGTGTGTGTGTATATATACATATATATATGTATATATATACATATATATACATATATATATACTTAATTTTTTAAATGTTTATTTATTTTTGGGAGACAGAGATAGAGAATGAGAAGGGGACAGGCACAGAGAGAGAGGGAGACACAGAATCTAAGCAGGATCCAGGCTCTGAACTGTCAGCACAGCTCATGAACAGCTGCATTTGAACTCATGAACAGGAAGATCATGACCTGAGCCGAAATCTGACGCTTAATCGACTGAGCCACCAAGACGTCCCATATATATACATATACATATACATATACATATACATATATATATACATATACATATACATTTTGTATACGTATATAAAATATACATTTTATATACGTATACAAAATGTATATGTATATGTATATGTATATGTATATGTATATTTTATATACGTATACAAAATATATATGTATATGTATATTTTAATGTTTATTTATTTATTTTGAGATACAGAGCATGTGTGTGCATGAACAGGGGAGGGGTCGCAGGAAGAGAGGGAGAGAAGAATCCCTGGCTCTGCTCTGTCAGTGCAGAGCCCAACTGTGAGCACAAACTGTGAGATTGTGACTTGAGTGGAAATCAAGAGTCGGGCATTCAATTAACTGAGCCACCCAGGTGCCCCAAGTCTTCTACATATTTTTGATGTGACTATTGCATGACATTAGTTCAGTTGTGACTGAAGTAGGCAAAAATAATTGTTAGAAATTAACGGAATATTTTAAATTAATGAAATGTTTACTTTCCACCCTTTTTTTTTAAATCCAAAATATTTTAGAAAACCCTGATCAAATTATGCACATTGCCTAATCCATACCTTTTTTCACTGTGGTGGTGTCTGCTTTGATATATTGTAGATAATGTTTCACAGACTAACAGAAAGAGATGAATTTTAAGATCAAGCAGATTTGATTTTTACAATTTCTTAACTTCTTGGGGATTCGGTTTCCCTTCCTCCAAAAATAAGGTACTAAACTTTTGATTCCTAGCCTGCAAAATTGAGATAATAATTTCTGACTTTAGCCAAATATAACAATTTAAAGCACATACAACAAGAGTTCCACAACATCAACAACAACAAAAATATATGCCTCTGTGTGGGGGCCTGATATTCAGGACTGGGAATGAAGGGGGATCTCAAAGCCACAGTGGGAAGTTATTTCCGATGACTCTGTGGGTACATGGGTGCTGAATAAAGGCTCTGTGAGAAGGACCTGAGGTATTATGAATCAGTAGGGAACTGAGACTGTGAAAATCAACTTTTTCAAGGAGGACTAGAAAAGCTTTTAGAAAACTAGGAACTAGAATGAAATATCTAAATCTGATAAAGGACATCTACAAATAATCTTATAATTGATATGATATTTGGTGGTTGAAGACTGTTTTTGGGGCATCTGGGTGGCTCAGTCAGTTAAGTGTCCCACCTTGGCTTTGGTCATGATCTCATGGTTTGTGAGTTCAAGCCCTGTCTGTGCTGACAGCCTGGAGGCTGTTTTGGATTCTGTGTGTCCCTCTTTCTCTGCTTCTCATCCACTTGCATTCTGTCTCTTTCTCTCTCTTTCAAAAATAAATAAACATAAAAAAAAAAAAGACTGTTTCCTCCCAAGATTAAAAATATGGCTCTTATCACTTCTTATTCCACAACATACTGAATTCATAGTGTAATAAAGCAAATGAAAAATGTAAAATGCATATATCTTAGAAAAGAAAAAAATGAAGCTATTCATAATCAACATAATTTTGTATTAAAATGGAAAAAACTCAGTTCTTTTCTACTGTGTGTTTCTTCCCTCTGTGTCTTCTTTGCTACTCACACAAAATCACTTCTGGTCACTAAATGTGTGAAGGTTTTTCTCCATATCAACAAACAATTCTTGAATACCAGCAGGGTGTCCAGAAAATTCAACTCAATTCCAACACTATCTTACTGGGAGATAGCATTAGATTCCATAGGCTAAGGGCTCAATCCTACAAGAATGCTCCCACTCCACTTCAGGTGCCAATCTTAAATAGTAGGCCTCTAGGTTACCGGCAACTTCTGTCCAATTTGGCTACAAATAGGAGGTTCCCACAATCCTCTCCTTAAGTTTGATTAATTTGCTAGAGTGGCTCACAGAACTAGGGAGAGATACCTACTTATGTTTACACCTCATTAAAGGATATGATAAAAGATACAGATGAACAACTAGATAAAGAGATACATGGGGTGAAGTCTGGGAAGGTCCTGAGCATATGAACTTCTGCCCCTCAAAGAGTTTGGGTGTGTGATCCACCCACTGTGGTTGTATTCACCAAACTGGAAGCTCTCACAATCCCCTACTACTGAGATATTATGGAGGCCTACTCACATAGGCATTATGAATTTTTAACTCCATTTATAGCTCCTCTCTCATCTTTCAAGGATAGTGGGCGAAGCTGAAAATTCCAAGTTTCCAGTCATGGTTTGGTCTTTCTGATAACAAGTTCGCATCCAGTAGCCATCCAGGAGCCCACCCAGAGTTATTTCATTAGAATAAATATACTCCTAGTACTCTTATTACTTAGGAAATCACAAATTTGAGAAGCCCCATGTCAGGAAATATATATTTCTTATTATAAATCAGAATATCACACCCATATAGAAAAATCCCAAAGAATCCTCAAGAGAGCTATTAGAACCATATTTGTGTTATAAAAGTTGTAGGATACAAAGCTTATATGCCAAAACCAAGTGCCAGTGATCAATGAACAAGTAGAAACTAAAATTTAAAATTAGTACAAAAAAAATAGTACTAAAAATTAGTATGTTGAGTCCTACAATACACTCATAAAAGATTTCAAAGATTAACTCAATAGTTGGGGAGATATATTGAGATCATAGTTTGGAAAAATCAATATTGCTAAGATGCCAGTTCTCCCCAAGTTTATCTACAGATTTAACCTCAGAATTATTTTTCATGGAAATCAGCAAGCTGGTTCTAAAATTTATGTGGAAAGATAAAGGAATGAAAATAATCTAAATGATGTTGAAAAATAATTACAAAGATGGAAGACTCACACATGGATACCCATATAAAAAAACAAAAATGAAAATTTCAATACCTTATCTTATATAAAAATCAACTCATAATGTATCATAGACCTAACAAAAATTCTTTAAACTATAAATCTCCTGGAGAGATACAGAAAAACATCTTTGTAACCCTGAATTCATTAAATATTTATTGTATATAACAACAAAAACACACCCCTAACAGAAAAAAATAAGGAATTGAGTTTCATCAAAATTATGAACTGCTACTCTTCAAAAGATACTGTTAAGAGAATGATGACACATGACATCAACAGGGAGAAAATATTTTCAATAATTCTATGTAATAAAGGATTTGTAGAAAGAGTATACATAGAATTCTCAAAATACAATAAGGCAATGTTCAAATCAATAAAAAATGGCAATTTTTTAAAATTTATTTTGAGAAAGATACAAAGAGAAAGCTGGGAAGGGCAGAGAGAGAGAAGGAGACAATCCCAAGCAGGCTCCATGCTGTAAGTACAGAGCCAGATACAGGACTCAAACTCATGAACAGTGAGATCATCATCTGAGCCAAATCAAGAGTTGGATGCTTAACCTACTGAGCCACCCAGATGCCCCTGAAAATGGCAAAATTTTTGAACAAACACTTCCTCAAAAAAGATATTCTGATGGCAAATAAACGCATGAAAAGATGCACAGCCTCAGTAGTCACTAAGGAAAAATGAAAATTAAAACCACAATGATATATTATTATACACCTTTTAGAATGGATCAATAAAAACCAAAATAAATTAACAAAGACACAGACAACAAACAACAAAACGAAAATTATCCATACCAAGTACACGCATGTAGGAAGTATCGGAATTACCACTGATTTTGGGTGAAAATGTCACCTGTTATAGCCATTTTGGAAAACACTGGTGATTTTTTATAAAGCTAAATATGAACTTACTACCCATGAGTTTCACTTGGGATTTTATCCCCTTCTCTGAGTACACATGACTGGTCAAGACGGATGCAAGGAAATACAGATTTTGCATGGAGAAAATGCTACGGAATATAAGGAATAAAGTTCATACTAAATGAAATAGAATTAATTATCAAGCATTAATAAATGAAAATTAAAAAATAGGGGCGCCTGGGTGGCGCAGTCGGTTAAGCGTCCGACTTCAGCCAGGTCACGATCTCGCGGTCCGTGAGTTCGAGCCCCGCGTCGGGCTCTGGGCTGATGGCTCAGAGCCTGGAGCCTGTTTCGGATTCTGTGTCTCCCTCTCTCTCTGCCCTTCCCCCGTTCATGCTCTGTCTCTCTCTGTCCCAAAAATAAATAAACGTTGGAAAAAAAAAAAAAGATCAAATAGGTATAAATAAAAACTAATTGGAAATGTATAATATGAAAAATACTGAAATAGTTAAAAAGTGCTCAAATATGGACACATAGAATGAACATAGCCAAAGATCAAATTGGTATATTGTAAAATCAAAATGAGGAACTGTACTATGAAAACATTACAAGTCCTAATTTAAGAAATAAAAAACTTAAGTAAGGTACACATAAATACCTATGAATCCAATAATAGGAAAAATAAGTCAAAAGGAAGAGAGATTTGAAGAAATGATTACCACAAATATTTTTTGGGAAGCAAAACAATATGAAATAAATGATGCAACAATAAAACAAAAAGAAATTAGTACAGCTTTTTAATAAAAGCCATGGTTAAAAGAAAAAAATAAAGCTACAT
Source organism: Leopardus geoffroyi (assembly GCF_018350155.1). NCBI lineage: Eukaryota > Metazoa > Chordata > Mammalia > Carnivora > Felidae > Leopardus > Leopardus geoffroyi. The sequence goes on along the minus strand of NC_059336.1, from coordinate 94,363,860 downwards.
TTTCAAGGTTTTCAAGGAAATAAATTGCATTCTATTACCTTATATCTAGTTCACTATCTTAACAATAAAATATTAGAATATAGTATTTCAGACATAGAAGACAGGAGAACAAACAAGAAAAGGAAGAAATCTAATAAACTATCCAACAATCCCTCACCATCTATATGCACATGCAGGACTAAAATTCCATATGCCAGGGCGCCTGAGTGGCTCCGTCAGTTAAGCATCCCACTAAGGCTCTGGTCATGATCACAGTTCATGAGTTGCAGCCCCCTTTTGGCTCTGTGCTGACAGCTCAGAACCTAGACCCTACTTTGGATTCTGTGTCTCCCTCTCTCTCTCTGCTTCTCCCCCACTCACTCTGTCTCTCAAATATAAATATTGAAAAAAATGTTTTAATTAATTCCATATGCCATCAGTAAGGCAGGGAAACATGGAGTTGAGGGTATGTTAAAGAGGATTTGTTTTTCAGGGAAATATTATAGATATTTAAGCATGGAGAGAGGAGAAATAAATAAAGGTATGATTATTAGGGAAACATCAAATAGAGATGAAATGATTAATTTTCAGTCCAACAATTGCAATTCCTTCTACCTAGTTGAAGGCAGTAAAGAATAAGATAAAAAGGAAGAGCAAATGAAAATTTATAAAATATAAAGCATGAAAGAAACACATATGTCTCAAAATAACAATAGTCACAAGAGATTAAATGAATTAGCTTTAATAATCAAAGTGGAGATATTCTCAGACTGGACAATCACATGAGATTCAATACTTTGTAGTTTAAACTAACAGACTTTAAACATGATCTAGAAAAAGTTAAGATAAAGGATTAGAAACATATTATGGTCAGTGAGAAGAAATCTTGGGTAAAACATTTAATTTCAGAGCAGAATACAATTTAAGATGAAAAGCATAAGAAATAAAGAATATTATTCTCTGATAAAGTAAAAATTATGAAGACAGTATTTGCAATGGCCTAGTAGGCTTCCTTCAAAATAACAATAACTAGCAAAGATAGGAACAACATAAATCAATATTTAGGTTGGAATTTTAAACGTTGTTAGAAAAAAGATGAAGCCAAAAAAAAAAGTAGGACTCGTGTGTGCATGCGTGTGTGTGTGTGTGTATGGTAAGTAAGATCCTATCAGTGGAGAGAGAGAGAGAGAGAGAGAGAGAGAGAGAGAGATCTTATATGAGATATAGAGAAAGCACTACTTTTTGAATCACAAGGATCTATTATAAAAATCAGTGTATATAAGACCAAAAGTAGTTTCCAAAATGTAATAAACATCAGCGTGTACTCAGAACCTCAGATGAGTTATTTATTTTTATTTTAAATGTGTAGAGGGGCACCTGGGTGCCTCAGTTGGTTGAGTGTCTGATTTTGGCTCAGGTCATGATCTCTTGGTTTGTGAGATCAAGCCCAGTGTTGGGCTCTGTGCTGACAGCATAGAACCTGCTTGGGTTTCTCTATCTCTCTTTGTCTCTTTCTCTCTCTGCCCCTCTTCCACTCATGTTCTCTCTCTCAAAATAAATAAACAAAAAATAAATAAATAAGTAGAAATGGCTTCCATTGTTGAGAGTATTCTAAGAGTTGTAGCATACAGACAACTTTTATAATAAATATTGGTATAGATAATAAGATTTATATATTTTGAGAATCAAAAACTCATAAATCATTTTTATTTAAAAATTTTTTAATGAACAAGTATATCATTTTGTTATTTATTTACTTATTTCTTTTAATGTTTATTTATTTTTTTTGAGAGAGAGCAAGCTGGGGAGGGGCAGAGAGAGACAGAGACACAGAATCCAAAGCAGGCTCAGCCGAAGTCAGACACTTAACCTTCTGAGCCACCCTGGTGCTTCAGGGTGAGATGATCATTGTTATCCATTTAAGCAAGGACCCCAGACCTAGCCCACCATTAACACCCTGTTCCTGTATTTTCTGAGAGCTGCAGTGACAGAGCTACCTTTTCCATGGCTCACTTCTACCCTCTGCTGGCTCAGGGTGGTCCTGATGTGCCTGGGGAAGGAAGCTGAGACATGTCTTGGCCCAGGAAAGGTTGTACCCCCTTAGTAGCCCTACCCCCAGGTATTTTGGAGAGATGTCCTCCTGTCACCTCCCTGAGCACCCATATCTTGTTCTGAGTGCCATGATGGAGGACGGAGTGGCTGGGCCAGCCTACAGGGAGCCCGAAAAACAAAACAAAAGAACTCATTCCAGATCATGACAACTCCAATTCTTTCTTTATATTAATAATTTCATACAGTGTAAATAGAACACACCTCACAGGACACACTTTACAACTTTCTGTATTTTGTTCCATTTACAACGATAAAAAAATCTTCAATTGCCATATATTTATAACTGTTCTCATACTATCAGTCACTTAGCTTGGGAGGGTCATGCTATTGAGGGTGAGTTTATTTTGTGTAAGTGAACAAAACTATGCTATGTGCATATAATGAGAAAGAAAAAAACACAAAGATAAGGAATATAGAGAGCGATAGTTCAATTGAATGTGAGTTTAGTCCCTGCATGCAGAGCCAGCAGAAGAAATAAGCTGTCTATATGCTAAGTGAAGAGTTTTGTGACCAAAAATAAAACCATAGGAGATAGAACTTGAAAGACTGTTATTATCTATTAAAATGTGCTTTTCAGATACACTGAGCTCACCTAGGATCTACTAACAGCGAGTTTCTTTTCACAATCTTGCCATTGGAACTAACATGTTTTAGGAATGAAAAACGAGTCTGATGGGCAAGATAGCACTGTGCTTGATAATCATTTCTAGAATTTTGATTTAACCGTATGCAGCATTTTGGAAAGGCTTGGTGGCCTTGCACTGCATTTGGGAATCAGAGTGAATTGCACTTGAGAGCAGTGCCACTTGGCTAGAACTTCAGAGACTTTTTCTTAGATAAATTGAGAAGAGCAAGAAACAAGACAGACAGAAACTAGCACAGGGATACAGGTAAAGTACAATCACAATATTTGAAATTCTGTTAATGACATCAGCTCTGCCATTCCCTAGTGTGTACCACGCGTAGAATGTTTTTTGTCATTCTACGTCAAAAAAAAAAGGACAGTTCTGTTTGAAACTTTATCAACCATATATTAACAGTGCAGGTCACAGAGTAGCTCTTTCAAATTCTGTCTTATTAAGAAGAGAGAAACTTCATTTACACAAGCTGATATTTTTGTGGTTTCAACTGGGGCTGATATTATGAGATACACCTTATTTACTTGTTAGTTGGCAGGATTATTTTGTTGCTTAATAATCAGAAGAAGCTGGTTTGTCTTCTGACTTGAAGGCTAGTGCAGGAATATGAATTCTGATTCTGTAAAAAAAAAATCATGTTCATGTGTTCTTTTCCTTCTAACGAAGCATCATTGAGGGCAGCTTTGTCTAAATTTAGGAAGGAGATTAAACGGTCTCTATCATCCATTCCACGATTTACCAATCGTATCTGATGAGCTTCTCCTTTTAATTAACCCTAATCACAACTTCACTGCCTTTATTCCAGGGTTGGAGAATAACCAATCACTATCTTTCAGCCTTTGTTTTCCTGATTTAACCATTGTGGTTCTTACAATTTGTCACTGCAACATTCAAGAGAGTATTTTACCCTGAATTTCCAGTCTTTTTCAGAAGTGTATCCAGAGTAAAACTTGATCTTTCTTTTGGAATATGTTTCCCCTGCTAGTTCCTTTAGAACTTTCCTTTTTAAAATTTTAGCTCAGATGTCACCACCTTTTTGAAGTCCCCTTGACTACTTCCTGGCTGACTTAGTGTGTCTTTTTCTATGACACAACTGCACTTTGAATATATTTGCATTTTATAGAAATTATCATTTATTCTGTTAGTGTTCACATATTTGTCTTTGAACTGTATTGTGAGCAAGTTACTTGGGAGTAGCTACCTAACTAACTTCCCCCACTGGACCCTCCCCGTCCCTGCCATGTTAGGGTTCCTAGTGCTTAGAAAAGGAAAAAGTCATCATTTAAATATATTTTCTAATGATCGAAGAAAGCACATGAAATCAGCATTCCTTTTTACTCACATTCCCCATAATCACATGTGGTACTTCTCTTAACCAGCCATAGGTTCTTCATGTCTGGTACACACAAGAAAAGGAGACAGTCAAGACTTTACTTAACTAGGTAATCTCCATGCTACGCCTGGAAAGCACTTTCTGATGCATAGATGGAGGTGGAATAATTTATTTTATCATTGCTGTGAAAATATCTTTATAATTATCAACGTTGCCATCAAGGAATCTATAGTCAGATATTGTCACAACATGTATACTGTATATCCAAGACAAATTAAATATAAAGTTAAATTGAAACTCCAGAGGAAATACATGGAACTCAATATGTGATTTAGCAAAAAATATTTTTTTGCTTGAATTATGTCTTTTTAAAGTAATTTGATGAACATTCAGATTAACTGAGTATATAATTTTACTTAGTTTTTATGATTTTGTAGGTTAGACTAAAGCTAAAGCAACTGTATAAAAATGGAGATTACAAATGTTTTATCTAAAATGAAAACAAAATATCAACTTTATGTTTTGTCTTTGAGAGGCAGAGTAAATGAAAATATTCTAATAGCCACTATAAGATGTCAGAGGAAAGCTGAATCCAAAAACCTAGTCATTAAAAACTTACAAAATCCAGCAAAATTGAAGATTTCACTTGTTTATATTAAGTTACTAACACTATGTAGCCTTATTTCCTAAGACTGATTATCACTTTTCATTCACCTATATACCCAAATAGGGAGCAGGATAGGGAGTTATGGGATAGATATTTATACTTGTCCCTCAGCGATAAACCAGTGAGCAGTGGCTTAAATATCCCTTTCAGTTGAAGTCCTTTCCTTTTTGGTAAATACTGCATCAGTTAGAAACAAAATTATTAGATAGAATTTCCCTTCCTCCCTCTCTTCTTTCATAATACGGCATCTGGATGTAGTGGAAATGAGTCTTCATAGTGACTGTTGGCAGGAGAGAGGAAGTGCAAACCCTACAAGTCTCTGTGGGGCTCCAGCTGAGCTGCTGCAGCTCCAAAGTTGTAGACTTCTGCCTACGCAGCAGCCTCTGCCACACACTGACCCCACTTGTGACACGCAAGGTCCTGACTGGCTTTTGAGTATGTGCTGGTGTGCAATGCTGCTGACAATTGACCACATATTTGTCAATCTCTTGTCATAGTGTTTTCCACACATAGCAGCCTCCCCTTCCCAACCACAGGTCTCTGATTGTTCCTTACATATTTTTCACTGTTCTATATCCTGTGCATAAACCATGGAGAAGCAGCTGTATTATCCCATGTGATTGATCTCACTTATCCCTTTCCACCAACCATGATTTATTGGTCTGGCACCATTTAAACATAGCACCAAGTAAATATGGAACCTCTCCTGAGACTTGTAGCCCACCCAAACTTCAAGCAATGCTTAGGACAACCAGCTACTGGCTCTAGTAACTTCAGGGTCCCCACATATGTCTGAATATTTTCACTAGCTATAATTACCCACTTTTCCTTCCCACTGTCTCTGAGGCTGCAAAGGTAGAATTTTTGCCTTTTGGATTTTTCGCCAATATCCTTTCTATCATATTATCACTTAAATCTATTTATCTTCACTTATCTTAGCTATCTTCATAGTAGCTGTTCTCAATTTTTACTGTGCAATAGAATCACCTGGGGCTGGGTGATGAAGCACAGATTACTAGGCTTCATTCTTAGAGTTTCTTTATTGAGTAGTTCTGGGAAGAAGCCCAAGAATTTACATGTCCAAAAATTCCAGGATGATGCTAATGCTACTGGTCCAGCAGTGGACTGGGGGCCTATGGGCCCTGAAGCCTCTGCCCAGCCTGTCCCTGGGATGTCACCAGAGGCTCCTGGTCTCGTGGCAAGAAAGAATTCAAGGACCGACCAGACGCAATGGCTAAGTGGTACAAGTGGGGAAGTTTATTAAAGTGAGACTACACTCTCTAGATGTGAGACTGGGTAAGCCCAAGGGACAGATGCATACTCTAGGGTTTGGATCTCTATCTTTCTTTTTGACAGTTGTTAACTAGGGGGTGGGATATTCATTACTTGGGGGGGGGGGATTTCTTTAGGAGCAAGGTTTTGCAACTTTTCTCCTTTAGTTGGCCATGGTTTCTGGCCTTCTTTGCTTCGGCCTGTCTGGTTTGATCTTTTTTTTTTTTTTTTTTTTAATTGTTTAATTTTATTTAAACCCAAGTTAGTTAACATATAGTGTAATAATGATTTCAGGAGAATTTAAGGATTCATCACTTACATATAACACCCAACACTCATCCCAACAAGTGCCCTCCTTAATGCTCACCACCCATTCAGTCCATCCCCTCACCCAACACCCTTCCAGTAACCCTCAACTTGTTCTCTGTATTTAAGAGTCTCTTATCGTTTGCCTCCCTTTCTCTTTGTATCTTATTTTTCCTTCCCTTTCTTTATGTTCATCTGTTTTGTTTCTTAAATTCCAGATCCTGCTTCTTGTGGCTTTAATTTTGAAGGGCTGCCAGGACAGAACTCAAACTTTTCCAACAGCTGTCTAGGACTCCTCTTTCACTGGCCTCCAGGCATTCTGTTAAAACCCAACTAACACAGGGACTATACCTTGAAAAAGACTGACTAACAGACAAAATGACATTCAAGTTCATAAGCATCGCTCTTTTTAAAAATAACTTTATTGAGGTATAATTGATTCTGATATTGTGATTACAATAAGAAAGATATATTTGGTCTTCATCCATGTTTCTGGCACAGAACTCCTAAAACATTTGGAATTTTCTAAGCAGTGAGAACAATAAAGGTGTCTTTTGTTATGTTAATGCAGTCACAATTGGAAAGCACCTACGAATGGGGGCTGGTTGACAGGAGGACCAACCATGTGCTGAGAGGGTTGGAGCTTTCAGTCCTACCCTCCCCCCCCAGTTCCAGGGAGGGGAGAGGAGCCAGAGGTTGAATCTACAGCTGATGCTCAATGATTTTATTATCCATGCCTATTTAATTAAGCCTCCATTAAAACCCAAAAGGATGGGTGTGGAGAGCTTCTGCATTGGTGAATACACAGAGACACAGTGAGAGTGGCACTCTCCCTAACAGCATGGAATCTCCACACCCCTTCCTACATACCTTGACCTATGTGTTGCTTCATATGGCTGATTGGTATTCTTTAATATCTCTTGTAATAAACTGCTAATTTATTGAGTAAATTGGTTTCCTGAGTTCTATGAGCCATTCTAACAAGTTAAAGGAAGCCAAGGAAAGGGTCATGGGAACCTCTTATTTACAGCCAGTTGGTCAGAAGCACAAGTAGCATCTTGGACTTGTGATTGACATCTGACGTTGGGGGCAGTCCTGTGGGATTGATCCCTTGACTTGTGGAATTTGATGCTATCTGCCAGACAGTAGATATTTTCAGAATTGAATTACAGGACACCCACCTGGTGTCTGAGAGTTGCTTGGCAGTGGAAGGAAGACACTTCACACATTGGAATTGTTGAGGAAAATTGAATTGATATACAAAAAGATTACATATATTTAATGTATATAATTTGGTGAGCTAGGACATAAGCATGAACTTATAAAACTATTACTGAGTCATGGTGATAGATATATCTATTTTCTCCAAACGTTCCCTGGCTCCTCTTTGCTTTTGTGTGTGTGTGTGTATGTTAAGACCACTGAACATGAGATCTACTCTCTTAATAAATTTTTAAGGGCACAATACAGTATTGTTAACGACAGGCATTATGTTGTATAACAGATCTCTAGACTTTATTCATCTTACATAATTGAAACTTTATAACCATCGGACAACTCCCCCATATTTCCTTCTTCCCCGTCCCTGGCAACTACCATTCTATTCTCTGAGTTTGACTATTTTAGATTTCCCATGTGAGTGGAATCATGCAGTATATAAGTATTGTTCTTTATAGGTTAGTGGTAGTTCAAGACATTTGTTATGTGTACACACACACACACACACACACACTACACAAAGCCTGACTTTCAAAACTATTGCCTTGCAGGGAGCTAAGGAAAAAAACAGTCAGGGGTGCCTGGGTGGCTCAGTTGGTTAAGTATCTGACTTCGACTCAGGTCATGATCTTCCAGTTCATGAGTTCGAGCCCACTTAGGGCTCTCTGCTGTCAGCACAGAGCCCAGATCCTCGGTCTCCCTCTCTCTCTCTGCTCCTCCCCTGCTTGTGTGTGCTCTCTCTCTCTCTCTCCATGGATAGATAGGTAGAAAGCAAGCAAGCAAGAAAGAAATTAAAAAAAAAGAAGAAAAACAGTCAAAGTTGAGAAATAATGTTTCTCTATCTGGTAATACATCTTTGCTTTGCAGCATCAAAACTGACTGATTCAAAAGGAGGGGATCCAGATGACAAGAGGATTTTCAGAATATGAAATATTTTAAAAAGTATTATCCAAGATGCAGACTATTGAACAATACCTACATTACTGAAACTAAGAAAGGATCACGGTCTTATGCTGTAATCTTTTAAAAAGTAGTGACCAGAGAGATCTGTGAGAATATATAGCAATAATAAAGCAGTTTCTACTTAGACTTCCAAGAAGCGGTGCAGAGAAGCTAATGGGATGCAGTCTCACAGATACTTCACATTTGGAGAAAAGCAGAGCTGAGAAGATATGAGGCAGCCAGAAGGAAAGACCTGAAACCCCTGAAGAACTAAATCCTTCTCAATGACTACAGAGCTCATCAGGCAGGGAAATTCCTGATTTGGGTTTTCCACATTCTCTGAGGAAAATGACATAGAGACCAACTGGCATTAATTGTTAATTATCTCTGAAAGAGATACTCCCAAACAGGCCTGGACATAAAAAAGAAACTAAGCAAGATGTGATCTATGGAGGAATTGGGCAGCCTGGAGGGAAGAGGAATCCACAAGTAACAGTGTGGCCCAAATTTTCAAGTTCTCCTCATCTTTTTCCTTAAGCTGCTGCCAGGGAAAAGTGAAGGAATGAAACAAGGGTTGAAAACTCGGGGAAGAGCAGTGTATTAATTTTGTATTGCTGTGTAGTAAAATCGCTACAAACCTAGCAGCTTAAAATAAGTTGAATATATTATCCAAAAGGGCTAGTAAATCAGGAGTCTGGACATGGGTTGCTGGCTCCTCTGATGAGGGTTTGTCTCACAGTCACAGCCATCAATAGGGCAGATGTTGGCTAGCTACATTCTCATCTGGAGGCTCAAGGAGGAAGAGTCTACTTCCAAGACCATTCCGGTTGTTGGCAGAATTGATTTCCTTGCTGCTGTATGATTGAAGCCTTCAGTTTTTTGCTGGTTGTTGGCTGTAGTTTGCTTTTAGGGCACCCACAGTTCCTTGTCATGAGGGATGTCTCAAACGTCCACTTACTTCATCAAGCATGCAAGGATACTTTCTGGCTCCAGTGGGCTAAGATGAAATCTTACACAAGAAAACCTTATCATGGGAGTGATATCCTATCATTTGTGCCATATGCCATTGGCTATAGGCTAGTCACATGTCCTGTTCAAACACAAAGGAAGGAAATTTCTTGCAAAGGTACCAAGACCAGGAGGTACAAATCATTGGAAGTCACCTTAGCATATGTCCAGCACAACCAGGTCTATTAAAAGACTCTAGGACCTCACACTGAGTTAGGTAAATAGTGCTGATCCCATGTCCAATATCCCCACTCCTTAAAAAAAAGACACTCTACGTTTTCATCTTTGGTACGAAATTCTTCAATTACAAAAGTAATATCAAGCAATAAATATGACTGCCCAAAGATCCAGTTGACCTTTCCCTTAACTGCCCACTTTCCTCTCTCAGACATTGCAAAGGTACATATAACAAATAATACTTAACTCATAAACCAGAACTCTTAGAAGAGAGAAAACATGATACTCAGTAACGTGGAATGGAGGAAGTGAAACTCAGATGCACTATATTGAGGCTAAAAGGAGGTCTAGAAAAATCAAGGTTCCACTCAAGAAGAAAATATAACCCAAGAAACAAAAAAAAAAATTTTTTTTCTCGGTGAGGGTTTTGCCCTATGGAAGATTTTACAGAGAGTATTTCTAGGGTGAAAGGAAAAAGGAGTGAAGCAGAAAGACAAAGACTAGAGCAATGCTTCTCAAACTTGAGGAGGCATCCAGGATCACAGAAAGCTTATTGAAAAGATTGCTGTATTCAGTAGGTCTACGGTGGGACCTAATAATGTGCACTTCTACTAAGTTCCCTTGTAATGCTGCTGATCCAGGACCACACTTTGGGAACCATTATATCATAGGAGGGTTGTATTTTTGAGAATTGCATTTTACATTGTAACAAGACAGATCTAGTATAGTTTTCTGTCTTCTCTATCAATCTGATTCTGTAAGCTGTAGGTGACTTGAAATACTATGCTTCCTGTGTGTTCTGTTCTTGGTCATTTTTAAATGCCTTTTATTTTTATTTTTATTTTTTTTACATTTATTCATTTTTGAGAGACAGAGAGAGACAGAGCAAAAGCGGAAGAGGGGCAGAGAGAGAGAGGGAGATACAGAATCCAAAGCAGGCTCCAGGCTCTGAGCTGTCAGCATAGAGCCCGACTCGGGACTTGAACTCACAAACTGTGAGATCATGACCTGAGCTGAAGTCGGACGCTCAACTGACTGAACCACCCAGGCACCCCTGCTTTTTTTTTTAATCACAGTTTTCTCAATAGTACATTGGGTATGATAAAAATACCTGATATATTGGGATATGACTAAATGAGAACATATATAAATGTATTTAGTATAATCGAACATTCACAGACACTCAATAAATGCTGCTTTATTTCCTTCTTACCTGACCAAAAGAAGAATAAAAAATTATATTGTTGATCTGACACCAGTTATTACAACACTGGCCCATGTATAATTGTATCAATATCTAAAATTGAGATCTCAGAGTTTACTAAAAATTTTGTTAAAATGTATTTTCTCTAAGAATATGTGCCTTTCCTTTCAAATACTCTTTGATGTTCTTTTCTGGTTAAATGTGTGGAATTTAACCATTAATGTTAATGTCCAATTTACATTACATGTCAGAGAATATGTCAGAGTAAGTAAGTAAAATGACTTAATGACAAAATTATCCATTAGCAACTTTAGGATAGGTCCTATTTCTGCTTATCCTGGCCACTCCATCACAATTTAATTTCTGATACCTTTCACTGTGATTATGTAATTTCCTCCACCAGTCCTCAAACTAAAGTCATACCAGATTCAGCACTATCACCAAGAGCTGACTTATTTTAAAGTAAATTATAGTATATACATAAGTATATAAGTAATAATACAACAAAGTAATGAAGATTTTTCCATGGACAGCTTTGTACCATCATCTTTCTCTGTTCTTACTTGAGATAATTAGTTGAGAGTGAAGACAGTGATGATAAGGGAGCTTAATGAGCCTTAAGACTTCTAGGAGTCTACAGAATGGGGATAATGAGATCTTCCCTACCTGCACTACACAATTTTTGTGTGAATCAAATAAATGACGTATATAAAGGTTCTCTGAAAAATATAAATGTCCTATTTTAAAATAATCACTCCATAAGTAAACAAGAGATTCTCAGTATACTTCAGGAGGGACTAAAGGTCTACAAAGGGCTTTTCAATTTCATAGCAGAGACTAATATGACATATAGAATGATAGAAGGAAAAATGAGAGTTAGAACAAAAGAAATGTTAATGCAGAGGATAAAGAAGATAAAAAATTGATAAAATATGAGTACAAAAATGATAAAGTAGGCTGATTTAATTTAGACCAAATACATAGAATAAGCTACAATTATAAGTGAACTAAACTCCATTTTTTTAATTCCACTTTTGTAAAGCAAAATGGATGTGTTCCAAAAGAGGTAGCTCTCTCATAAAGTGAGGAAAATCCAAAGTGAATGGGTGAGCAAAGACAAGATGAGAAATCTACAGGAAAAAGAGGACATTAGAATCACCGTATGATCAGAGGAGAGTAGAATTCTAGATAGCATGTACCAAAAAGGAATGAGCTATTTTATATATGATAATGGCTATGTATCTGTATTAGGATCTCACTACTTCTGTAATAAATTACCACAAACTTAGTGGCTATGACAACCGAATTTATTTTCTTACAGTTTTGGGGGTCAGAAGTCTCAAAATGAGCCTTATAGGGCTAAAATCTGCATGGCTGTGTTCTTTCTAGAGGGTCTAGAAGGGAATCTGTTCCTTTGCCCCCTTTTTTTTTTTTTTTTTTTTTGCCTATAAAAGCCTCCTGTATTCCTTGCTTGTGGACCTTCCTTCATCTTCAAACTCAGCAGAGTAGCATCTTCCAATCTCCCTCTCTAATCTCTGTGTCTGTTATTGTAGCTTTCTCTGCCTCTGATACTCCTGCTTCCCTTTTGTAAGAACTCATGTGATTAGAAGGAGCCCAACTAGATAATCTGGGTTAATGTCCTCATCTCAACCGATGTAGCCTTAATCACTTCTGTATAATCCCTTTTGCCATGTAAGGTGACATAATTATAGGTTCCTGGGGATTAGGCTGTAGACATCTTGGTGGACCATTTTTCAGCATATCACAGTGGGGTAGATAGAAGCTATCTGAATGTTCCTCTCATTCTTTGCATATATTCTGGATACTTTGTTCTTCCTGGATAGTGAGAGGCAGTTTTTGAATATCTTTATAATCTTATCTATAAGAGTTTGTAGCCACTCTGCGTAAAGGGTTCAATTCAAGTACATAATAATTGTCATAAATCTTTTATGTCAAATGCTATTAACTTATTTATTTATGAAAAGCAAATGATGGAAATGCAAAAAGTGATTGATGTAGAGGCCAAAAAATATCTCTCAATTCATAGTTCTCTTCTGCTAATAGAAAAAAAAGACAATGAATAATCAAATATTAAAAATAAAGATATATGTAATAATGTGATCATATATTATGTACTATGGTGGCAATACATGGGTAACAGAAGGAGGGAATAGGAAAGTCAAGACAAGGTTGGTAATAGGACTACCATAGATTGCTAAGATCTGTCCTCTCCCTGGGGAGATGACATTTGACGAAAGACCAAAAGTGTGTGTGAGAGTGGGTCATGGACATATGTGAGTTCTATGAGGCAAACATTTTCCAGACATAGTGAACAGCAAGGACAAAGGCCATCATAGAAAACAGTCCTGAGAACAGACAGGCCTCAGTAGCTAACAAAGTGAACAAGGAATGCATGGTAGGGAAGGTCATGAGCGGTCTTGAAAGCTGAGATTATTATTATTATTTTTTTTTTCTGAGTGCTGTGGAGAGCCACAAGAGAGAATTTAGTGTAAGAGTGTGAAAGAAGGAAAGCAACTAAGAACAGGTTTTATACGATATTACAATGTGAGAACAACTCTAAGATGAATGAGAGTCTATGAAGCTTAAAGATATTAATGAATAGATTGGGGAAAGTCAAAAGTTTAGTTTCTTTGAGAATTTTGTTACAGTTCAAATTCTCAAAAGGTAAGGGAAATTTTACATTAAGTTAGTAATGAGACGGGATGTAGAGGTAGTAAGACCAGGGTTCTGGTTTAGTAGCCATTGGTGGACAATTTGAGTTTATTAAGAAAGATGGAGAGGAACAATAGGGAGCTAAGGTCCAGTAAGGGCTACCATGGAAAACCTTCATTCTTTCAGAACCTTTCACAGGAGAGACATTATTTACTTTATTTTCAAAAAGATATTGCTTTCTCTATGGATAATTGACTGGGGGAAGTGGCAGAGTGGAAGAGAGAGACCAATTAGGAGTCACTTTAATGGTCCAGGCAAAGTAATGGTGGGTGAGGCTAGGAAGTATTGATCCAAGGGTAATGAGGCAGTTGTCCTACCCAATTACTATTAATTTATCTTCTTTTACAAATGAAGAAAAAAATACATATGACTATATAAAAACATTGCTCTGGCCCTCCCAGTTTCAATGCTAGCACAGAGTTATGACATTTAAAATGTTTGAGTTTTTTTTAAGGTTATTTTTATTTATTTTGAGAAAGATATATAGAGCAAGTGGGGGAGGGGCAGAGAGAGAAGGAGACAGAATCCCAAGCAGGCTCCAAACTGTCAGCGTGAATCCAATGTGGGGCTCAAATTCATGCACTGTGAGATCATAACCTGAGCCCAAATCAAGAGTTAGACGCTTAACAGACTGAGCCACCCCAGTGCCCCTAAAATTTATGAGTTTCATAGCATATACATCTCTGTTGAGAATGGTTTAGTAATGTGCTGGGGATAAAAAGTCTGATTAGGCTAAGAAGAGAACATAAAAGAGGAAGTGAAGACAACAAACTTAGTTACCTCTTTCAAGGACTTTGCTTCAGAAGAGAACAAAGAAATAAATGTATGGGTGGCTAGCTAGTTGAGAACACGGGAGAGAAAAAGTTTTATTGTCATTATTTTATAATATTCTTGGAGATACAATGACATGTCTATATGCCTCTGGAAATGATCCAGTAGAGAAGAATAAATTGGTGATGTGGTAGAAAAAGAGATGTTACCAAACCTTTAAATAGAACTCTAGACCAGACTTCAAAGAGGAGCAGAGATACACATTAATTGGCATATAAGTGAAGACAGAGAATGTAATTATGAAGTTAGAAGATTGCTTGTTTTGGCATAGTAAGATGAAGTTTTCTTTTAAATGTCTCTGTTTTCTAAGCCAAACTCATATTTGAGATCATCCTCTGAGAGGTTTCAGGACCAAAATTGGAAAACTGGAAAAATGAATTGATGAAAATATGTAATAGAATCACTGAAGACCCATTTGATGTTTATGGGCATAAATTTAAAATGAGATCTGTCATTTTGATTTTAGTATTTCTTTAGATAGAGGATATATCTCCTTGTGTACAATTCCAGAATTAATAGAGTATTGGATTAAACCATGATTTGGATTTTACCATATGAGAACATTGGATGGAAATGTGTATAAGAGAGTTGAGGGAGTATGTAAGGATAAAATTATAGTGAGGAACCACAGAACTTAAGTTGGGTAAAGAAGGAAGTAAATTTTGAGGCAGCTGATGAACAATGAAGAACAGTAGGATTAGTGATTGGAAGGCATTGGTGACATCAAGTAAATTTTAAATATGGTTTTATGAAAAATTATAAATATGAGAGACTAATAAGCTGTTATGTGTGTGTCAAACTTTGTAACTAACAAAAATCATATGCATTTTTAGTGTTTATGAAATATTAAAAATCATTCATGCATAAGTCATAAAGAAAACTTCAATAAATTTTGAAATTAAAGAACTAACAGAATAGATTCTTCTGAAAAAATGCATTAAAGTAGAAAATAAGGACAAGAGGTAAAAGACAAAGATCCAGGTCTACTGAATTTGTCACTCATAGATGGCTAAAAAAAATTTGAAATTTCTCACTGCATTTTGAGTGTTATCCTTATTTGTATCAGAATTCTCACTGTAGAATATAAGTAAATGGATGTGGGGTGGGAGGAGAAGGAATGAATGGATGGATGAATGAGTGAATGAAACACAAACTCCTGCACTTTCAGTTTCACTGGGCATCAGAATGCATATTGTGATTAGGTTATGCCAACCAAAAATACAGGACTCAATAAGACTATGACCTGAACAGAAATCAAAAGTCACTTAACTGACTGAGCCAAGCAGGCACCCCTAAAAATTGTTTTATTCTGTTCCATTGGTTTGTGTGCCAGTACTATACTGTTTTGATCCTTAGAGCTTTGTAATATAACTTGAAGTCTGGAATTGTGATGCCTCCAGCTTTGCTTTTCTTTTTCAACGTTGCGTTGGCTATTCAGTCTTTTGTGGTCCCATAGCAATTTTAGGATTTCGTTTGTTCTAGCTCTGTGAAAAATGTTGGTACTTTGATAGGGATTGTATTAAATATGTAGATTTCTTTGGGTAGTATAGACATTTTAACAATATTTGTTCTTCCAATTCATGGGCATGGAATATCTTTCCAGTTCTTTGGGTTGTCTTCAATTTCCTTTATCAGTGTTTCACAGTTTTCAGAATACAGGCTTTCACTTCTTTGGTTCAGTTTATTCCTAGGTATCTTATGGTTTTTGGTAAAATTGTAAATGGGATCCATGCCTTGATTTCTTTTTCTGCTGTTTAAGTTTTGGTGTATAGAAATGCAACAGATTTCTGTATGTTGATTTTGCATCCAGTGACTTTACTGAATTTCTGTATCAGTTTAGCAATTTTTTGGTGGAGTCTTTTGGGTTTTCCATTAGAGTATCATGTCATCTGCAAATAGTGAAAGTTTTACTTCTTCTTTGCTAATTTGGATGCCTTTAATTTCTTTTTGTTGTCTGATTGCTGTGGCTAGGACTCCTAGAAATTAACCCACAACTATATGGCCAATTAAACTTTGACAAAGCAGAAAAAAAATATTCAAATGGGAAAAAGACAGCCTCTTTAACAAATGTGTTGGGAAAACTGAACATCAGCCTGCAAAAGAATGAAATTGGACCACTTTCTTACACTATACACAAAAATAAATTCAAAATGGATGGAAGACTTAAATATAAGACAGGAAACCATCAAAATCCTACAGGAGAACATAGACAACAATCTCTCTGACATCAGCAATAGCAACTTATTACTAGACATGTCTCCTGAGGCAAGGGGAAACAAAGCAAAAAGAAACTATTAAGACTTCCTCAAAATAAACACCTTCTGCCCAGTGAAGAAAACAACAAAACTAAAAGACAACTTAAGGAATGGGAGAAAATATTTGCAAACAACATATCTGATAAAGGATTTGTATCCAAAATATATAAAGAACTTATAAAACTCAACAGCTAAAAAATGAATAATCCAATTAACAAATGGGCAGAAGACATGAACATACACTTTTTCAAGAGGAAATCCAGAGGGCAACAGACATATGAAAAGATGCCCAACATCACTTATCGTCAGGGAAATACAAATCAAAACTACAATGAGAGATCACTTCATACCTGTCAGAATTGCTAAAATTAACAACACAAGGAACAACAGGTGTTGGCAAGGATCTAGAGAAAGGGGAAACTTCTTGCATGGTTGGGGAATGCAAATTGGTGTAGCCAGCTTGGAAAATAGTATGGAGGTTCGTCACAAAATTAAAAATAGAATTACCCTATGATCCAGCAATTGTACTACTAAGTACTTACCCAAAGAATACAAAAATATAATTCAAAGGGATACATGGACCCTGATGCTTATAGCAGCATTATCTAAAATAGCCAAATCATGGAAACAGTCCAAGTATCCATTGACTGATACGTGGAAAGAAGATGTGGTATATATACACGATGGAATATTACTCAATCACAAAAAAGGATGAAATCTTGCCATTTTCAACAACATAAATAGAGCTAGAGATCATTACACGAAGCAGAATAAGTCAGTCACAGAAAGACAAATACCATATGATTTCACTTATATGTGGGATTTAAGAAACAAACAAATAAGCATAGAGAAAAGAAGAGAGAAAGGCAAATCAAGAAAAACTCTTAACTATAGAGAACAAACTGATAGTTACCAGAGGGGAGGTGGGTGAAGGTGTGGGTTAAGCAAGTGATGGGGATTAAGGAGTGCACTTGTTGTGATGATCAGCAGGTGTTATAGGTAGGTACTGAATCACTAAATTGTACACCTGAAACTAACATTACACTGTACGTTAGCTAACCAGAATTTAAGTAAAAACTTAAAAAAAATTGTTTTGACCTTTCTAGATCCTTATTTTTTCTCTAAAATTTTAGAATCAGTCTGTCAATTTCATTTTTTTAATTTAGTCTGTGAATTTCTAAAAGAAAAAAATGAGGGTTTTGATAAGAACTGTATTTAACCTATAAATCAATTAAAGGATAATTATTATTATAATAAGGTCGATTATTCCAATTCATAAGCATGGTATATATCTTCATTCACTTAGCATTTCCTTAATTTCTCTGTGTAATGTTTTGTACTTTTTCCATGTATAGATTTCACATATCTTTTGTTAAACTAAAATCCTTAATATTTTGTTTGATACAAATTCATTTTATTTTTAAATTTTTTATTTTTATTTTGAGACAGTGCACAAGCAGGGGAGAAGGGCAGAGGGAGAGGGAGAGAGAGAGAGAGAGAGAGAGAGAGAGAGAGAGAGAGAGAGAATCTTAAGCAGGTTCTATGCTCAGAGCAGAGCCTGACACAGGCTCCATCCCAGGACCTTGAGATCATGACCTGACTTGAAATCAAGAGTCTGGACGCTCATCAGATTGAGCCACCCAGGCACGCCAGTTTGACAGCAATTTAAATGGTAATTTAAATTCTTCCTTTTCAGGTTGTTGTTAGCATATAGAAATGCAATTGATTTTTGTATATTGACATTTTATTTTCCAGATTGATAAATTTGCCTAATAATTCTAGTAATTTTAAAAATAGTTTTCTTAGGTTTTTCTACTTAAACAATCTTTTTACCTGCATATAGAGACACTTCTACTTTTTTTCTCTCCGAGATTTAAACCTTCATTTCTTCCTTAAATTATTATTTCAGGTAGGGCCTCCAGTGCAACATTAGAAGGGTAGTGAAGAGAGTGCACATCCTGGCCTTTTTCCTCATCTTAAGAAAGTATTCAGTCTTTTACAATTAAGTATGGCCCAGTATAAAGTAAAATTAAAGGGCCTCCATGTTCAAAAATTATTAAGTATTTCAAGACAGTAACAACATTAAAGTTCTGTATTTCTCTTTTTGTCATATCTTTGTCTAATGTTGGTATTTTGGTTCTACTGGCCTCATAAAATGAGTTGATGTGAGTTTCTTCTATTTTCTGAATTTGATAAAGTTGGTGTAATTCATACATAAAATTTAAGACAATTTGCCAATGAAGCCATCTAGGCCTACAGATTTCTTGGTGGAAAACTTCTTAAAATTGTCAATATAATTAAATTTTAATACTTAAATTATAATAACTAAAATTATTATTGCTATGAATGCAATTTCTTTAACAGATATAGGCCTATTCAGGTTTTCTACTTTTTAATTGTTTTAATCTGGTAAATTGGTGTTTTTTCAAGGAATTTGCATTATTCAGCCAAAGGAGCAAACTTTCTCCCAGAAGGGCTTCGGCATTCCAACTCTGAAATTCTAAGACCTCTTTTTGTCAGCTCAGATTCCAAACTTCCACTCAGCCCAAAGGCTGGTAAGGTCATTGATCTTATCAGAAGCTGAATTAGTTGGAGATTTGGTTATAGCTTCCATAATTCAATTCACTTTTGGCTTCCAACACTTTCAAGGTGGATTCAGGGTTTCTCTTCCCGCCAGATGAGCCCAGAGACCAAACACCTCAAGGTTTCTGGGTCCTTAAACCACAAGAAATCAAGTGGGCTATGTCTCAGACTGTTTGCCAGATTTGCAGACACTCCCAAACTGGGACTCCTCTTTCTGTTTTTTAGCCTTGCCTCAGCTCTGTTTACTCTGTGGAATTCCCCTGAAAAATAACTATTTGGCAGAGGTTATCCTCTCCTCTAGTTTTAGACCTGACAGGCCAGCCCCAGATTTCTCAAGCATTTCTTACTTTTGTCCTCTAAGAGAACCGTCCTTCTCTGGGGGCTTATTTCTTTCTACATCTGCCCCAACCTCATCAACTAGTCCCAGATATGAAAGTGTCCCTGATCTTTAGCTCTGAAAGAAGGAGTCCTAACTCTAGAGTTCAGTTCTTTTAGTTTTCTTTGAGTCTACAGCTTGTCGTTGGTTTATAACAAAGAATGATTGTTTTTTTTCTGGTGGTTTACTGTTGTTTCAGCAACAGTGAGATCTTTTGTGTCCTTTTGCATTCTAATTAGGAGTGAAACCTCCCCCTTCATATTGTTGATATCTTTTTTCCATGGGAGTGATGTTTTTGCAGCAGTGAACTTTTTCTAAAAAGTTGATTTTTAATTTTTTCATTGGGCAGATCATATTCCAGTAACAGTTCTGGCAGATTTACAGGAGATGAATAAAAAGCAATGGAGGATTATTTTTTTCTGATGATATAAAAAAAATTTTAATCATGCGCATGACAGAGACACATCCAGGATAAATAGTAGTAGATACTTCATTTTTTTGGCATATCACTGCCTGTTAAATAATTTCAGAAATCCTCCTTATTGTGAAACCACTAAACATAAGGGCAGTGATAACTCTTCATTTAAGTTTGAAGCAGTCTAAAATATAAAACAATTTTACTTAATAAAGTCATATTTTTCATGTAACTGTTTTATTTCCTTTTACTTTAATATTTTGACATCATTATATTTGTGCTTCTAAAAATCATTTTAGAATAATTTATAAGAATGACCCTATATTCCATATGTTGTAGTAAAATGCGTACTATCAACTTAAAAAAATTTTTTTTTTACATTTATTTATTTTTGAGAAACAGAGTGAGACAAAGCGTGAGCAGGGGAGGGGCAGATAGAGAAGGAGACACAGAATCCGAAGCAGGCTCCAGGCTCTGAGCAAGCAGTCAGCACAGAGCCTGATGCGGGGCTCGAACCCATGAACTGTGAAATCATGACCTGAGTCGAAGTTGGACGCTCAACCGACTGAGCCACCCAGGCGCCCCTACCATCAACTTTTAATATGTAATTATGGTAACTGATCATTTCTAAATTGTCATGATGCTGTACAAATTTAAATTCTTCTCATGTTCATATTCTTACTCTGCATCTTCCATTATTATGATAGTAGTAATGTATTTAATTATATGTATTCCCATACTATTTATTAAGATGGTTTATGTGATACTGAAACTTGACTGTTTTCAGTTCTTTATTGAATTTGTGTAATTCTTCACAAATGCAAAGGTTTTTATTATATATCTGGAATAAAGAGAAAGAAGAATGTTCGTCTTTTACTGTCTTTCCACTTGCTTTCCTTCTCTATTTAATGTGTATGTTTTGTAAATCCACAGAGACTGGAATAATTAGGCTTCCTGGACAGCTGCAATACTAAACTTTCCATAAACTGTTAGTAGAAAGATTGCTTCAAAACACTTCCTTTATTTTACCTATAATTTCATCTTACAGTTTTCTATAAATCTCTCTATAAATCACATGGGTTCTGCAATTTTTTAGCACTTGCTGTTTTTCCCCATTGTTTAGTAAAACTGCCAACTACAGTGTTTCTCAAAATGTGGTGAATAGCAGAAAGAATCCCATGATTGAGTACAAAACAGTCTCATTTCTCAGCACTCCCAATGACCAGGTATTACTAAGGAAACTCTGATAAGTTGTCATGCAAAGTGGGGCCCCTTGCCACCATTGTGTGAGGGAGAAGCAAGCAGATGGTCCATCTAGTTAGAGCTCCATGTGCTAGTTTTGTCAACCAGGCATCAGAAACATCACAACCAAGGTGATGCAAATTATCATTGTTGCAAATAACCTTGAGCATTTTATTATGCAGGGATGTTTATAGGCAACTGTAGTATTTATTCTATCATAAAATAATATTTTTGTTGACACCTTGAAAAATGTAGCTAACTTCTGACTTTGAAGATATCTGCGTCTATAATAAAGCTGAGAAGTAGAAGAAAGGGTTGCTGTCAAAGTCCAGTAGTTTTTTTCTACTGGAATAGTGTATATATATATATATATATATATATATATATATATATATATATATGTATATATATATATATACATATATATATATATGTTCTGTTTCTCCAGAGAACTCTGACTCAATCAGATTCCAAAACAATTTGCCCAAGAAAATGATTACTTGGATAAATACTAGCCTCCCAGAACTCCCAGAAGATATCCATATCCTAACCCCGGAACCTATGAATATTACCATATATCACATCAATTGTGATTAAAAAGTAAAATTCTTGAAGTGCAGAGATTATCATGGATTATGTGAGTGGGCCCTAAATGCCATCACATATATCTTTACCATAGGGAGACCAAGGAAGCTTTAACAAAAGGAGAGGGAATGTGACAAGAGAGGCAGAGATTTGACTAGTGTGATTACAAGTTAAGGAATACTAACAACCACCAGATGCTGGAGTACACAAGGCAACAGAGTCTGCTTTAGAATATCCTGAGGAAGCACACCTCTGCCAATACCTTGATTTTTACTTGATGAAATTTATTTCAGATTTCTGGCCTCCAAAACTGTGAGAGAATAAATTCCTGTTGTTATAAGACACAAAGTTTGTGACAATTTGTTACAGCAACCATAGGAAACTACCATTATTACTCTCATCATCAATATGAATCTCCCATTATGCGGATTTCTCTTTTTTATAGAATTACAGATAGACAGAAGTGGCAAGAATGGGGAAGGTATTACTATTTGTTGGGTATTCCTCTGTGTCTAGTGCAATGCAAGACATTCAAATTACTCTGTCTTATTGCCTCACCTTCCCTGAGTATCTTGCTAACATGACAAAGCAGCAATCATGGACATTCATGCCTCTATAGATTATCATGCTAACATGATGACATCGTTAACTTTCTTCAGTGGCTATCTAGAGCCCCATGCAGGCAATACAATCTGTTGGCCTTTGAACAAATATGACCTAAGGAGAATTTTGTTGGCTAGTACTGTGTATTACACTCATTTGCACTTGGAGAATTTTTAGCAAGAAATGAGCCAGGTCTCTAGTAGTTCAGCTATTGCAACTCAATACCGATTACTACTGCCAACTTCACAGAATTAGATTTCCACTCTGGCCCCTGAAGACATTTCAATGTGCAGCTCTGGTCTGAATAGTTCAGCCCAAACTCCTAAAAATGTCCTACTACCTACTACTACCTATTTACCAACGAAAACATGGCTTTTTCTTCTTACATTTTCTTTTCATTTTCCTTTTAAGTGGTTTTTATTTTTTTAGCTCTATTGAGGTATAATTGGCAAAAATATATATATATATATATATATATTTAAGGTGTACAGAGCGATGTTTTGACATACATATATATTGTGTAATGATTACCCCAGTCAAGCTAATAACATATCATCCCCTCACAGTTATCCTCTTGTATGTATGTCAAGAAAACTTAGGATCTACCCCCTTAGCAAATTTCAAGTATACATTATTAACTCTATCACTATGTTATTCATTAAATCTTCGGAACTTATTAATCTTATAACTTAGCTTGTACACTTTGATCAAAATCTCCCCAAATGCTCCCCCAGCATTCCTTGATAATCACCATTCTCCTCTCTGTTTCTAGGAGTTTCACATTTTTAGATTCCACATGTAAGTGAGACAATGCAGTATTTCTCTTTCTATGTCTGGTTAATTTTACTAGCGTAATGTCTTATAAGTTCATCCTTGTGTAGCAAAAGATAGGATTTCCTTTTTATAGCTGAATGATATTCCATTGTATCCATATACTACATTTTCTTTATTCATTCATCTGTCAGTGGACACTTATCTTTCCTATCTTGTCTATTGTAAATAATGCTGTAGTGAACACGAAGTACAGTTACCTCTTCAGGGTCCTGATTTCATTTCCTTTCCATATATATATATATATATATATATATATATATATATATGATTGCTAGTTAATATGGTAGTTCTACCTTTAGTTATTTGAGGAACTACCAAACTGTTTTCCATAGTAGCTGTACCAATGTATATTCCTAACAACAGTGTACAAGTGTTTCTTTTTCTCCACACTCTTGATAACACTTCTTATCTTTTCATTTTATTACCATAGCCCTCCTGAGAAGTGTGAATTGATACCTTATAGTGGTTTTGATTTGTGTTTCCATGATGATTAAGCATCCTGTCATATACCTCTTGACCATTTATGTATCTTTTTTGAAAAAAAAAAGTCTATTTAGGTTCATTGTGCATTGTAGGGTCAGGTTATTTGTTTATATTTTTATTCTATTCTATTGTAGGAATTTCTTATGCATTTTGTATCTTATCAGACACATGGTTTGGAAATATTTTCACCTGTTTCATATATTGCTTCTTCATCTTGTTTTTTTCTATGCTGTACATAAAACTTTAGTTTGATATAGACCTATTCATTTTTGGTTTTGTTTTCTGTTCTTTTGGTGTCATAGCCAAGAAATCATTACTAAGACCAATGTCAAAGAGCTTTCCCTCATGTTTTTTTCTTGGACTTCTTTGGATTCAGGTCTTAGCTTTAAATCTTTAATTCATTTTGAGTTTAAGTTTATGTATAGTATAAGATAGGGGACCAATTTCATCCTTCTGCATGTGGATATTCAGTTTTTCACCATTTGTTGAACAGACTATGCTTTCATCACTGTATATTCTTGATGCTTTTGTCAAAGGTTAATTGACTATATATGCATGGGTTTATTTCTGGGCTCTCTATATACTATTTCACTGGTCCCTGTGCCTGTTTTTACGCTGGTAGCTGTTTTTATGCTCTCTTGACTGCTATAGCTTTGTAATATAATTTAAAATTAGGAAGTTTTGTGTCTCCCCCTTCATTATTGCCAAAAGTTGCTTTAGTTATTTAAGATCATTTATGGTTCCATAGAAATTTTAGGATTATTTTCCCATTTCTGTGAGAAATGCCAGTGGTATTTTTTTTAATTAAAAATCATTATTTATTTTTGAGAGAGAGAGACAGAGAGACAGAGTATGAGCAGGGGAGGGACAAAGGGAGAGGGAGATACAGAATCTGAAGCAGGCTCCAGGCTCTGAGCTGACAGCACAGAGCTCAACACAGGGCTTGAACTCACAGACTGTGAGATCATGACCTGAGCTGAAGCCAGAGGCTTAACCAACTGAGCCACCCAGGCATCCCTGTTAGTGGTATTTTGATAGAGATTGCATTGAATCTGTGGATCATCTTGGATAGTATTGACATTTTAACAATATTAATTATTTCGATCTATGAACATGAGATACCTTTCTATATTCTTGTGTCTGCTTCAATTCCTTTAGTCAATATTTTGCAGTTCTTATCTACAGATCTTCCATTTCCTTTGTTAACTTATTCCTAAATATTTTATTCTCTCATATAGTATTGTAAATAAGACTGTATTCTTTATTTCTTTTTTGGATACTTTATTATCATTTTATAGAAATGCAGCTGATGGTTGTATTTGATTTTGTATTTTGCAACTTTACTGAAGGTGTTTATTAGTTCTTGCAGTTTTTTTTTACTGTAGTCTTTAGGATTTTCTCCATGTAAGATCATGTCACCTGCAAACAGAGACAATTTTACTTCTTCTTTTCTGGTTTGGATGTCTTTTCCTTCTTCTTTATTCCTAATTGCTTTGGCTAGTACTTCCATAATTATGTTGAGTAGAAGTGGTGAGAATGGACACCCTTGTTATGTTCCTGATCTTTAGAGGAAAACTTCAGCTTTTCAGTATTGAGTATGGTGTGTAGCTTCATTATTATGAGGTACATTCCTTCTGTAAATCTTGGTTGAGAGTTTTTGTCATGAAATACATTGAATTTTATTAAATGTTTTCTTTTCCCTGCATCTACTAAGATGATTACATCATTTTTAGCCTGTATTCTGTTAATGTAATATATGATATTTACTGATTTGCATATGTTGAAATATCATTGCATCCCAGGGATAATCCCACTTAATCATAATGTATTATCCTTTTAATGAGCTATTGAATTTGGCTTGCTAGTGTTTTGTGAGGATTTTTATATGATGTTCATTGGGGATATTGGCTTGTAATTTTCTTTTCATATAGTGTCTTTGTCTGACATTCATACCAGAGTAATTGCTGTCCTCATAAAATGAGTTTGAAAGTGTTCTCTTCACATTTTTGGAAGTATTTGAGAAGAATTGATATTAATTCTTTTGTATTTTTAAATTTTTTAAAAACTTATTTATTTTTGAGAGGGAAGGGGAGAGGCAGGGAGAGAGGGAGACAGAGAATCCCAAGCAGGCTCCACACTATCAGTACAGAGCCTGATGGAGGGCTCAGATTCACAAAGCATGAGATCATGACCTGAGTCAAGATCAAGAGTCAGACACTTAACCAACTGAGCCATCCAGAAACCCTGATATTAATTCTTTTTTAGATGTTTGGTAGAATTCACTAGTGAATCCAACTGGTTTTGGGCTTTTCTTTCTTGGGAGGTTTTTGATTACTGATTCAATCATCTTACTCATTCTTGCCCTGCTCAGATTTTCTATTTCTTCATGATTCACTCTTGGAAGGTTTATGTTCCTAGGCATTTACCGTTTCTAGATTATCCAAATTTCTGGTGTATATTTGTTCATATTGATATCTTATAACACCCTGTAGTTCTGTGTTATCTTTTATAAAATCTTTTTTATTTCTGATTTTAGTTATTTGACTCTTCTCTTTTTTTCTCTTAGTCTAGCTAAAACTTTGTCAATTTTGCTTATCTTTTCAAAAAAAAAAACCCTCTTAGTTTTTTTTTTATCTTTTATTTTGTTCTCCTGTTTCTATTTCATTTATTTTTGCTCTGATATTTGTTATTATCTTCCTTCTACTAACCTTGGGCTTAGTGTGCTCTTTTTCAGTTCCTTAAGATGTAATTTTAAGTTGTTAATTGAGGTCTTTCTTTCTTCTTAATGTACACATTTCTTGTTATAAGCTTTTCTTTAACTGCATCTCATAAATTTTAGTATGCTGTTTCTACTTTCATTTGTCTCCAGATATTTTCTGATTTCTCTTTTGATTTCTTCTTTGACCCACTTGTTATTCAACAGAGGGTTGTTTAGTTTCCATATATTTGTGAATTTTCCAAGTTTCCTCCTATTATTTATTTTTGTTTTATTATTTTTTAAATGTTTATTTATTTTTGAGAGAGAGAGAAAGAGAGAGAGAGAGAGAGAGGGAGCAGGGGAGGGGCAAAGAGAGAGGGAGACACAGAATCAGAAGCAGGCTTTAGGCTCTGAGCTGTCAGCACAGAGCCCGACATGGGCTTGATCCCACGGACTGGGAGACTATGACCTGAGGTGAAGTTGGATGCTTAACTGAGTGAGTCACCCAGGGGCCCCTCCTATTATTTATTTTTAGTTTAATACCATTCCATAGGGGCATATACAAGAAGCTGTCCATGGGAGGGGGCAGGAGTAAGGCATGTGGAATGTTTGGGGGCACCCATGAGCCATTGGAGGGTCTGTAGATTAGGCATTCCATATGGTTTGTGGGTGGGTGGGAGTCTGGATAGAGTTCATGATGATGTTAATAGGATTGTGGCCATTTGTTGAGTTGGGAACTCTCTTTGCTCTAAGTCCTCACCTCTCTTCCCTGATCCCAGGCTCTCCCAACTACTTAGCTTGCTTTTCTCCTCAGTATTCTGGGCAAGACAGAAAAAAAAAAAGTGGTCCTCTTAGGGAGCATCCTGCACAGTAGAAGATGCCAGGTGTTCACTTTTCCCATGGGTGAAGTCACAGGCCAAGTGGGTCTCTATCAGCACTGAGCTATGCTTCCTTGGGGGAGAGGTAAAATGGGTAAAGTGAAACTGTTTTTACTTTCTTCAATTTATCTATTCCTGGATTTTTGCTCCAAATGATGTGCTGAAACTTCTCCACTGAACTTCTGGATTCCCACAAAGTTACTTTAGTATATGGGTCATTGGCAAAATTGATGTTTTCTGGGAGTATAATGGCTGAAAACCTCTAATCTGCCTTCTAACCCCTAATATGCCACTTTCAAGTGCATATTTTTTCTCAGGTATACAACAAGAAAACCACATTTTGCTCTTCTCCACAATGTCCCCCATGCTGCTCCAATGGCATGGAATATCTTCCTTGCTCCTGATTCCAATTCATGTCAGGACTCAGTTTAAATTTTACTGTAGTATCAAAACTTGTCCTGCTGGCTTCCACCTGAATTATGTGTCCTTCTATATACTCTCATATTATATATCACTCTATTAGATTTCTTAGTATCATGTATATTTTATAGTAATTATTTATTGTTCAGTAACAAACAGGAAGCTATTTAAAGCATCCTATTTGTATTCCCACCACCTAACATGGCACTAGAGCATATGGTATATTTAGATTTGTTGAATAATTTTTGTCCACATAACAACCCATATGAGGTAGGTATGATGTGAAAACTTCTTATTTTATATGTGGAAAGACTCCTATTTGGGATATGCCACTGCACTAAGTTCAGTAAATCTTACTCTTTATTCACTGTGATTGGATTTTTATTTTCAATGGTTAATTGTATATTTTTGTGTGTGTGGAAATATCTAAGCAGTGATCATGGAAATTCATGCCTCTCCAGATAACAAAAACATTGGAGAATTCCAACTCTTACATATCTTCCCTATGCTTTCAAGTGTCCGCAGAGTAAAATAATGAACCATATCCCCCAAGTAGTTGATGGGAGCTCTGGATGTTGAAGTAGGAGGAGGAGAGGAGTGCTCTGAAATTTAGATAACTAGGTAAGCTATGCTTGTATGTAGGGTATTTTCAAAGTCCTGACTTGCTGCAGATGCCATGTTGAGTAAAGTTGAAGACATTTCTGTGACTGGTTTCAAGGGGAGCTATCATATTTTTCAACGAAGGTGTTTGTGTACTTGTGAAAGTTGGACTTCTACCACTAAGATGAGAAGAAACATTTTATAGAGTAATGAAGTCCCTACTGTATCACTTACTCTTTCAGCAGTCCCATTCCAATACATAGGATAAATGGACTTATATTCTTGATCAGGAGTTGGCAAACTTTTTCTGTAAAAGCCCGAATAGTAACTGTTTTCAACTTTGTGGGTCACACATAACAGTCTGCATTGCAACTACTCAACTCTGTTGCTGTAGTGCAAAAGTAGCCACAGATATACAAATAAATAGGGATGTCTGTGTTCTAATAATACTTTATTTGTAAAAACAGGTGATAGGCAATTTTAGCCTGTCCACAGTCCATAGTTTGCCAACTCATGGTTTAGAAAAAGGTCATAGAAAAGATTAGCTTTTTATTCATGCCTTTGTCTAGGATGAAATATTATGAACACAGATCTGTAATATCTATAAACTAAAATTATCTTAAATCCAAATCTTGAACAAAAACCAAAACATTAAAAAAAAATGTGTAAATAGCGAAACAAAACAAGAACTTTCTACCTGAGCAGATAAATATCAAATAGAAAGAATCATTCGGAGAAAGAAAAGCAAATGTTATCCAACTAAATAATGTCATTGTAAGAAAAAAGCAATAATATATTTTTCTATTCTAAACAAAATTGATGAGAAGAATCCCACAAGTAGATATCAAAGTCAAAATTCTCCTACTTACAGAAAATGGAGCAGGAAAAAAATCTGCAATCATATTGTCAGAAAAGAATTAAGTTACCTAGAGGAGTAAACAAAATTAAGTAAATGTTGGAATTTTTCTACTGCATTATGTCATAAAATAATGAAAAAAATTACAGTGTTTTAAGAAAACAAGTTCATGAGTCGATTTGAAAAATGTAAGGCCAGTTCACAATTTTTGTAAAGACTAAAGAACAGGAATTTCTGATCTGCAAGCACTCCAAGTATCTTCAAGTGATTCTTTATGTCAGAAAAATGAATGAGATTATAAGTAAGGTATGGCATAGAAGAAAGTGTAATGATTAATAAAATCAGAAACATTACCTAAATAATTTATGTCAACATGGTTATGAAAATAATACACGTATCAACTTTTTTTTAAGGGAGGAGAATGTATAATGTCATAAGCAACATCTGGATTAAAAAAATTAGTTCATCAAAAAATATTGGAAATGGATAGAGAAAAGGATAAGTAAGCCCGCAAAATATATTTTCCTAAAGAAAAATACAGACTGGTCATGATTGTGTCATTTTATAGTTCTGAGATTTTGATAAAGAACATGAATTTCAACTATTTTTAATTTAGCTTCACCAATAGTAGAATAAAAGTAAAATGTACAATTCCCAAATCATGAGAAAAAATGCATTTGTACAAATTATACAGTAAAAACACTCTCCTAAATTATTTGTCAAAGTAGAAATAAAATCTGCATATAGAGAATATAAAACATGAATAAGACAATATAATATATTCAAAATTATGAGATGAGGTGAACCAAAGTAATAGGCACAAGATGATTTACAAACAAATAAGATTATTAATATTTATCCCAAGAACACGGTACAATGAGGAATTAAATGATCCAATAAGATGAAGATGAAAAAATTAATAAAAATGAATTAATTTGTTATTAGGAAAAAATGTAGGAAAGTAAATATGAGATCTGGTCTCTTATTTATAAAAGAATCATAGAGATTTCCCAAAAGACCAAGCAAGAAAAACGACATAACTTTAAAACTTAAAACACAACATATGGGACTTTGTACCTTTTTCGTTTGTGTCTTATTCTTAGCATATTAGCTGCAAAGATGCTTCCTCTCCTCTCTTCCCCTTCCTATATAATGTGAAAGATTAAAGTATATTTCTCTGAAAAATTGAAATGAAAAGCCCCTCTTGTATGAAATATCTTTGCAAAAGATCACCCACGGTATAAAGAGACTAATTCATTATGTGTCTTCTCAACTGTTAAGCTCATAATGTAAATTTATTACATTATTAACTGGATTTCATCTTCAAGTGTTTGCCCAATTTTCTATTGTGTTATTTATCTTCCTTGTTTTCATTGAATTGTGGGGGTAACATATATATAATTCATATATATATGAACAATTATATATGTATATATGAATACACACACACACACACACACACACACACACACACACACCAGTCTTTTCCTTAGTAAGTTTTGTTTCTGCTGATATTAATAAATCCTTCTTACCCAAAGGAAAAAAATATTCATCTAGGTTGTCTTTTAAAATATTCAAAGTTTTGGGGCACCTGGGTGGCTCAGTTGGTTAAGCATCAGGTCTCTGCCCAGGTCATGATCTCACTGTTTGTGGGTTTGAACCCCATGTCGGGCTTCTCACTGTACAAAACCTGCTTGGGATTCTCTCTCTTCCTCTCTCTCTGCCCCTTCCCTACTCAAGCTCTCTCAGCTCTCCCTTAAAAATAAATAAATAAATAAACATACTTTTTTTAATTCAATGTTTTGCTTTTCACATTTAAATTATTTACTTCACTGAAAACTGGCAAAAATATTTTACAACAAAGCACACTATTGTGAAATGTCAGAATAACAATGAAAAGAAGGCTTAAACATGTTCAGAGAAAACTTTAAAAACCCAAGCAAATTGCATAAAGAAAAGTGAGCTCAAAATAGCATCAGACTCCTAAACATCAGCTCAGGATATAAAAAGACTGTGGAGCAGTGCTTCCAAATTGCTAGGGAAAATAATTTTCAATCAAGATTTTTTTCTCATCTCATTTTTTTCCTCAACTACCAAATATTAGGTGAGAATAAAGGAATTTTCAGATATGCAAGAAATAAAAAACTATACCTACCACATACTCTTTCTCAGAATGCTGCTAGAGGATGTCTTCAGCAGAATAAAAGATTGAATCAAGACAAAGGAAGACATGAAATCTGGGGAACATACTGTTCAATACAAAGAAGTACTGAGAAAGTCCCAGGATGATTACCATCCTCTAGTCCTAGAAATCAACCAGTCCAGATTAGAGCAGGTGAATGGAGGGCAGTGAGAGGATGACTTATACCAAAATTCAAAAAAATAAATTGTATATTATGTGCTTAACATTTAGGAAAATTATCTCCTAAATTTTGTTAGATTGATAGAAATCTTTAGATTTTCATAGATACTATACAAAAGTAGATACCATAAAAAGCTAAGCATGTTTCACTATAAAAAGTAGAAATAAACTTCAAAAATAATGTCTTTAAATATGCAAACACCATAATCATGGTTTACCAGTCTGTACAGGAGCGTATGTTACTTAATGTAAATACCACAGGTTTAAGCAAAATTTTTTTGTATTTAGAGGATTGAAGCAACCTACACAATGGGAGAAAATATTAGCTAATCATATATCTACAAAGGGTTAATATCCAAAGTATGTAAAGAACTCATTCGATTTCATGGCAGAAAGTTTGCTAAAAAACATGAATGGCCTTTGGGTGCATTATGCAGAGTGAAATATGTCAAATGGAGGAAGACAAATACTGTATGATCTCACTTATATGTGGGTATAAAAAAGCAAACTCACAGAGAACAGAATGGTAGTTGTCAGAGGTAGAGGGGATTGGAGGATGGGCAAAATGGGTGAAGGAGTTCAAAAGATACAAGCTTCCAGTTATAAGAGAAATAAATCTTTAGGATGTACAGTATGATGATTATCATTAACAATACCATATTGTATATTTGAAAGCTGCTAAAAGAGGAGATTTAAAGTTCTCATCACAAGAAAGAAAATTTGTAACCAAACTATTGTGGTGATCATTTTGCAATACATATATATATCAAGTCATTATGTTATATACTTAAAACTAATACAATGTTATATGTCAATTACATTCCAATAAAAAAAGAAATACCTGAATAAGCAAATGTAGTGCCCACTATGCTTAACAAACAGCAGTGGTCTTGGGCTACATTAGACATTCAAACTCACCATTCACCATTAGTTTTATTAGCTATAAGTAAGGACTTAGCATGGGTAAAACACAACATGCAGGAAAATAGTGTGGAAGACTCTCTTCTCAGGCACATCTGCCAACCATGTGAAAGCTCATCCATCTTTGGGAGGCATGTGGTCATGAGAGACAGGGCAGAGTATGAGAAGACTACATGTCTGGGAAGCCAGATTGTTGGGCCCATTAATAGTTTTCTTTGTTTTGACTGAATTATTGAATCAAGACTGTGTTTGTGGTATATGCCAACCATAGGATAATGTATTACCTAAGACGGAACAGAAAAGTCTTAAACATGATGAGATTTGCATCTAAAATTAGGAGATTTATCCCTGGTAAATACAATGTTCCATTTCATTAAAAATTTTTTTTTAAATATTTATTTTAGAGAGAGAGAGAGACAGAACACTAGCGGGGGAGGGACAGAGAGAGAGAGGGAGACAGAATCTGAAGCAGGCTCCAGGCTCTGAGCTGTCAGCACAGACCCTGACGCGGGGCTCATACCTACGAACCATGAGATCATGACCTGAGCCGAAGTCGGACGCTTAACTGACTGAGCCACCCAGGTGCCCCTGTTCCATTTCATTTTTTAAACAGCTTTATTTAGGGGTGCCTGGGTGGCTCAGTCAGTTAAGCGTCCGACTTCAGCTCAGGTCATGATCTCATGGCTTGTGAGTTTGAGTCCCACGTCAGGTTCTGTGCTGACAGCTCAGAGCCTGGAGCCTGCTTCCGATTCTGTGTCTCCTCCTCTCTCTGCCCTTCCCATGCTCATGCTCTGTCTCTCAATAATAAATAAAATGTTTAAAAAATTTTTAAACAGCTTTATTTAGATATGACTGACATACAATAAAATGTACATTTTAAAGAAAAAATTAATGTTTTGACATATGTATATATAGTGAAATTATAACCACAATAATGAGCATATCCTTCATCCTTAGAAGATACTTTTCTGGAGTTTCCAGTCAACCACTAATATATTTTTTGTGTAGATTAGTTTGTATATTCTAGAATTTTGTATACATGGAGACATACAGAATACATTGGTTTCTTTCACTCAGCATAAATATTTTGAGATTCATCTATATCAATAGTTCAATTTTTTTATTACTGGGTAGCAGTCTATTGTATGAATATACTGCCATTAGTTTGTCCATTCACTTATTAATGGATATTTGGGTTTCCAGTTTTTGGCTATTTAAGTATAGCTGTTATGAAATTTGCACATAAGTCTTGTACAGAAATTTATTTTTATTTATTTGATAAGATATGTAAGTGTGGAATGGCTGAGTCATATGGTAAGAGAATAGTTAACTTCTTAGAAAGCAGCATATAGGATTTCTAGTTGTTCCATATTTCTGCCAACACTTGGTGTGATTACTCTTTTTAATTTTAGATATTTTATTTTATTTTTTTAAGTTTCTTGTTTGAGGGGGGAAGAGGGCAGTGAGAGGGAGGGAGAGAGGATCCCAAGGTATGAGCACGGAGCCTGACATGGGGCTCAATCTCATGAACTGTGAGAACATGACCTGAGCCCACATCAAGAGTCCATTGCTTAATTGATTGAGCCACCCAGGTGCCCTGTTAATTTTAGACATTTTAAAAGCTATATAATGGAATCTAATTGAGGCTTTTAACTAGCACTTCCCTAACGAAAAGTGATTTTCAATATTTTTTCATGTTTTTTATTTGCCAACCATGTATCTTCTTTGATAACAGTTCTGTTCAATTTTTGTCTATTTTTAAATGGCTTTTGTTTTCTTATTTTCTTATTATTGAGTTCTGAAAGAGTTATTTCTATGCTCTGGATGCAAATATTTTTATCAAATATGTGATTTGCAAATATTTTCTTCCAGTCTCTGCCTTGTCTGTCATTTGAATAACAGTGTCATTTGAGGAACAGAATTATTATTTTGATGAAGTCCACTTTATCTATTTATTCCTTCATGGATAGAGCTTTGGCATTGTAGTTAGAATATCTTTGCCTAGCTTAAGTTTACAAAGATTTTCTCCTATAATTTCTTCAACAGGATTATAGTTTATAGTTTTAGCATCCCTGATCCATTTTTAATGTTTATTTTTGAGAGGGAGAGAGAGACAGAACGTGAGTGGGGGAGGGGCAGAGAAAAAGGGGGAGACACAGAATCCGAAGCAGGCTCCAGGCTCTGAGCTGTCAGCACACAGCCCGATGTGGGGCTCGACCTCACAAACAGTGAGATCATGACCTGAGCCGAAGTCGGACACTTAACCGACTGAGGTACCCAGGCGCCCCTCCCTGATCCATTTTAAAATAATTTTTGTATATGGTATAAGGCATGAAGTTCATTTTCTCTGCCTATGACTATCTCATTGTTCTAGCAATATTTATTGAAAAGTTGGTCCATTATCTACTGAATGTCCTTAAATTTTTTTTAATGTTTATTTATTTTTGAGACAATGTGAGAGACAGAGTGCAAGCAGTGGAGGGGCAGACAGAGGGAGACACAGAATCTGAAGCAGGCTCCGGGCTCTGAGCTGTCAGCCCAGAGCCTGATGTGGGGCTTGAACTCATGAGGCATGAGATCATGACCTGACCCAAAGTTAGATGCTTAACTGACTGAACCACCCAGGCACCCAAATGCAGATTTTGAATTAATCTTGAAATAAGGTAGACTAAGTTTTCCAAATTTGCTTTTTCCTTAGTTGTTTTGGCTAAGTCTACATTATTTTAAAATTACAGTATGAATGCTAGAATAAGTTTATCAATTTCTACAAAATGAAGATGAGTTTTGCATGAAACCTGTAGGTGAAATTGGGGACACTTAACATTTTAACAATATTTATTATTACACCAGTGAAGTTTTGACTACTGTTATAATTCACATTACAGATCAAATCGTGTATTTTACTGAGTGACTCTAAAGAATTAATGCGCTCCTATCTTACAACATTAAATGTAACTATTTTGGTAAGATATTTATCTTTGTGGCATATATATGCTAATAATTTCTTGGAATTCATGATAAAATGTACAAAACATATATATTAGAGAAATTCTATGTATTTCATTTTGTTTCAAAATAACATACTAGATAAAAATTAGGGTGTAGGATCTGTTGTCATGCCACTTGTGTTTGGAACTTGAGGCCATCCCTTAACTTCTCAGCATAATTCCCCATGACTCATTTCTAAATATCTATCCATTAATATTCTTAAATGCATCTTTTTCAAGCTTGGCAGCAGGCTCAAGTGCATTTTGTTGTAGTAATGAAATATTTTGCATAAGTGGAAAAACCACTGTGTTATTGCATGAGGTTTTACACCATTTGCAATCATTTTGGAAGTATTGACAATTTGTAGTATGTAAAGTAATCAGGCTGTGAAGCTGTGACCTATTAAAAAGTTTTACTGAATGATTATTTTTTTAAACTCATTTTTGGTGGTGTCTGAGGTTCTGATATATATGGTGCCTAAGGGAGGTTGTTATACTAAAAATAAACGATCAGTTAAAATGTTTACTTTGGAAAAGTTGCATTTGAGATAACTAAGTAAAAATTTCTAGTGCAGGGAAAATCTCAGCAAATTCCTACTTTCTCTCACCTCCAACAGCCTCAAAAACTTAGAACTGTGGGGAGTGGGTTATTTGAATGAGAGCAGAGAAGTGAGCTTCAATTACTCTTATAGCTAGGGTCCTGTTATTGGGTATCATTTGAATTTGTGTCACAATAGATTTTATTCAGCTTCTGCCTTGAGAACATTATATAAGAGACCCAAATGCTATTTAGATCCTGATATATTTGACAGAGACCATAAAATTGTTCAACTTTGGTCTATATCCCCATCTTCTAAGCCTTACTTCCATTCTCAATAGGCTATTCATCAAGGACTAACATCCCAGCCTTCCTGACTCTGTACTGCCATTTATTTCCCCCAATTATAAGCTTAAGCCTGTATTGGTTTGCTATAACAAAATGCCATAGACTAGGTAGTGGCTTAAACAAAGACATTTATTAGTTCTGGAAGCTGGGATGTCCAAAATCAAGAGGCCACCTCATTTGTTTTTTGTGAGGGCCCTCTTATTGGCTTGCGGATGTCCACCTTCTTACTGTATCCTCACATGGTGGAAAGAGAGCAATCTCTCTTCTTATAGAGCTATTCCTACCACGAGGACCCCACACTTATGTCCTCATCTAATTCTACCTCCTTAAGTTCCCATCTCCAAATACAAACACATGGGGGTTAGAGCTTCAATAATTCAGTCCCAAGCAAAACTTTTGGGATATGATTGTAGTAATGAATGAAGGCTGGATTTGCCTTGTCCTCTTATGCATCTCACATGCTGGCTCTTTGAGTTCCCTCCATCTGTCCTAGATCTACCAGCACCTGTTTTCTTCTACTCAAAGAGATATCCTTGTTTTGTGGCCCAGAACACTGGTATATGTTGTGCTATATGGTGGTACATGATAGTATATGATGAGTGTCATTTCAGTGAATTTGACATAATATCTATATGCTCCAAATGCCATATCGTAAATAATAAAACAAAAACACATACTGGACTTAGTAGCAGCAAATCACATATTAATCCAGTCTCAGTGAAACTACTTACTCACATTGTTTATTTGCCCACTTAATCTCTACCATTACATTATGAGCAGAGGAAAATATAACCCTCACTTTCAAGGAATTTAAAGTAGTCTGTAAAATTAAGTGTACTAAGTTAGAGGGAGCTGAATCTCATAAGAAAGGCACAATCATAGTAAAAAGAGCTAGAATTTGTTTAGAGCCTAACATATGACAACTGTAATATTTTTTAATTAAAAAATCTATCACATATCATATGATAAAGGCATTATTGTACCCACTTTATTTAATAAACTATTGACAATAAGAAGTTAAAGCCAGAAGGAGGTTACATACCAAAAATGATGGGGTCAAGATTCAAGCACACGTATTGTCTACTAACTTCCACAGCTCATCTTCTTCTCTGTTTACTATGTGTGCTATGGAATAGAAGAGATTACAAATGTGAAATATGTGTTGAGATACTGAATTTACCGTAACAATTATGATTATAATTCTATCACTAGTTTTACAGATTCTGTGATTATGCAGTTAACACCTTAAAAATAAATGTATCATAAAGGCATTGAACAGCCACTGTTGATTTAATTATCATGTTTTATTCTCACCTTCAAGTGTGATGGGTTATTTGCTGTTTTTAGTTGCTTAAATATTTGAATACAGAATCCAAGAGTTTACCTTTAGCGGGCAATTCCAGACAACCTACATTGATCTACAGCAATAGACTAATGATTTTATTATATAAAAGGGCCATAAAATGAAGTTTTTAAAGGAATTGAGTAACTTATTGGAGAGATAAGACTTCACATCACAAAAAAACAGAATACAGGAATGGAATTAGAAGTTATCCAGTGCAACTTTAATTTTACAAATGGGAAAACTGAAGCTCAGGTGTATTGATCATCTAAGATTACAGAGTCAGTAGTGATTGAGTTTGGACATAACAGAGGCCTGCTGATTTGTAGTGGTGTTTTCCTTCCATGACCTTGCTTGAAATAGAGATCAATAAAAAGTATTATGATGTATACTAGTTTTACATATATTAATTATCAGAGCCTTTCCATTCTAATTTGTACCATATCATTCTGACTGGTGGCTTTCTCTTCACTATTTTTTACATAATCACAATAAAAAGCTACTAAAATACCATGCTTTGTTTAATGATTTATTCTTTATGGCTGTTACAGTTTTCATTTAAAAATCTTTTTTTGTGTCTCATCTTAAGTTTTTTTTTTTTTTTTTTTGTCCCCCAGACTGTCAAGCCAACCTGAATAATGTAAAAGAAAACCTAATTCAGTTTCTTGAGTGGAAGTGATGAAGAGTGTGAGGCAAGCTTAAGGAAAAGTACAGGCTAACAGCACCTGCCCCCCAAGGTGGGATATGTGATATTCTTCAGACACTCCTGGCTGCCCAAGAACAGGGGAAAAGAAAGAAACAGTTGACTGATAGAGATCAGGATGGGAGTCTCCTTCAATTTATGGATAACTTAGTAAACTGCAAGAAAAAATGCAATCTTATCTATAGCCTAATCTCCAGAAACCTCTAGACTCCATTTCCTGGAGTCCTAATATCACCCTCATCAAGATGTAAGGGGGTTTAAGTGCTTGCCATGGTGATGTAGGAGAAAAGGCAAATGAAAATTTAAATTCCCTTACTGCCTACAGCCCATTAACAAGTCCTCAAAACAGGCAGAATAACCTCCCTCTAGGAACTCAGTTGCTTTGATGATGACACTTTGCTAGGGGCAAAAGGGAATCTTGGCTTAACATTATCTGACACCACCCCTCCCCCCAGGATCCTGTAATTCTACTTTAACATATAAAAATTCCTTTGGAAACTTCCTTTATCTCAACTCCCCTAAGATATATGCTGGCAATCATACTGCAAACTTATGGTTCCCTGATATACTTCTGAAGGGTCTCATGACTTAGGTTTTACTGAATGGTAGTATGTGGCACTTTCTTAACAGCACCTAAGCCCCTCAAGGTCCTGGAAACCTTGCTTCCAAAATACCTTAGAGACTTACTCTATCCCTAACCCCCTCCCAACCTGAGGGTATATAATTAGTTACTGTCACAACCCCAGTGCAGCTCTTTCTGCCCACGGGTCCTGTCCCCATGATTTAATATAATTACCTTTTTGCACCAAAGATGTCTTCAAGAACGCTTTCTTGGCCCTCAGCTCCGAATCCCCCATCATCACCCCAAAACTTCATCAGAAGGTGTATTTGAATTCAAACACATTATTCCATCTTGCCACCTAAACTAAAACAAGAATTTAGAGAAATGCTCATAAAGGGCCTTTACTGTTGCAGATTGAGCCCATTGCAAATATTTAGTCCTGTATTTTTCCAAAATTACTTCTTTTAGCTTTAGCTTTTTCCCTGATAATACAAGATAAATTGCTCAACATGATTGTTAAAATATTCTTACATTTCCCCAAATAATTTTTCATCACATATGTAAATTTCAGAAGCTGTGAAAATGAATATAAATTAGAACATCTGAAGAGAATGAATTATGTAAAACAATCCATTAAATGTATTATACAAAATTGCTACTTTCTTTAGAGTTTAGAGGAAAGCGAGGGCATTTCCTAGAGCTCCCATCGATTACATGGTTAAATTTATATTCTTTTAGGGAGCTGGAGTCACTGTTTTCTGTTGCAAAGCCAGGTATGGGTTATAATTACTGGCATCACAGATTTATTTTTAATTATTCATAAAAGTGATCTAAACAATGGAATCCCCAAATGAAAACACACAGTGCTGTTTTAGAAGCCATCTGTGACTGTTTCAAGCGCCAATGAGATGCCAATTTTGTTTTTCATGCCAACTTAGGAACATAAAAAATTGATGTGGTATATATTTTTCAACATATGATTTTTTTCCAGCAGGGATAGTTAAACATCTTATGTATAGGATATAAAAATATCAATGCTGCTGTATTGTTTTAATGGGAAACAAACATAATGGAAACTTTGAAAGTGGCTTAATATGAACTCATTTGATATAATATGGCAATATTTATCCTCCACTCCAAGTTTGAAATTGGGAAAACACACAAAAAAATAGCTTGGAGTCTAAATACTCAACTGAATGCAAGTTTTCCTATAGTAGCTGTTTAAGGAATGTAGTATTAAGCACTCCTTAAATTTGGAGATTATTTGTTGATGAATTGACTACAAAAGGAATAAACCTTTCATAGTTTCTCTGTGTCTGATGTTTGTTCCATATCTTGGCGTTTGATCTCAAAACGTCTAAAATGAGAGAAGTGTGGGATGTGAGCTAAATCTGCAAGCATATCCAGTGGGTACTTTTTTCCTGTGCAGGGTTTTACTTTGTTCCTTGAAGCCCCAGAATCAGATTTCCATATCTTTTTCTTCTTCCTCCTCCTCCAACTTCTCCTCCTCCCCCCCCTTCTCCACCTCCGTTGCTGCTGCTGCTGCTTCTTCTTCTTCTTCTTCTTCTTCTTCTTCTTCTTCATTTGTTTGGTCTGTATTTTAAAACCCATTTATAATGAGACTATTTTTT
Organism: Leopardus geoffroyi; assembly: GCF_018350155.1. Lineage (NCBI taxonomy): Eukaryota > Metazoa > Chordata > Mammalia > Carnivora > Felidae > Leopardus > Leopardus geoffroyi. Next base: position 94,323,218 of record NC_059336.1, on the reverse strand, counting down.
TTTTTTATCATTAAACTTATAGCCACAGAGAAATCGGCCTCATTCTGTCTGATATTGCTAGATTTGTCCTTGGGTTTTCCATTGCTATTGATTTTTAAGCAAGTAAAAGAGATCCAAAATGAGAGACCTCCATTTGTCCTATGGCTTACCCTGACCTCTGAAATTAATGATTATAATGGAGCCCTACCACAGTCTCCTCTATTGATCTCATACCACGCAGAAACACCATATCGCAGTTGGAGGCTGGGAATCATTTTAATATTTTCTTTCATTTGGCCTTACTGAATCTAAGTCTAGAAGAAAATGCTTAAAGCAGATGCCGTGTATGGAATCATGAATCAGTTTTTTTAAAAACTACACTGAGAGTTTATCCATTTTAATATATTCCTTTGTCTCAATCAGTCAGTATTTGGGAAGAGAGGATTTAAATGCTTGCCCTCGAGTTGTCATTTTTCCTAGAAGTACAGTTTATCTTATTTTGATGTCTCATAATCAGGCACAAACATCTATTATTGGTCTGTGCCACGTTAATACAGTGACAGTCCCAGGAGCTATTGAGGTTTATGGAACTATTTTATCTTCCTATAAATTGTCCCAGAGCAGCGTGCTTTTCCTTGTTTCCAGGCTGTCACTTCTCAGTACTCTCTGTGTCTCCAGATACTAGTCAATATCTGCCTCCTATTTTCATGATTCTAATATGCTGAGGGATTACAGAGCAGATACTAGATTTGTTTTTTCTTAGAGTGAGTTTCACAAAGACTCTTCCAGAATAAAGAGCATTTTCTTTAACATGCAAACAATTGATGTCTACTTCTCTTGGTTTTCAATAAGATTTGCTTTTGGCTTGGCTTCACATTAAGTTTTTTTTGTTGTTGTTTATTTCTGAAAGACAGAGAGAGATATAGAGAGACAGAGCACAAGCAGGGAAGGGGCAGAGAGAGAAAGGAAGGCATAGAATCTGAAGCAGGCTCCAGGCTCTGAGCAACTGGTCAGCATAGAGCCTGATGCGGGGCTCGAACCCACAAACTGTGAGATCATGACTTGAGCTGAAGTCTGACATTTAACTAATTGAGCCACCCAGGTGTTCTGCACATGAAGTTTTGACCAAGAACTCAGGCCTAGTTGGCGGAAGTATTATTCTATAGTTCTTAATTATGATAGGGGTCTTTTTAACATAAACAATTTCATGTGGTTTAATCTTATAATTATTTCTTATGCACTGTTATCAGGCCACATATTGCTAGATAATGGGGGCACACAGATAAACAAGCTGTTTTGTGAACAGCTTAACCATCAATGTTCTCACTCCTCCCCCTGAAAAGGGAAGTCTGAGTCCATGGGTTCAAATGCTAACCTCAACCAGAAATGCTATCAAAGACATACTTGACACAGTCTTTATCTGGCAGTCTCATTTACACACAAAATTAACTACCACAGACATATAGTATTTAGACAAATGCACTGGGAAAAGCAATGCAGATGCAAAGTGGGACACAGATAAGAAGAAACTATAACATGAGAAAGGCAGGATAATATTTGTTGTTGAATTTAGTGGTTGAATAAAATTTCAACATTTTATTTATTTATTTATTTTTTCAACGTTTTACTTATTTTTGGGACAGAGAGAGAGCATGAACGGGGGAGGGGCAGAGAGAGAGGGAGACACAGAATTGGAAACAGGCTCCAGGCTCTGAGCCATCGCCCAGAGCCCGACGCGGGGCTCGAACTCACGGACCGCGAGATCGTGACCTGGCTGAAGTCGGACGCTTAACCGACTGCGCCACCCAGGCGCCCCTAAAATTTCAACATTTTAAATGGAAAGCAGAAATTCAGGAGGACAATTGAGAGCTTCTAGAAGGCAGATAATTGTAAGCAGTGTGGGAAGAATACTTGGATAAAATTGAACACATAGATTGGGACCAATAGAAAGTTGGTATCTATCAAAGTTTCTAAAAAAGATAATTCTGTGCTTTAAAGTGAGTATTAAGTAGAAATATATTAGTGAAAGTGAATTATATTAGTAAATTAATATGGTAAAGAACAACCTACTAAAACTAAACCATGAAGAAATAGAAAATCTGAACCAACCAATAATGATTAAGGAGATCGAATCAGTAATCTAAAACTTCTAAGCAAAGAAAAAGACTAGATAGCTTCACAGGTTAAGTCTACAAAACATTTACAGAAGAATTAATGCCAATCTTTTAAAACTTGTCCTAAAAAATGAAGAGGAGTGAACACTTCCAAACATATTTAACCAGGCTAGCATCACTCTTATACCAAAGCCAAATAGAGACACTACAAGAAAATAAAATTATAGGCCCCAAACTATGATGAATATAGATTTAAAAATTCTCAATAAAATACTAGCAAACCAAATTCAACAGCACAGTGAAGGATCATACACCATGATCAAGTGGGATTTATCTCTGGGATGCAAAGATGGTTCATCCTATGAAAATCAATTAATGTGATTGCTACATTATCAAAATGAAGGGTAATAATCCTATGATTATCTCAACAGATGCAGAAAAAGCATCTGACAAAATTCAATATCCTTTCATGATAAAAGCTTCACAATAAAATAGAGAGAGAGGATATACTACACATAATAACAAGCAGCTAACAACACACACCATGGTGAAAGCTAAAAAGTTTTCCTCTAAGATCAGGAAAACGACAAAGTGTCCACTCTTACCACCTCTATTCAACGTAACATTGGAAGTCACGGCTAGAGCAATTAGATAAGAAAATGAAATTAAAGGTACGCAAGTCAGAAAAGAAGAAATTAAATAGTCTCTATTTGCAGATTACATGACGTTTTTTATATATATAAAACCCTAACTAGTCCACCAAAACAAAATAAACCAAACCCAAAACCTGTTAGAACTAATAAATGAATTCAGTGAAGTTGCAGGATACAAAATCAACCACAAAAACCAGTTGTGCTTCAATACACTAACAATTAACTACATGGAAAAGACATTAAGAAAGCAATCACATTTACTATTAGCATCAAAAATTACAAAATACTCAGGGATAAATTTAATTAAAGAGATGAAAAATCTGTACACTGAAAATGATAAGACATGATGAAAGAAACTGAAGACACAAATAAATTGAAAGATATCCCATATTTATGGATTGGGAGATATGATATTGTTAAAATATTTATACTACAAAAAATGATCTACAGATTCATTGCAATCCTGAACAAAATCCCAATTACATATTTTAGAGAAATAGAAAAAATATCCTAAAATTAGTATGGAACCACCAAAGATATCAAATACCAGAAGCAATCTTAAGAAAGAACAAGCAGCAAATATTACACTTCCAAATTTCTATGGAAATTCCAAAAACTATGTTATCATGACATTACATGATAACATCATGATATTACAAAACTGCATTATCAAACAGCATTGAACTGGCATAAAAACAAACACACAGAACAGTGGGACAGAATAGAAAGCCAAGATATAAATTTATACATACACAATCAATCTTTGACAAGGATGTCATATAAAACACAATGAGGAAAGGATAGTTCTTTCAATAAGTACTTTTGGGAAAACTACACATCGATATACAAAAGAATGAAATTGGACCCTTATCTTTCACTACTCACAAAAGTTAACTCAAAACAATTAAAGACTTGAAAGAATACCTGTGACTATAAAACTCCTAAAAGACAACATAAGGAAAAAGCTCCTTGACATTAGTATTGACAATGATTTCTTGGATATGACATCAAAAACACAGCCAATAAAAGCAAAAATAAACAAGTGAGACTACAACAAAATAAAAATCTTCTGCATAGCAAAGGAAATGACAAAATATATAAGAAACTTCTATAATTCAATGGCAAAAAACAAATTTAATTAAAAATGGGAAAAAGACATGGATATACATTTTTTCAAAAATGATACACAAAGGCCAACAGGCACCTAAAAAGATGCCCAATGTTAATAACCATTAAGGAAATACAAATCAAAGCCACAACGAGGTATCGCCTCACTTGTAAGAATGACTACTTTCAAAAAAAAAACCCAAGAAGTAAGAATTGTTGGCGAGGGTGTGGAGAAAAGGGAACACTCACACACTGTTGGTGGGAATGCAAAATGGTGCAGTCACTATGGAAAACAATATGGGGGTTCTTCAAAAAATTAAAAATGGAACTGCAATGTGACCAGGGTGACTGGGTGGCTCAGTCAGTTAAGCGTCTAACTTTGGCTCAAGTCATGATCTCACAGTTTGTGGGTTTGAGCCCTGCATCGGGTTCTGTACTGACAGCTCAGAGCCTGGAGCCTGCTTCAGATTCTGTTTGTCTGTTTGTCTCTCTCTCTCTCTATGCTCCTCCCCTGCTCTGTCTCTCTCTCTGTCTCTCAAAAATAAATAAACATTAAAAAATTTTAACAGCTGCAATGTGATCTAGAATTCCAAAGGAAATTAAATCAGTGTCTTAAAGACACCAGTAAGGAATATATTGCATTAATACTTTCAATTTTCCCAGAAATGATAAATTAAGATCCATCAGTGCAAACTATATTTAGAAAACTAAATTTCTGACTTTAGGGGGAAAGCTCTCAGTTTTTCTCCTTTGAGGATGATTAATAGTTGTGGGTCTTTCATATATGGCTTCTATGATATTGGGTCAGGGAGTGACAGGGATGTCCACTCTCACCATTGTTCAACATAGTACTGGAAGTCCTACTCTCAGCAATTAGACAACAAAAAGAAATAAGCATACAAATAGGCAAGGAAGAAGTCAAACTTTCACTCTTCACGGACATGATACTCTATGTGGAAAACCCAAAAGACTGCACCAAAAACCTGCAAGAACTGATACATAAATTCAGAAAAGTCACAGGATATAAAATCAACATATAGAAATCTATTGCATTTCTATACCCCAATAATGAAACAGCCAAAAGAGATATCAAGGAATCAATCCATGTGTAACTGCACCAAAGCCCATAAAATACCTAGCAATAAACCTAACCAAAAAGGTAAAAGATCTATACACTGAAAACTATAGAAAGTTTATGAAAGAAATTGAAGAAGACACAAAGAAATGGAAAACCATTTCATACTCATGGATTGGAAGAACAAATATTGTTAAAATGTCTACACCACTCAAAACAATCTATACATTAAATGCAATCTCTACCAAAATAACATCAGCATTCTTCACAGAGCTAGAACAAACAATTCTAAAATTTGTATGGAACTACAAAAGACCCTAAAGAATATCCAAAGTAATGCTGAAAAAGAAAACCAAAGCTGGAGACATCACAAATCCAGACTTCAAGCTGTATTACAAAGCTGTAATCATCAAGACAGTATATTATTGGCACAAAAACAGACACACAGATCAATTGAATAGGATAGAGAACCCAGAAATGTACAGCTAATACATTCAAATACATTTGAATCCACAAATGTATAGTTAACTAATCTTTGATACAGCAAGAAAGAATATCCAATGGAAAAAAAGTCTGTTCAACAGACTGCACAGCAACATGCAGAAGAATGAACCTGGACCACTTTCTTACACCATACACAAAAATAAATTCAAAATGTACAAAAGACATAAATTTAAGACAGGAAACCATCATAACCCTAGAGGAGAACACAGTCAGCAAACACTTTGACCTTGGCTGGAGCAACTTCTTACTAGACATATCTCAAGAGGCAAGGGAAACAAAAGCAAAAATGTGAACTATTGGGAACTTATCAAGATAAAAAGCTTTTGCACAGTGAGGAAACAATCAACAAAACTAAAAGGCAACCGACAGTTGGGGGAAGATATTTGTAAATGACATATCAGATAAAGTGTTAGTATCCAAAATCTATTAAAAAAGCTTATCAAACTTAACCCCCCGTAAACAAATAATTCAGTGAAGAAATGGATAAAAGACATGATAGACACTGTTCCAAAGACGTCATCCAGTTGGATAACAGACACATGAAAAGATGCTCAACATCATTCATCATCAGGGAAATACAAATTAAAACTACATTGAGATCCCATCTCACACCTGTCAGAATGGCTAAAATTAACAACTCAGGAAACAATAGATGTTGGCAAGGATGTGGAGAAAGGGGGAACTCTTTTGCACTGTTGGTGGGAATGCAACTGGTGCAGCCACTCCGGAAAACAGTATGAAGTTACCTCAAAAAATTAAAAATAGAACTACTCTTTGACCCAGCAATTACACTACCAGGAATGTATCCAAAGGATACAGGAGGACTGATTCAAAGGGGCACATGCACCCCAATGTTTATAGCAGCACTGTCAACAATAGCCAAATTATGGAAAAAGCACAATGAACATCGACTGATGAATGGATAAAGAAGTTATGAAATATATATATATATATGTGTATGTATGTAATGGAATACTACTCAGCAATCAAGAAGAATGAAATCTTGTCATTTGCAACACCGTAGATGGAATTAGAATGTATTATGTTACGTGAAATAAGTCAGTCAGGGAAGGACAAATATATGATTTCACTCATATGCGTAATTTAAGAAACAAAACAGATAAACATAGGGGAAGGGAAGGAAAATTAAGATAGAAAAAAAGAGAGGAAGGCAAACCATAAGAGACTCTTAACTACAGAGAACAAACTGAGGGTTACTAGAGGGGAGTTTGGTGGAGGGGATGGGCTAAATGGATGATGGGCATTAAAGAAGGCACTTGTTGGGATGAGCACTGGTTGTTATATGTAAGTGATGAATCAATGAATTCTACTCCTGAAACAATTATTACACTATATGTTAACTAACTGGGATTTAAATAAATGAAAAAAAAAGAAGCTAAAAAATGGTAACATAAACTATAGGTAGAAAATGTGGAAAACACAAAAAGCCGAAATGGAAAGTAAAAAACCTACCATATTCTATTGATTGAAACAAACCCACTGTTAATATATTTTTTTAATTTTTTAAAAAAAATTCTTACTGTTTTTATTTATTTTTGAGACAGAGAGAGACAGAGCGTGGGCAGGGGAGGGGCAGAGAGAGAGGGAGACACAGAATCTGAAGCAGGCTCCAGGCTCTGAGCCATCAGCACAGAGCCCGTCGTGGGGCTCGAACTCGCAGACTGTGAGATCATGACCTGAGCTGAAGTCGGACGCTTAACTGACTGAGCCACCCAGGCACCCCAAACCCACTGTTAATATTTTGTTATAAGTTTCAGGTAACTATTGACAAATAATGCTACATAATCATCAATTCAAAGTCTCAGTAGTTTATAACAACAAATATTTATTTTTCCACTCATGGGTCTGTGGGTTGGTTAGGCTGATTTTTGGCTAGACTTGTGTTTGACTCCAAGTAGCAGAGGTGGGTTAGGTCCCTTCATGTGATTATTTGGGGCTCAAATATTTATTTTGGGGCCGAATAAGACTGAAGAACTAAAGGGCACTGTAATTTTCGAGTGAGATGATATGATGGGATGTAATCTGGGTTGGGAACAGTGGTTAGGGCTGTCGATGGAACAACATTGGTCTTAAATTGACAATTACTGAAATTGTGAGTTTATTATGCTATACTTTCTTTCTACTCTCATATATGTTTAAACTTTTATATAATAAAGAGCTAAATTTGTAAAACAATAACAAAAAGAAAACTCATTTCTACCATTAAAATTTAAATAATGCATTGTTTACTAGAGTGTCCCTTTCTTGCAGTAGTATTTGAAGAATCTTTTTTTTTTTAAGTTTATTTATTTATTTTTAGAGAGATGGAAGACACTGTGAGTGGGGGAAGAGCAGAGAGGGAGAATCCCAAGCAGGCTCCGCACTCTCAGCACAGAGTCCGATGCAGGGCTCAAACCCATGAACACTGAGATCATGAACTGAGCTGAAACCAAGAGCTGGACTTTTAACTGAATGAGCCACCCAGGTGACCTGAAGAATCTATCTTGATTATTGGCTATAAACCTGGCTCTTTTACAGGATATTAACTATATGTTTTCAAAAGATGGGGCAGTACATGCGACAACTAAAAAACCTTAAGTGCCTAATTAGGAATAAATAGAGAAAATGCCATGTTGAATAATGCTATTTAAAGTTGAGCTATGGTACCATTTTGACATTTAGTGTATTGGAAGGTGGAAGCTTCTAACTAGAAAAATATGTGCCCTATTTAGAAAAATTTAAAAATAGAGAAAAGTTTAAAAATACTGCATTAAAACATATTGAATCTAATCCAAACTATCCGGAAGCAATTGTTATTTTTCTGTATGTCCTTTCATAACCATTACCAAAAGCAATTATCCTGTTATTTGCAACTTGTCACTTTAGTATTATAATATATGGGAAATATTTGTGTCATTAAATTTTCTTCTCCGACATATTTTAATGTCTACATATTATTTTATTGCATTAACATAACTCAGTGTATTGAACCAGTTTTTGAGTATTGTTTTTTGAAATTGTTACTTTTATTTTTTTCACAGTGTACCTGTAACAACTGTCTTTACATTTTATTTAGATTTTTTGTAAATATTTGTATTAATTCTGTGTGACAAATTATTGAAATCAGAATTGTTCACATATGGTATGCACAATGGATTAATTTCCTACTGCTCCTGTAATAAATCACCATAAACTTTAGTGGCCTAAGTTAGCACAAATTTATTATCTTGTTCTTAAGACATCAGAAGAGGAATGGGTCTCACTGGATGAAAATCAAGGTGTCAGTGTGGCTGCATTACTTTCTGGAAGCTCTAGGGATAAATCTCTTCTGTTGCCTTTTCCAGCTTCCAGAGAATGCTCACATTTCTTGACTGGCATAGAAGGTCTACTATCTCCAAAGCCAGTAATGGTGAGTCAGACTGCCATCTCTCTGGTTCTGACTCATCTGCCTCCCTCTTCCTTTTTCAGAACCTGTGGGAAAATACTGGGCATGCCTAGAGAATTCAGAATAATCCTTTATTTTAAGATGGGTTAATCAGCAAAATTAATTCCACCTGAAACCTTAATTCACTCTTGCTCTATAACATGTTTGCAGGTTCCAAACATTAGGGCATGTAGGTCTTTGGGAGACCCATCATACTGCCTACCACATATATTTAAAATAATTTTTAATGGGTATTTTCAAATTGATCCAAGTAAATTTTATATTTATAAAACTCTAAAACTCTTAACATTTCGTTGTAACTTGGTTCTTCCCTAATACATTTGTTGAAATATAATTCACATACCTTAAAGTTCACCTTTTTAAAGTGTGCAATTCAGTTATTTAATTAATTAATATTAATATATTTTTAGTATAGTCACAATGTTGTACAACTACCACTTTATTCTGGTTTCATAACCTTTTCATCAATCTCCAAAGAAAACCCGTATCCATTAGGAGTCACTCTCCAGTCCTCTCTTTACCATATGTATATACACACATACTGGTGTCATGTCTAGCTCATCACAACTTAACATATTTATTATTTACTTATAGTTATTTCAGAACATTATTTAATGTTACATTTTGCATTTCAATATTCAATGTGTTTGAAATTTATTTTGGTATATGCTATGAGGTAGAGATGCATTTTATTATTTTCCAAGACATAATAATAGTTGCTGCACCACTTATAAGAATAAATATCATTTCTGCATCTAATTAAATTGTAGCCAACATAAAATCCTGGTGGAAGGGAATATTTTCTTGGATATCTATTAGCTCATGTTAAATCGGCTATGTAATTTTGGTAAAATTACCATTTTCTCTTAAACATGATAAAATAGTATACAATATAATTTCAATATTACTATGTATATTCGCTTTTTATTTCAACTTTTTAGTGTTTTCCTACAGTAAATATTCCAGAAGAAATATATGACCTTTTTTTTTTTTCAAATTGAAATGTACGTGAACAAATAGTAAAAAAAAAACAACTTAAAAATTTGAATATAACTTTACCTTACCTCACTAACCCAAAAGATGGTATCTCTTCGATATTGTCTTCAAATTCAGTAGCATTTTAGGTCTCTCAATTTATTCAATTTTTTTCTCCTGTCCTTTAATATTTTTCATCATATAGCTCTGAACACTTCTTTAGTGGTTATACCTACATAGTTTGTATTTGTGAATTTGATTGCTGGTTAGAAGATCAAGGAGGTTCCAACAAGTAGATGACATCTGATTTTTAAGCAGGACTTAAAGAATGCTTGTAATTTGGTTATATGGCCATAGAGACAGAGCAGCAATCACTCTGTAAAAACCTTAGGGAAGAGCATATGTGTATGTATATATAAATGTATGTATATCTAGATAGTAGAGTATATGAAAGGATTCATTCTTTTGAAATTATTTAGTAACAATGTTGGCGTCATAATTAGAAATTACATTTTGGCAACTATACCTGATTTTTGTTATTATGCAAATTTTAAATGGTTGGCCTCTGCAGTTTCTTGTAGATATTTTGTAGAAATAATGAGTAAGGAGTGTTAAGTCAAGTAACTTAGTATTTAATTTTGAATGACCTTTATTTCCATTACATTCATGCAATGTGTTTAATGATCTATTTAAAAGACCATACTAATTTTCTCCATTTAACAGTGCAGTGAAATAATTCTGCAAGAGACAAAACAAATCAATAACATAAAAGTTCAGACCTTGAATTAAAATGAATTTTTTGTCTAATAAGTAATATTATTGTCAGATATTTTATTAACATATTCTGCCCTATAGGTATCCACAACTTTGTGTGGTTTAAATAATCAGAACCTGAAATTTCATTATAATTGAGTTATTCAATTTTTTTTTAATCAAGTTAAGAGCTACCTATTTTTCAGAAATAAAAATAAAAATAAACCAGTAGGGTAATAACACATCTTAACAATTTTCTATTATGGATCATTTTCTTTAAAGGAAATCAAAGTCATTTTTCTTAAGCCAAAAGATTAACATTCTCTGAGCAAGAAAAAAAATAAGGAATTTTATCAAAAGTAAATTAATTTTCTTTTATAATCATTAACATTTATAATAAACAATCCATGAAGCACAATTCTTAACAGAGAAGAGGAAATAAAACTCAGTGCATTTAACTATAATAGGTTTAATTGGAACAATTATCAACTGAATGCAGCAATTCAAGCAAAATCAAGATGATTGAATTTAAAGCAAAATCTAAGTATTTTTTATCATGACAAAAATGCTAGAGATAAAGAGAAATAAGAATATTAAAAAGCACATATAAAAGGAATAACTTGACATACTCAGAAAATATAAATACAGTTTGGAATATCAATATCAGAACAAGGGAAGATAAGGAAGAAAAAATCAAGAAATAAGACAATGAGAAATTACATGGCCCTATGTAAAACTCATAGGATCATTAATCTTTTACCTAAAAGTACTTTTCTATTTTATGGCCCATCAATATATATTTGCCAAACAAATACATTTGTGCTATAAAAGAGAAACTTTTGTGAAGACATAGATAATCAAATAGAAACGTTAAAATAATCAAAGTTTTTAATGGATTTAACATGGCTACTGACATAGAAAAAAAGATTTGAAAATTTTTATTAATAATATTTATATTCATTTATTAATAATATGAACTTCAACAATATTCAATAGAACTTCAGTATTCAATAGAATAAACTCTATTTTCCTTCTCTTTTGTTTATTTATTTTCTTAGAGAGAGAGAGAGAGAGAGAGAGAGAGAGCATGAGCAGAGGAGCGGCAGAAAGAGTCAGAGAGAGAATCCCAAGCAGGCTCCCGTGCTGTTAGCACAGAGCCCAATGTGGGGCTCAAACTCATGAACCGTGGAATCATAACCTGAGCCACAATCGAGCCGGATTTTAACTGACTGAGCCACCCAGGCACCCCTAAACTCTATTTTCATGTGGCTATGGAACATCTATCTGCAAAATATTTATTTATTTTATTCCAAAAATTAAAATAAATTTCTAAATGAATTTTATACATTTTATAGACTATAATCTGTGACTATATAGTGACATAGACCCAAAAATAATCACATAAATTTAAATAATCACACAAAGAAACATCTTATACCAGTGTAAAACATCCTCCCAAATAACTTTTTGGTAAAATAACAAATTAAAAACAAAACAAATCAAAATAATTATTAATTATGAAGATCAAGTACACTTAAATGATGTAAATAAGTTAAATGTCTATTTCATATAACATAACATTTTGGAAAATTAAAATTAGGAAATAAAATGCCCTGTAAAAGAAAATTTCTGCTGCTAGTAATGACAGAAGAAGTACCTATGGATGTACTACCCTAAGAAAAAAAATAAGTCTCAGCTAGACCAAAAGTAATTACAAAAGTAACTACCTACAGGCACCAGGGAATGAACAGAAGCAGACGGACCTGAAAGGAGAGTACACAACTGGGGAAGAGGTGCTGAGCAAAATGAGTTCAAGTTCTTGTGATTTTAGTCTGAGATCTGATGTTTTTGGTACAGAGTGCAGTCAGTGTGGGTGCTGATGGGAAAAAAACTCACCGTATTTCTGTCTTGGGGAACTAGAAAAGTAAATCTAGAAAACTGTGACCACGGGAGGTAATGGGGGCATTTCAGAAAATAAATAGGAGAGGAGGATACACCATTTCTATCAATCCACATTTCCGATTGTCCTCAAAGTCACACACACACACACACACACACACACACACACACACAAGACTCAAAGAATACCTCAGCTAAGGACAGAAGATCTGAACTGACACTGTTGGTACTACCCAAGAAAAGTTGAATTTTTAAATCACACCCAACCAAAATAATTGACTAGTAAAAGAGGCAATCTCTTCAGAGAAAAATAGTACAACCTCAGGATAAAATCCAACATTATCTGACATATAAGGAAAGACAGTGGAATATACTCTCAGGAGAAGAAGTAACCAATCAACTGAGACTATCTCTGAGATGACCCAACAATGTAAAGATAACAATTCTTGCAGAAAAATAAAAATTTTTAAAAAGAGCCAAATAGATGTTCTAGATATAAAAAATATAATATCAGAAATAAATTCACTGGATATGTTTAACATATATATACAAACAGAAGTTATAAAAGAAAGAGTTAAATGACTTGAGAATAGATCAGCAGGAATCATCTCATATGAAGAACAGAGAGGAAAAAATGTTGAATAAAAACAAAGTTTTAGGTCTATATTAGCTTGAACTGCCATAGAAATATACAGTAGACTGGGTGGCTTAAATAGCAGACATTTACTTTTCATAGTTCTAGAGGCTAGAAGTCCCAGACCAAGTTCTGTCATGGTGAGTTTCTGGTGAGAGCTCTCTTACTGGCTTGCAGACACCTGCCTTCTCATGTGTCCTTACATAGCAGAGAGAGAGTTGTTCTCTTCTTATAATGGTGCGAGTCCTACTGGATTAGTTCATCAACCTTTGATTTAATATAACCTTTACCACCTCCTGGCGGGTCCTGTTTTCAAATACAGTTTGGAGCAACACAAACATTCTGTCTACAACAAGGTCACTGTTAGTACCACAGTCTAACATTTGACTGGGGTTGCAGGAGAGAAGAGAGAACTTGGGGCAGAAACAAACAAACAAAACCCCCCACATTATTTAAAAAAATAATAGCCCCAAGTTTCCAAATATTAAGAAATAAAGACACTTAGAGATACAATATGATTAATGAAAACCAAACAAACATGCCAAGACACTTTATAAGAAAACAGTTGAAAGCCAAAAAAAAAAAAAAACAAAAAAAAAAAAACAAAAACAAAAACAAAAAAAACGAGCTAAAGGTAAAAGCATCAAGAGAAAAAGCACACTTCAAATAGGGGAAACAATGAGATTCATTGAACTACTTTCTCATCAGATACTACAGATGACAGAGGAGAGTGCAACAGTATCTTAAACTGCTGAAAGAAAAAGAAAGAACCTGTCAATACAAATCCTATATCCAATGAAATATGTTTCAAGAATGAAGGCAAAATAAATTTTCACATGTAAGAATACCAAGAGAATGGATTGCCAAAGACTTACACTAAGAAATCCTAAAGAAAGGAGGTAACATCAGTAACATGAAGGATTAGTAGGTCCCAACACTTGATTCCCCACCCCCCAAAAGAAACAACAAAATAAATAATAACTAAAAACTAATATATAGTGCTGGGAAACGTGTGGGCTACAATAAAGACACAGGAGGAAAGCTGAAGAACTAAAAACCAGAGGGTAGCTTCATGGAAAAGCCTAGGAAGCATTTTACCTGTGTCAAACCATCCCCTAGTACAGAGGTGTTCATCTATCAGGAGAAATGCCCTCAGTGGGATTTCGCCCACCATGAAAAGGAGAGCTGGACAGTAAGCCTCACTGTCGTGGACATTTGCAGCCTTTGCTACTGAGGACTCCCACAGTCTTCACTAACGCTCGTCCCAGCTGATAGAGCTGCTAGGCATCCCTGCCTCTGTGTCTTCTCCTAGCAGCTAGAGCTACCAACTGCAGTAAGGCATGCCTCTGTCCATGCCCCAGTTACGACCCATTCCCTGAGATCTGGGTGCCACAGAGCCTTGGCATCTATAGGGCTGGAGCTACTGCTGCTTTGAGTTCCACCTCTGGGACTCAGGTCACGTGACCCAACATGACCTGGGCTGAGCTGCCCCTGCTCTGCATCCATCTTCCAGGTAGCTACATGTGGCCATCACAGAAATGTTCTGCTGTTGTTCTGGGACTGTACCCTAGCACTAGACTTGTGACTTTGACTCAACATCTCCAGGAGATCCTGCTATTGTACCTTCCTCTCTGGGCCCAAGACACCACTGCTATCTGTCCTCCCAGGGCCCATGCTCCTGCTGTATTCCATTCCCCAACCCCACCCATGTCACGGTGGAGGGACCCAGACCCTGATTACACAGCAGCTCTGCATACAGCCACAACTCAGGCTGAAGGAAGTGCCCCTGGGCCTTGAGAGTTCCATATGCGCCTATTTCCAGGACCCTACCTCCACTGCCTCTGTGACTATATGTGTGCCAGACTGTGTGTGAATAGAGATCCCCTCAGCCAGTACTGATTCCCATTGGCCAAATAAAAAAAAGGGAAGAGAACCCCAACAGCTTTCACCCCTTAGGACCCCAATAGCCATAGCTGCCACTGCCATACGTGGGACCTCCATAGTCCTGGGCAATATCTTTGCTGACGTTGATCTCAACTGATGAAACCTCATGGAGACTATGCTGCTGTGTACCTCCCAGGAATCAGAGATGCTGCACTGTACCCCACTCAGCCAGCACCTTCATAGCCCACCACCTTCAGGTGAAAGTCCTTCCCCACCAAAGCCACTGTGAAGAGACTGGAACAGTCAATGGTCCCTCACATATGCAGCCATAAATGCAAAGCCAACAGAAACATGATTAGTGTGAATTTGCTTCTGGGCTCTCTATCCTGTTTCTTTGGTCTATGTTTATGACAATACTATACTGCTTTGATTACTATGGCTTTGTAATATAGTTTGAAATCAGAAAGTATGATGTTCTTTCTCCTTCGTTCTCAGTATGCTTTGGCTATTCAGGGATTTTTGTGATTCCATAAGAATTTTAGGATTGTTTTTTCCTATTTTTGTAAAAAAAATGCCATTAGAATTATATTAGAGATTGCACTGTATCTATACATAGCTTAAGGTAGGATGGATATTCTAACAATATCAATTCTTTGAATCCATGAACATGAGATAGCTTCCATTTATTTATGTCTTCTTTAGTTCTTTCATCAATGCCTTACAGTTTTCAGTGTACAGATCTTTCGCCTCCTTGGTTAAATCTATTTTCAAGTATTTTATTGTTTTTCAATAAATTTTTACAATAAATAAATTTTTTACAATAAAATTTTATTGTAAATTATTTTCTTTATTTCTTTTTCAGATGATGTATTTTTAGTGTATAAAAACACTGCTGCTTTTGTATGTTGAATTGTATCCTGTACACTTATTGAATTCATTTTTTACTTCTAACAGTTTTTAATTGAATCTTTAGGATTTTCTATATATATAAGATCATGTCATGTGCAAAGAGAGGTAATTTTGCTTCTTCCTTTCCATTTTGTATGCCTTGTACTTATTTTTCTTGCCTAATTACTATGATTAGACTTCCAGGGATGATGTTGAAGAGAGTGGTGAAAATAGGCATCCTTGTCTTACTTCCGATCTTAGAGGAAAAGCTTTTAACCATTCACCATTGAGTATGATGTTAGCTGTAGGTTTGCAGATGACAAGTGAAAGTACGCTATTGCAAGAGTCATTCACCATAAATGAAGTTGTGTAATATCACTTAAATGTAGACTGTAATAAGTTAAATATATTCAATAAACCATAACATTCTTAAAATAATAATCAGAGCTTTAGCTAATACACCAGGATAATTTGTAATAATAAAAATACTCAATTAATTTGGGGCACCTGGGTAGCTCAGTCAGTTAAGCCTCTGACTCTTGATTTTGGCTGCTTGGGATTCTCTCTCTCACTCTCTCTCTCTCTCTCTCTCTTTCTCTCTCTCTGCCCCTCCCCCACTCACACATGTGTGCATGCTCTTTCTCTAAACAAATAAAGAAATAAACATAAAAAATACTCAGTCCAAAAAAAGGGCAAAGGACAGTGGGCCATATAGAAAACAAATTGATTATAGACTTAAATATAATCATCTTCAGAATCATATTAATAGTAAACCAGGGTTCAGCAAATTTTTTCCGTAAAGGACCAGATAGAAAGTGTTTTAGCCTTTTTAAGCCATGTATTAAAAGCTGAACTCTGCTACTTCAGCACAGAAGTAGCCATAAGTGATGTGTAACTGCATGTATGCTGGTTAGATTTGGCCCACAGGTCAGATTTGCTCCCCTGGCAATAGGTTTCTGATTCCCAGTCTAAACATCTCACTTAAAGAGCAGATAATGTCTGATTGGATAAATAGCAAGAAGTGACTTTTTATGATTACAAGAAATGTGCTAATTTAAATATAAAGATATAAATAAAATAAAATAAAATAATGGAAAGGATAAAATATGCTAATGTGAATGAAAGAGTGCTTAAATCCCATGAGTCCATTTTGCACTATAACTCCAAAGTAACCTTCAAATTTTGTCATGTGGCAACAAAGGACTTAGAAATCTCCCTTGCTTTTCTGCGATTACTCTTCTCAAGGTCAGGGTTATTTGCAGGTAGTTATAGGCACGCAGGGACTTTTTTTCCCCATCACGGTAAAGCATTCCAAAGTGGTAGTGGTGGGCTGGAAGACAAGACACATTGCTCTTACCTGTGACTTTTTCATAAATCAACTTAATAAAGCCTTGCTCCAATATATCGAGGAGCCTGGAATAACTGAAAACATTAGGTCTAATTTAAAAAAAAAATTTTAATGTTTATTTATTTTTGAGAGAGAGAGAGAAGGAGAGACAGCACAAGAGCAACTAAGCAGGGGAGGGGCGGAGAGAGAGGGAGACAGAGAGGAGAGAGAGAGAGACAGAGAATCTGAAGCAGGCTCCAGGCTCTGAGCTGTCAGCACAAGAGTACAAACGGGGCTCAAACTCAGAACCATGAGCTCATGACCTGAGCCAAAGTCAGATGCTTACCTGACTGAGCCACCCAGACACCCCAAAAACATCAGGTCTAGAAGTGAACTTTGCCCTTGGAGAGGCGTGGCATCTCCAAATCAGATTTTCTCTGGGGAAAAAAAAACAAAAAACAGCTCTTGAAATTGTCAATTTTACTTTTTTTTCTTTCTTTGTAATTATTTTCTCTTTGCCTTATTTCCCTTTCCTTACACTTATTATGTTCATTTTGTTATTCTGTTCTTAATTGCTTAAAAACTTGATTTTGTGTATTTCTATTCATTCATTTCATAATTAAAATACTTGAATTTTGTATTAAATATATTTTGATTTTCTTTTCAGTTTTGTTATTTTCTAAGTAATCTGTAACTGGAAGTAGCTCTGCTAATATCAATGATGTATTTAAAAGGTTGTTTTTAATCCAAATGTTTTTACTATGACTTTTGTGGACTGCATTTGGAATTTTATTATTAATTACTAATTAGTTCTATTGTGGTCATGGAATATAACATACATCAAATTTTAAAAATGTAATGAGGTTTAATTTGTTCTTAGTTTTTAAAAAGTATAAAATTTCGAACACATTAAAAATATATACATTTTGGGGAGAGTATAATTGAATTTATTAGCACATAATAAATACTCAGATATTTCCCAGCACTGTACTGAGATGTCATTTTAATTATTATGCTTTTAGCTACTGCAATCAATTTTAAAGATTAAAAATATGTTATTAACAGTAAATTGTACGTTATGTATATTTTATCATAAAAATATACAGATGAAAAGATGTCTCATGTACACTCCATTATATGAAAAAAACACATTACATTTAAAATTGTGTGCATACATTTGTGTGTGTGCTATAACTGCATATCATGATTTTTTGCTGTTAATTCTTCATTAAATACCGTTTTAACTTTTTGTGTTATCTGACATATGTCTCATAGTTATTATATTAATAATAATTTTTTTTTCAACGTTTATTTATTTTTGGGACAGAGAGAGACAGAGCATGAACAGGGGAGGGGCAGAGAGAGAGGGAGACACAGAATCGGAAACAGGCTCCAGGCTCCGAGACATCAGCCCAGAGCCTGACGCGGGGCTCGAACTCACGGACCGCGAGATCGTGACCTGGCTGAAGTCGGACGCTTAACCGACTGTGCCACCCAGGCGCCCCTATATTAATAATAATTAATAGTGAAGCAGGTCTCTAGTAAACCCAGAAGATAAAAACTTGGCCAGGACAGGTAATGTTTTTGTTCTCACAAAATATACCATCTAGTCAGGAAATAGAAACAAACACAGATACATTATGTGTGTGTGTGTTGCACATGCATAAATATGTGTATATACAGATATATCTGCTTGTGTTTGTATATGTATGGTATATTTGTATGTGTGTCTGCAAGTATTTGTTTAAATACACATATGCTTATACATATATACCTATAATTTGTGCATATAAGTATAATTATTTAGTTATGAAATGTTGGGTAGTACATTTACATACATAATTACTTGGAAAAACAAAAGGTAAGGTAAAGAAATAAGAGTGTAACAGACTTGAATGCTTTAAGATGAAAGGAAGACTTCTCTCTAGAGGTGATATTTAAACGGAGTCCTACATGAAGACAAGTCAATTATGGGAAAACCTAGAGCACAAGCATTCCAGACAAAGGGAGCAGAAGATGCAAAAGCCCCTAGGTGAAAATGAGCTTGCAATGTGTAAGAACAGGAAGGTCAGCATCAGGGTAACTATAGTTATTGTTACAGTAGCAGGAGACAAAATCGTAGAGTAATATTATCAGATTAATGTTTTAAGTAAATCTCTGTGGGCAATAGCCAAAGCTGGAAAAACAGTTTGAAAGCTATTGTATTTGTCTGAGTGAGCAATTTTTGTTTGGAATAGTGGTAACAGTGGGGGTGAAAAAGCGTAGTTAGATCTTAGATATATTTTCAAGATAAAGCTGACAGCTCTTGCAGATTGATTGCATATATTATAAGAGCAATAGTGGAATTACAGATTTTAGTCTGAGCAACTGAGGCAAAGGTGATGCCATTTTTTTGAAATGGGGAACAACAGAAGAAAACATGTATTTGAGCAGAAATAAGATTTCTGGTTTGGTTGCTGTTGTTGTTGCTTTTTATTTCTGTATGTTACATTTGAGATGTACAGTACGTATGCCAAGTGGAGAAGCCAAGTAGGCAGATGGATAGATGACTTTGAAGGTCAAGAGAAAGGTCAAAAGAGAGGTCAGAACTGGTGATGTAAGTTTGAGAATCCTTAGGGTGCCGATGGAATTTAAAGCCTTAGGGCTTGATGAGGTCATCAAAGGAGAGAATGTAGACCTAGAAGTCTGAGAATGAAGTTTGTGCATGTATTGAGTAGAAGGGAATCAAGAGAAATCTAGAAAGAAAAGTAAATGAGACAGAAAAAAACCCAGAATACTGTGGTTCAGTTTCATAAAAAGAACTGAGAGAGGAGGAAGAGGAAGGAATGTGAAGAAAAATAAGGAAAGGAGAAAGGAGGAGGGGGTGGAGGAGAGGCAGGGAAGAGAGAAGAGATCACTTGCAATTACGATGTGGAAAGTTTTTAATGTTGAATCACTGATGTTCATTCAGTATGTGGACAATCAACTTTAAGAGGTTTGCTTTATATGTATTGCTACTTTTAACCTCCAATATGGTAGAAATCAATGTCTGTATATTACCACAGGCCTATGAACTTTGATTTCTTATTTCTGATTCGATCACAAATATGAATAAGTAGTTGTTTGTGTTTTAGTTTTGAAATGAATTAAGGTCCATTATTAAATGGAATGATTCTAGGCTCTGGTCCCATGTTGATTATTTCAAAGTTTTAATCACCCATTAAGTCATTAAGGTGATTGTTTTTCCAATGGGTGATGATGTAATTAATGATTTCAGTGGGTTTCATCAATCATATTCAGAAAGCGAATTCCTAATACTCTCAAAACGCAAATCAAATTCTTAATTCCTTTTATTCTGTCCTATCTAGTGATGAAAAATACTTCAGTGTCCACTTGGAAGTGGCTGAGGATGCTTTATTTATTTATTTATTTATTTATTTAGCTGGTAAGTGATGTAAGCAGGGACCCAGTTTTTATATGGATGACGTTTGTTGAATTGATTGAAGTCACATCAGGGTTATAATAATTCCTGGAATATTCTGATATGTTTCCTGAGAAAATTATATCTCCATTTGTGCAGCCTCGCAGCCAACTGACTATAATAATTACTATATTCTGTTATTTGCTGATATGTTATTCCTATGACAGTTAATATTTTGAATATTTATATGGAAATCGATGAAGTGAAATATATACAAAGGGTTTAATACTCTATATTTATTTTTTATAGGTATCCAAATTACAAAAATAATTTATAAAGTCTCAGATTTATAAAGTCTCATAGCCTACATGCAAAATTGTTGATTCAACACATGGAGAGACACTTAAACATGATTTTTTGAACCTCTTCTCAATATTCCTCTCCTATTCCTCATGAAAACATGGAGTCCCCAGTTTTTAAAGCTGCGGCATATGAGGCCTCAATCACCTAGTTTAATAATGGATATGACAGTTTTTTCTTCAAAAGAGGCTTTGTGCTATCTTTCATTGGCTTCTAATGCTTTAAGTTTGAGCCTCTTCAAAATTGAGAATGTTTCACAGTTTTGTTTTTGTTTTAATAAGAAGGCATTTAAATTGTAAGGAAGGACAAAATGAAAACCAAGTGTTTACAGATAAGGGGGATTTCCAATGGTAGAAAATGGAATGAGATGTGTAAGTTGAGCCAAAGAAGAGAGGAATCTAGGTAAGAATTGTTGGTTTAGTGCACCTTTTAGTGGTCTGAGCAATAGAATAATCCTAATAATACCTGTTAATTCTTTATTGAACCCTTACTATGTGTCAATTACTACTCCAAGTGTTTTATATGAATCAGCAGGGATTCTTATGAATAAGCCGGGATTTCTCAATCTCTGCATTATTGACATTTTGGGCCAAATAATTCTTTGTTGTGGGGGGCTGTCCTGTGCATGCAGAATGTTCAGCAGTATCCTTTCACTCCACCCATTAGATGCCAGTAGCAACACATTTATCCCCAGATGTAACAACTGAAAATATCT
Organism: Leopardus geoffroyi; assembly: GCF_018350155.1. Lineage (NCBI taxonomy): Eukaryota > Metazoa > Chordata > Mammalia > Carnivora > Felidae > Leopardus > Leopardus geoffroyi. Next base: position 94,301,506 of record NC_059336.1, on the reverse strand, counting down.
CTAGACATTTGTTGAAGTCTCCCTGGGAACAAAATTTCTTCCTACTTAATATTCACTGATTTAAGCCCTAAAACAATTTTATTAAACACTTATTTTTGTTCTTTCCATATGACCTTTAGCAAAATTCAGATAGAGTTTCAGTACCTTTCCCAAGATTATGCAGCCAGTAATTAGATACCTAGAATTAAAATCTAAGCACTTGAATGCCATTACTCATGTTCTTAAGCACTGTACTATACTATTTCTCATTGTTTCTCCAATATAACTCATTCTTTCTTCAATATAAGCAAGAGATTATACAACTGAAAAAAGAAATTAACAAAAGAAGGCTTTGATCAAATACCAATTTGTGATATTCCCTAAATATGTCACACTTATTCTAAGAAAGGAGAAATTAGTTGGGTAGTGGCTGAGAGAGACTGGAGGAGATACCCCTTGAGCTGAACTTGGATGGGAGGTGGGCTGAAATCCAATAGAAAACATCATTTAGAAAACCATACCATATTACACAGTAATCTTTCATGTATCCATTTACAGATATTGTGAGTTGAATGTATTTCCCTAGGTTTTATACATATGAAAAATAAAACAAACAACAAAATATTCAAAAAGTCCCAATGCCAGAAGAAGTGGCAGTCCTATTTGGGTTTTTTGCTTGCTTGTTTGTTTGTTTTTGTTTTGTTTTTTACTACACAAATTACATCATTTGACTTCCCCATAATTCATACTATAGTCTGGAGCTTTGAGATAATACATTTGGTGGTATAAAAGTTGCACTTGTTGATTTCATAACAGTTATTTTTTGTTATGTTGGTTTCAAAAACTATTCATATACTTATGCTGACTATAATTTTTCAGTCAGAGTAGTTATGAGCCCCCAGAGTATTCTAAATGAGCTTAAGCACTTGCTTTTAGTTCCTAACTCGCATGCATGGAAAACATTAGGGGGCATTTATAGGGGATAGATAGTAACATATCTCCTACAAAACATTCTGGGAAATCAATTAATGAGGAGCTATAATGTCAATCCACTTTGGGATGGGATGTAGCCAATTCTTGAGTAATGTGTGTTCTAAACATAAAAGCCTTCCTTTCAGGAATCTCTTTCACTTGCTATTAGTGCTGACAGATTTCTGTCTGTGGTAAGTATGGAATGAAATCAGCATCTAACTTTCCTTTTCTGAATTTCATGTCCTTGATAGTTACACTTGCAGTTATGAGTGGAGTAGAGATTACATGCAACTGAAGGTAAATGTCAATCTACATGTTCAAACAGCAAACAAACGCTGGGTCAGTTTCTTTTTTGCACTCTGGTATCCAGGAGACCTAGGTACTAATCTCCGTTCCACAACTATCCATCTGAACCATCCTGAGGAAATGACCTGACTTCTCTGAAATACAATGTCTTCATCTGTAACCTAGGAGTTCAATTATTGGATTTTAAATTACTAAAAAAAAAATCTTAAGAGAACTGTATTTGGTGGAAGAGATGATAATGAACATGGTATAGTTGAAATTCTGATGAACAGAGTCATTAATCTTTCACAATATCTGAAATTTCAATCTCACCTTTTAAGTTTTTGTTTGAAGGACATTGAATTTTTGTAGATTTGTTCTCAGATTTGTAGTGGGATATGGATTTTGCTATTAAATTACTTATATTTTCATTAATTAAAAATTGAGGCCTTGAGGGAATAAGGAAATTTCTAAGAACATATAAAATTCCCCCATAAATAGCCTTCCCAGAAACTCTAAACCCAAAGCAACCAGGAATGAGGTATGGATAAAAATAAGTATTGAACCTGAGTTGGAACCTGAATTTCATATTGGATATTTTTCATTGGTTTCTAAGTCAATTTCATATAGGGATTTAGGATTTCTGATTTTAGGCAGACACTCATCCTAAGTGTCTAGTGACCCATCCTATGGGTCTACTGATTACTACAGAAACTGAAGAATCTGTTGCAAGATGTCTAGGACTCCTAATAGGGCTAACAAATCCAGAAAGAAAATCATCCTCAATTCAACACACAGGATAGAAGAAGAGACACTGGAACATGTTTGAAGGAAGCCCACATGATACACACTACCAGAGGTTGCCCATATTATACAAGTAAGTCCACTCTCATTAATGGAATATTTCAAGGATGCAGAAGAATTACATGTAGCATAATATACACCAAAGTATCATTAAGATTAAAAAAATGTAAGTTATTTTTTTCCATATTCACTATAGATATTTTTTAAGAAATAAACATGACAAAGAAACATGTTTCTCTGGATTCTTTCTGAATTTCCTTTATGTCCAGTGAAGTCATTGTGACCTTCATATTTCAATATACTTATGGTACCTGTATTGTCCATAATAATACTATACTTTAGACAGAGTAAGCAAAGATACAAATTAATAATTCATGTGTTATTAAAATTTACATTAAAGACATCATTTTGCAATTTCTTGTGATCATTTAACATTAGGTTTTTTTTTTTTTTTTTTTTTTTTTTAAATTTTTTTTTTTTTTTTTTCAACGTTTATTCATTTTTGGGACAGAGAGAGACAGAGCATGAACGGGGGAGGGGCAGAGAGAGAGGGAGACACAGAATCGGAAACAGGCTCCAGGCTCTGAGCCATCAGCCCAGAGCCCGACGCGGGGCTCGAACTCACGGACCGCGAGATCGTGACCTGGCTGAAGTCGGACGCTTAACCAACTGCGCCACCCAGGCGCCCCTAACATTAGGTTTTTGACAATTATCCAGTATAGATAGATAGATAGATAGATTTAATTCAATAACCGCATTTCTGCATAGCATTTCGTTGTATGAATATGCCATAATTTATGCATTAAAATGTTGATAAGTATTGAGATTACATCTAATTTTCTGGTTTAGTAGAGATTTCTGCAATGAACATCTTTTTGTACATGGCTTTTATTTCAAATGTGTAAAGGATTCATATAAGGAACAAATATCAAAGTGAACTTTCTGGTCATAAAGTATACATGTTTTTAACTTACATGTTAGCTTTCCAAAGTGATTTCAGTAGTTTGCACTTTCTACAATAGAATATTAAAGTTCTCTCTACCTCTCTCTCTCATCCTTGTCAATAATTGGTGCTATCAGACTTTCAATTACTCCCAGTCTGAGAGCTGTGAGATCTAATCTTGATATTCATTTCACCTTGCTGTTCCATATTTTTTGATATTTGATATTTTCATCAAATTTAAATTCATTTTAAATACATTTTTAAAGTTTATTTATTTATTTTGAGAGAGAAAAAGAGAAAGAGAATATGAGCAGGGGAGGGGCAGAGAGAGAGGAGAGAGAGGATCCCATGCAGGCTCCGTGCTGTCAGTGCAGAGCCTGATGTGGGACTCGAATTCACAAACTGTGAGATCATAACCTGAGCTGAAACCAAGAGTCAGATGCTTAACCAACTGGGCTACCCAGGCACCCCATCAAATTTAAATTCTAAATAATCAGTTACTGTAATATTTATTTCTGCATTTAGCTAACAGCTATTGGGGAAACAAAACAAAAAAAATTGGACTTCCCACAGGAAGTGGGTAGGAAGCAGAGCAAAGTCCACATCCATGGGGCCCTCTCATGGCAAGGACTGGCAACTGAGTGTGGGCCTGCCAGGTCAACTGTACCCCTTCCTGGAGGACTAGAGGCTTGCAGATTCTGAGGCTGTGTGGCCCCTCTCTGTAACCTGAGAGCAGCAGCCCCAAGCCCATTCCACTACACCTTGACTTTAGAATAGAAAAATGACCTATATCACCTTTGGGAAGATTTACTGGCTATTTGCAGAAGGTATATAAAATACAAAAACAAAACAAAACAAAAAAAAAAAAAACCAAACATCTAGACATTCTGGACGTAAAATGATGAGAGATGTATGGTAAATAGAATTAGAAAATCTCATGTCTTGTAAGGGCCCTTTTGTTTAGAAAAATCATAGAAAAGAGATGCCCCTGGAGATTACTCTTGGAAAAGGAATTGTTAGACCATTTCTGGAAGTGATGATGGGAGATGAAGCAGAAGGTGGTAAGGAGGAAGAGAAAAAGGGTTCTCTGCCAGACTGCTCATATTTAGAAGACATCTTCATATTACAATTATTGTTTTGCGTGTATGTTTTTTCCCTCACTACTGTATATATAGTTGATAACTCTAAGTATTTAAAAATGTATATTTAATGTTTCTAGATATTTCTTGAAGTGCCTGATGTATGTTAAAAGATGTACTAAAGTACACATTTTATATATTTCTTTTGCAAAATTCAAATAAAATGCAGTTGACCCTTGAACAACACCAGGGCTGGGGGCACCAATCCCTCCTTCAGTCAGAAATCTATGTATAACTAACTTTTGTACTGCCTCCCTCCCCGCAACTTAACTGCCATTAGCCTACAGTTTATAGAAGCCTTAAAGATAAAATAAACAGTTGATTAACACACATTTTGTATATTATATGTACCAAATGCTGTATTCTTCCAATAAAATAAGCCTTAAAAGAAAAATGTTATTAAGAAAATCATAAGGAAGAGAAAATAAATTTACAGTACTGTACTGTATTTATTGAAGAAAAAATGCACGTAAGCAGATCTATGCAGTTCAAAACCTCCTTGTTCAAGGGTCAACTGTATTGTCTTTTGAATATGGGTTTACTCCATGCAGACATAACATGGATGTGATATATTATTAACTCCATCCAGTTCATGCACTCCCAACTGCATGAGTTGGGCTGGCCAAGCCTCTTGCTCTCTTTCCAGCTACTGGTATAGCAGCCAACCTTCCGGAAGTGTTGCCAAGAAAGAGGAAAGAAGCTGGCATTAACCTGGCAAGTTGGTGGTTTATTAATCTTTGACCTGACCCTAGTGAGTCAGATGTTTAATTTTATGTCTCACTTTTATATGTTTTGCAGAAATTAGTCCTCTCCCTCCATTTGCTGCATGAGTGCTATGGTCATTTCTCCAACTATCAGAAACAAAATTGAGCCCTGGCTCACATCGGCCATCCTGGGAAGTGTAGAATTTGTTACCCCTTTAACAGTGGCAATTCTAAAATGTCTAAACAGAAAAGGCTGAGGAACACAGATAAGTGTTGAAATGGTGGATTGATAGATAATCTTTTTTATAGCTGCAATTCCATAGGTAGACAAAACAAAACAAAAACAAAGAAAAATCATTTGGTAGGTGTGAGAGAATTTAAACAGGTAAAAGCCATGCCTCAGCATTGCAGAGCTTCCCTGACAGCCTTCAAGAAGACATGGAAAATAGGAAATTTGCATGTATCATCTAAGGAAGAACTTTTTGGGAAACATATAATTCAATAATTTCTAGAATCTTTAGAAAGAGGGCATTTTCTCAGATTATAGTTCAACTTATTAGAGCAGCACAGACAGGGTAGATATGTTATAATGGATGCTTCAAGGAGAATTTTTATGAGAGGCAGGGATAGTGGAGGGAAGAATTCCTAATAGAAACAAAACTCTTACATCTCATCAGCCAGTACAGAATAAAGGTTTGAGCAGTAAGCTCTGAAAAATATCTCTGAGAATCTGGAGGGAAAGATACAGGTTTTCTTGTACTTTGCTTTGAAATTTTTATTTAAATTTTAAATGGTTAACGTACAGTTCAATATTGGTTTCAGGAGTAGAATTCAGTGATTCATCATTTACATACAATGATCAGTGCTCATCCCAACAAGTGCCCTCCGTAATATCCATCACCCATCTAGACCATCCCCACCCACCTCCTTCTATCAAGCTTCTACTTGTTCTCTACCTTTAAGAGACTCTCTTGGGGCGCCTGGGTGGCTTGGTTGGTTAAGCGTCCGACTTCAGCTCAGGTCATGATCTCACGGTCCGTGAGTTCGAGCCCCGTGTCGGGCTCTGTGCTGACCGCTCAGAACCTGCAGCCTGTTTCAGATTCTGTGTCTCCCTCTCTCTCTGCCCCTCCCCTGTTCATGCTCTGTCTCAAAAATAAATAAACGTTAAAAAAATTAAAAAAAGAGACTCTCATGGTTTGTTTTCCTCTCTTTTCCCCTCTCACCCCACATATTCATCTGTTTTGTTTCTTAAATTCCACATATGAGTGAAATCATATGGTATTTGTCTTTTTCTGACTGACTTGTTTCACTTAGCATAACACACTCTAGCTCCATCCACGTGGTTGCAAATAGCATGATTTCTTTCTTTTTGATACCTGAGTAATATTCCATTGTATTGATATACCACATCTTCTTTACCCATTCATCAGTTGATTTGGTCTCTATCCATAGCTTGGATATTGTTGATAATGCTGCTATAAATATCAGGGTGCAGGTACCCTTTGAATCTGTATTTTTATTTTATTTTATTTTATTTAAAAATTTTTAAACATTTATTTATTATTGAGAGACACATACAGAAAGAGCATGAGCATGGGAGGAGCAGAGAGAGGGGGAGACACAGAATCTGAAGCAGGCTCCAGGCTCTGAGCTGTCAGCACAGAGCACAACGCTGGGCTTGAACTCACAAACTGCGAGGTCATGACCTGAGCTGAAGCCAGATGCTTTACCAACTGAGCCACCCAAGTGCCCCTGAATCTGTATTTTTGCATTCTTTGAGTAAACATCTAGTAGTGCAATTCCTGGATTGTAGGGTAATTCTATTTTTAACTTTTTGAGGAACTTCCATACTGTCCTCCAGAGTAGCTGCACCAGTTTGCATTCCCACCAACAATGCAAGATGATTCCCCCTTCTCTGAATCCTTATCAACATGTTTTGTTCTTTGTGTTGCTAATTTTAGCCATTCTGACAGGTGTGAGGTGGTATCTCCTTGTGATTTTGATTTGTATTTCCCTGATGATGAATGATATTGAACATCTTTTCAGATAGCAGCACAACAGAGTGTGTCTGTTGTCATCTGGATATCTTCTTTGGAAAAGTGTCTATTCATGTCTTCTGCCAATTTCTTAACTGAGTTATTTGTTTTTTGGGTGTTGAATTTAATAATTTCTTTATTGATTTTGGATACTAACCCTTTATCTGCTATGCCATTTGCAAATATCTTCTCCCATTCTGTCGGGTACCTTTTAGTTTTGTTGATTGTTTCCTTCACTGTGCAGAAGCTTTTTATTTTGATGAAGTCCCAACAGTTCATTTTTGCTTTTGTTTCCCTCGCCTCTGGAGACATGTCTATTAAGAAGTTGCTTCAGCCAAGTTCAAAGAGGTTGCTACCTGTGGTCTCCTATAGGATTTTGATAGTTTCCTGTCTCACATCTAGGTTTTTCATCCACTTTGAATTTATTTTTGTATATGGTGTAGGAAAGTGCTCTAGTTGCATTCTTTTGCATGTTGCTGTCCAGTTTTCCAAACACCATTTGTTGAAGAGACTGTCTTTTTTCCGTTGGATATTCTTTCCTGCTTTGCTGAAGATGAGTTGACCATATTGTTGTGGGTCCATTTCTGAGTTTTCTGTTCTGTTTCATTGATATATGTCTCTGTTTTTGTGCCAGTACCATACTGTCTTGATGACTACAACTTTATAACATAGCTTGAAATCTGGAATTGTGATGCCTCCAGTATTGTTTTTCTTTTTCAGGTTGCTTTGGTTATTCAGGGTGTTTTGTGGTTCTATAACATTTTAGGATTGCTTCTTCTAGCTCTGTGAAAAATACTGGTGTTATTTTGATAAGGATTGCATTAAATGTGTAGATTGCTTTGGGTAGTATAGACATTTTAACAATGTTTGTTCTTCCAATCCATGAGCACAGATGCTTTTCCATTTCTTTGTGTCCTCTTCAATTTCTTTACCTCTGTAGTTAAGTTTATCCCTAGGTATATAATTGTTTTTGGTGCAATTTCAAATGGGATCCATTCCTTGATTTCTTTTTCTGCTGTTTCATTATTGATGTATAGAAATGCAAGTTATCTGTATGTTGATTTCATATCTTAAGACTTTGCTGTATTCATGTAGTAATTCTAGAAATTTTTTGGTGGAGACTTCTGGGTTTCTACATAGAGTATCATGTTATCTGCAAAGAATGAAGTTTGACTTCTTGTTGCTGATTTGGATACCTCTTATTTATTTTTTTTGTCTGACAAGGCTAAGACTTCCAGTACTATGTTAAATAGTAATGGTGAGAGTAGATATTTTTGTCTTGTTCCTGACCATAGGAGAAAGGATCCCAGGTTTTCCCCATTGAGGATGATATTAGCTGTGAGTCTTTCATAGATGGCCTTTATGATGTTGAGGTACATTCCATCTATCGCTACTTCATTGAATTTTGTTGTTGTTCTTTATTTGTTTTAATCAAGAATGGATGTTGTATTTTGTCAATTTTCTTTTCTGTATCTATTGAGAGGATCATATGGTTCTTATCATTTCCTTTATTAATGTGATGTATCATACTGATTGATTTGCAAATATAGAATCAGCCCTGGAGTCCAGAAATGAATCCCATTTGATCATGGTGAATAATTCTTTTAATGTACTGTTGAATTCAATTTACTAGTATTCTGTTGAGTATTTTTGCATTCATGTTCATCAGGGATATTGGCCTTTTTAGTGGGGTCATTGTCTGGTTTTGGAATCAAGGTAATGTTGGCCTCATAGAATGAGTTTGGAAGTTTTCTTTCTGTTTCTATTTTTTGAAACAGTTTGAAAAGAATAGGTATTAACTCTTCTTTAAATGTCTGGTACAATTCCTCTGGGAAGCCATCTGGCCCTGGACTTTTGTTTGTTGCGATATTTTTGATTACTGGTCCAATTTCTTTGCTGGTTATGGGTCTATTCAAATTTTCTATTTCTTCCTATTTCAGTTTTGGTAGTTTGTATGTTTTTTTTTTCCTGTACTTTCTACATGTAAAAATTAACATGGCTGGATTGAGACTTTTTAGTTCACAATCTTTTTTCTTCCTCTCTTGCAATCTTATAACTGTGCCCTAGACTGATACTTTCGCCTTGCTTTTGCCATTAACCATTTGTTCAGTTGTTTCTTTGTTTTCTTTCTTTCTTTCTTTCTTTCTTTTTTATTATTATTGGCACTTGTGTGATTAGTTTCCTTAATCTTGAAATTAAAATAATTCAGTAAGAAATATTTCATAGGAAACTCTAATATTAAGTTTAGCTTGGAGAAATGACCTATTTTCTTTAGATAAGGAAATAGTTCCCAAATTATTTCTTTAAATATTATGTCTCCTTATCTGTTCTTTTCTCTCTTTGAAATTTATAATATTCATATATTGAATTTCTGAGCTACTTCTTTCTATTTTACACTTCAGATGCATCTCTTTATTCTGGTTTAATTTTGTTTTCTATAGTAAACTCTACGCCATTCATTATCTCAATTTTATTTTTGAATGTCATATTTATGTTTTCATACCAGAGAAATCTCCCCTGATTTCTGAGTCATCACATTTTGTAGCTATCGTGACCTTCAGACCTTATTGAGAAATGTTCTTTAAAATAAAGACATGGTTTCAATGTTCTTGGTTTGTTTGATTTTTTGGGTAAGTTTCTTTCATAGCTCTGGGACTTGGATTGTTCCCCTTCTTTTGAACTAAATTTGCTTGTAGACCTAAAAGGATACAGTAAGTTATTGTCTTTTATTTTTTCCATTTTCCTATTTGTTTTTAATTAAGTGTTCATTTTATTGTTTTAATATATACAAGCAGAAATTTTGAGGCAAGGATGAATTTGCAGTATCTTATTTGTTTACAAGTTAGAAGGTTCTAAAACAATTAGCATTCTATAAAAAAAAATAGTATTCTGGTACCAAAAAAAAAAAAAATTGCAAAACCAACTCTTGCATTTATAGGTGTTTTTGATAGTTCTTTAAAGGATATAGTTTATTATGTTTAAAAAAGGGTGTGTGGGGCGCCTGGGTGGCGCAGTCGGTTAAGCGTCTGACTTCAGCCAGGTCACGATCTCGCAGTCCGTGAGTTCGAGCCCCGCGTCGGGCTCTGGGCTGATGGCTCAGAGCCTGGAGCCTGTTTCGGATTCTGTGTCTCCCTCTCTCTCTGCCCCTCCCCCGTTCATGCTCTGTCTCTCTCTGTCCCAAAAATAAATAAACGTTGGAAAAAAAAAATTAAAAAAAAAAAAAAAGGGTGTGAATTGAGGGGGCTTTGGAATTATGTCATTCTCATATCAGAGGTCCCTATTTTAAGGATATTGACCAGTAGAGAGAGAGCAACAAAAATGATGAAGGTGTACTGAATTATATCCAGCTACCCTAGAGAAAATAAGGCAGGGGAATAATAGAGAGGTTGCCATCCACTATTTATTTGAAAGGGATAATAAATTTATTCCATTGTGCTCCAAATGGAAGAAATTATAGTGAGAATATTTTGTTTAATAAAAGGAAGACATTTACAACATTTAGAACTCTTTGTTGCTAGAGTTGTTGAAGCTAAGGTAAGTTTGAATATGGGAGAGGTTGTATGGTGTTGAGTGGGAGATATCTTGCAAGATCTCCTATCAGTCCCTTTCCTTCTGAGCTCCTGTGGTGATTCCACTAAATATCATGTTTAATTCCACCAGAGTTTTAAGGTTAAAGAGCATCTGTTCTATTCCATTCAAATAAACCTTTATAATTAAAGGAGTGTTTGAATTGTAAAATCTGCAAAGTTAAATTTCATTGCATTTAATTTAGTAAAATTAAAATGCCTAGTGACATCCTGGTTAGAACATTAGCCATATTTAGACTGGTAATTAATGTCTAATTGGACACTAGTACTCAATTTAGTAGTAATGAAATAATGGCTAAAAATACCAACCGGTATTTAAAAAGATATGTGATATATATCCTGAAGCAATTTTCTTAAATGCCAATTATAATTTGACATTTAGAGACTGAGCGATGTGATTGCTGATGAAAGTTGTACTGTGATCCTATGGCACATGGCTATGCATTCTTATTTGAGGGATATGAAAATATTTTGCATAATTTATAGGTTTATTATTGAAAAATAAATATTTTACTTATGGGAAAAAGGGAGTTTTTAAATCAAATATACTTGTATAACAAAGAAACAAATAAATGACTTTTAAAAAATTATGATATTTTATAAAGAACTTTAAAATAAATTTATCTTTTGAATTTGAGCATATTTGGAATGTCTCTCTGTCATACAACTAGGTAAAGCAACATATTCTGTATAATTTTCTGTCTTATTTATGCAAAGAATTTGGAATTTGATTTCTAGTGCTGATTATGAAACAATTTTATATTGTCAGTTAAACACACACTCACATGCTTTAACAACTGCGAAAAAATACCATCTTTGTATAATATTTGATGAATCTAGTCAGAATGTGTTTTAGAAAGAAACTTCCATAATGTTTCTCAAAGTTGAGCCAAAGAATAATTTATTAATCAGAATTTTCCAGAGAAACAGAACCAATAGAGTATATATATTATTGAAAAGAAAACCACAGGCCCAAAATGGCATCACTTGGACAAGGCCAAGACAGCAAAACTGCACTTAATACTTAACCCAACTGCAGTTTCAACATGCCCCAGAAATGTCAGTCTCAGACAATCAAGTCAGGAATTTTCTGGTAAGCACCAATGAGGTAATCTGTAGCATGGGCCTTTTCTATTCCTCAAAGGAAGATGAGGTAATTTGCATGATAAGACCTCCTCCTACCCTTCCCCCTTAGGAAAGGTGATCTTGCCTGGAACAATTCTTTCTTTCTTTTTTGTGAATCACTTTCTTGCCACACCTTACTTTCTATAAAAATTTTCCATTTTGTACAACTCCTCAGAGTGCCTGTTAGAGGGGATGCTGCCTGATTCACGAATTGTTTCTTCAAGTCAATTACTAGATCTTCACATTTATTTGGTTTAGTTTTGTTTTTTAACTATTTAAAGTCATCAATTTATCATGAGATTACAGAAGCTGACAAGTCCAGAGATCTGCAGCTAAGTCAGTAAACTGGTATCTCAGAAAGTTGGTGGTATTGTTTCAGTGTGAAAGCCACAGGTTCAGGACCCAAGAAAAGCTAATGGTTTAGTTTGAGTCAGAAGGCAGGAAAAAACCCATGTGCCTGTTTGAAGGCTATCTGGCAGGCATTCTCTTACTCAGGGGAGGGTCAGTCAGCTTTTTTGTTCTATTCAAGACTTCAAATGATTGAATGAGGAGCACATACATTAGGGAAGGTAATCTGCTTACTCATTCCAATGATTTAAATGTTAATTTTTAAAAATTTAAGTATTTTAAATATTTTCTATTTATTTTTGAGAGAGAGACAGAGAGAGAGACAGAGAGACAGAGTATGAGCAGGGGAGGGGCAGAAAGAGACAGAGACACAGAATCTGAAGAAGGCTCCAGGCTCTGAGCTGTCAGCGGGGAGAGAGATGTGAGGCTTGAATTTGTAAACCGTGAGATTATGACCTGAGCCAAAGTCGGCCACCTAACCAACTGAGCCATCCAGGCACCCCAAATGTTAATTTCATCTAAAGACACCTTCAGAGAAACACCAGGAGAATAATGTTTGACAAAAATATCTGGGCACCCCATAGCGAGTCAAGTAGACACATATAACTAAGTGTAACAGGTAGTATTTTCAGTCAAGGTCAAACATATTTCACGGAAAATATTTGAACCGAATCCAACAGGACACTTTATTATTGTTACAAGCACATTGGAAACTTTTGAACACATTACTAATTTCTAAGCTATCACAACCATTTAAAAATCAACTAACCAAACAACAAAATCTATAAGTAAAGCCCACAGAGGTAACCTAACTTTATATAATGCCCAAGGTAAATTTTTTTACTACAAACTAAAATTGCCATCCCCCTGTCACCATCATCGTCATTATTTTAACATAGTTCTGATGAGGGAGCATAAGGCAAGCTGCGGGCAAAATACAAGCTAGCATACCCCACCCCTGCCACCCAGGTGGGATACGTGTGATATTCCTTGGATACTCCTGGCTGCCCAAGAACAAAGGAAAGGAAAGAAAACAAATGGTTAGCTGGTAGAGGTCACAGTCATGCAGGACTTGAGTCTCCATCACTTTGTAAATATCTTCATAAACTACAAGAAAAAGGCAATCTTATTAACAACCTAATCTTCAGAAACCTGTAGACTCAGTTTCCTAGAGGCCCAATATCACCCTCTCCTCCATGGTGATATGGGGAACAAAGGCAAGAAGGAAACGGCAGGCAAAATTAAATTTCCTTTGACCTGCAGCCCCTTAGCAAATAGTTGAGGCAGATACAGAGTATAACATTTCCCCAGGAACCCTCTACTGTCCTAATGTTAATACCTTAGAGGAAAAACAACCTTGGCTTGAGGCCTCAGGTATCTTAGGAGTCCTCTTTAGCATATCAAAGTCCTTCTGGAGGCCTCCCTTTTGCCGTTACTTCCACCAACTCTATTGTATATAACCATAATACAAATAGAGTTGTATATTACAACTCTATTGTATATAAACAACCCCAGTGTAGCTCTTTCTGCCCAGGGTCCTGTCCCCGTGCTTTAATAAAACTACCTTTTTGTACCAAAGATGTCTTCAAGAATTCTTTCTTGGCCATCAGCTCTGAACCCACACCATTCCAAAACCCCATCAGTTCCAGAATGTTTCCTGGATTTTATTTATTTATTTATTCATTCACTCATTCATTCATTCATAGTTTATTTCTTTATTTTGAGAGATAGTATAAGTGTGTGTGTGTGTGGGGAGAGAGAGAGAGAGAGAGAGAGAGAGAGAAGAGAGAGAATCTTAAGCAGGCTCTGCAGCCTGACCTGGGGCTCAAACTGAACTGTGAGACCATGATCTGAGCCGAAACCAAGAGTCAAATGTTTAACCAACTGGGCCACCCAGGTGCCCCTTTTCTGGATTTTAATAAGAATTATGATTAGGTGATCTATTAAGAGTTGGGGGCGTAAGACCCTACAGAGTACTGTATAAGGCAAAGATTTCAGGTGACTAGTTGTACTGATTGTTTAGCATATACTTTCAAAAATATTTGCAGAAGATGAAAGCTTGTTTCTCAAAAGGCAAACACTGTAGTTCTAGGTTAACATGACTTTCTAGGTGAGTTCATTTCCAATGGTTTTATTGGGCAGTCTCAGAGGAACATGACAGTATTCAATATAGAGGTAAAAATAATGCAGTTACTACACCATTTAGCATTTAAATATATGCTATTTATTTTGCTGTTGCTTCACATGTATTTGAGTATTCAGGCTTTATGTACTTCAAAAGGTTTAATGTGGCCCATACCCAGTGTGATGTTTGACACATTATAGGGGCTCAATTAATACTGGCCATTTGGTAAGGCTGTGGACCTGTATCTGCGACATATTTCTATGGAAGTGAATTTTTTTTATTTAAAACTTTTTTAATGTTTATTTTTGAGAGAGGGAGAGGGACAGAGTGCGAGCGGGGGGTGGGGGTGAGGCGGGCGGCGAGAGGGAGACACAGAATCCTAAGCAGGCTCCAGGCTCTGAGCTGTCAGCACAGGGCCCAATGCTGGGCTCAAACTCATGAAGGGTGAGATCATGACCTGAGCCAAAGTCTGCCACTTAACCGACCGAGCCTCCCAGGAGCCCCACAAGTGAATTATTTTTTAGATTCCAAAACAGTTATGCACAGCCAATAAATCATTAGACCAACTGACAGTAACATAAATGGCTGTGATTAACCCAAGAACAAGTAAGCTCTAGAAGACATTTCTTGTTCACTAAAGCTAGATGTATCTAAAATAAAATCATGGGTGTTCTACCAAAGGAATACTCTTCAAACATCACTGTAAGGTTGGATGCTAGAACAAGCAACACATTAAGTTCAGAATTCAGCACAAGGAATATAGACAGAAGATATTCAACAGTAAATATTAGAGTGAATTTAGGGTAATTATTAATCAGAATTGTTAGTGAAACCAAAGTTAGGACTAGAAAATTGTGGATTGGATTATAGGATTTTCTCTTCTATCATGAATAGTAAATTATCTAATTCAGTTAATTTGGAAACATTGCTAATATGAGGCTCCTTTTTTAAAATTTTCTTTTTTTAATGTTTATTTATTTTTGAGAGACAAAGAAGGACAGAGAACGAGCAGGGGAGGGGCAGAGAGTGAGGGAATCTGAAGCAGACTCCAGGCTCTGAGCTGTCAGCACAGAGGTGACATGGGGCTCAAAGCCATGAACCAGGAGATCATGACCAGAGCTGAAGTCAGACAGTTAACTGACTGAGCCACCCAGGGGTCCCTGTGAGACTCCTTTTAAAAGCTGTATTGTAGACTTAATTTCTACCCATCCTAGAAAAGCTATCTGATCCTTGACAAGAATTATCCTTAGGAAACAAACAAATAAACAAACAAACAAAAGACAAGAGTCTTGCTTCCTTTCTCGAGTTACTACCTCCCTCTGATTTCAATCTTCCTTTTCATTATGTCAGAAAAGAACACTGCCTTATACCATCAATAAAAGAGGGGGATGTGCATGGACATTTTATTCCCCTCTCAGCTGACAGAACAGGAAAAGGTAGTGCCTGCACATGAAGTAAAATGGATTTTGGTAGCTCCAGTAAATTTGATAAAAGTTAGATGATAATTGGATTGTTAACACTCACAAGTTGGTTCGCGTTTTTTGTTTAAACTACATTTTTCTTATTTATATGTAAAGGCTGTTTCATGTAAAGGAAAGTGTCTCAAAGTAGAAATCCAAGGACTTAGACTCTACACCTTGATCTTCCACTACTTGCAATTTTAATTAGTTCTACCTACATTTCTGCTATTAGACTGAATGTTTGAGTCCCTGCCCAAATTCCAATGTTGAAATAATTATTCCCAGTATTGGGAGATGGGGCCTTTGAGAAGTGATTAGGTCTTGCGGACAGAGCTCTCATGAATGTGACTAGTGGTCTTATAAAAGAGACCCCAGAGAGGTCCTTAGCCTCTTGCACCATGTGAGGACTCAGTGAGAAAAGACTGGGATGTATGAACCAGGAAGTCAGCTTTCATCAGAACTGATTCTGCCGATGCCTTAATCTTGGACTTCCCAGTCTCCAAACTGAGAAATAAATGTTTGCTATAAATGGCTACCCAGTCTATAGTATTTTTTGTTATATAGTCTAAACAGACGAAGACAGTTTCCTTGTTTATAAAATAAAGACGATAATACCTCTAGTACCTATCTTCCCAAACTTAAACACAGTAATACTTTCTTGGGAGGTACAAAGTGATAGGGAAGTAAAGGTGATGGGGAGGGGCGCCTCCGTGGCTCAGTGGGTTAAGTGTCTGACTTTGGCTTGGGTCATGATCTCACAGTTTGTGAGTTTGAGCCCCGCATCGGGTTCTGTGCTGACAGCTCAGAGCCTGGAGCCTGCTTCGAATTCTGTGTCTCCCTCTCTCTGTTCTTCCCCTGCTCATGCTCTCTCTCTCCTTCAAAAAATAAATAAAAACATTTAAAAAAAAGTGATGGGGAAAGGGAAGTAAGAGTCAGGTTACCAGGGAAAGGAAATGTAGTATGATGCATTACTGAGCTAGCCACAACTTTAAGAGAATACATGGTCATTTGTGACATCAAGTGGGTCATCTTCAAACGTGTCATCTGTTACCTTTTAACACTGGATCACTTTGGACAAGAAAGGAAATACATTTATCTGCTGGATCTCCCCATCTCTGGTCTCTCATTGGTCAAATTTTGCCTTATGGCACATTAATTGCACTAAGCTTCACGTTGAATTATTGACTTCCCTCATGCATTTGTTCAAGAAACTAGATCTTATGACTCATAGTGCAAACTTTCACATGAGACTATCAGTGAAGAGCAAAGCCAGATCCACCTATTCTAGATGGCTAGGACCTGCATGCTTGTACTAATGTGTCTTCTGTAACAGTGAGCACAATGGGCACAGTCAGAGCCCAACTCTCTCTTGAAGGTGGCTACAAGAACAGAGGATATTCAACAAAAGGGCTATGATAATGGTAGTCAAGGTTCTCTGTTGAGCAAGAGGCCAAGGTGCCAGGAGTTGGGTGAGTTCAAGTAAATTTGGCTTCTGTCTAAAACTGAAACATATAATGTAAGCTACAATGGCTTACTTAATCTTTCTAAAAAGTGTCCACATTTATTCTTTTGAGGAATGTCTCAGGAATTACACTAACTGTTTCTGTGGTACCAGCTAGCATTATGAAATCTGTAGGTTTTGGGCAGCAAAGTGTTCCCTATCTCTTTTACATTACTTTGAAACTTTGAGAAGACTATGTGGTTCTGGTAGAACTCATGTATTAGCAAAGCTGTTAAAAATGGTCCTACTTTACTCAGTCAGGAAAAATCAAGTAATGAACTCTGGCAGCATCATGTGACATCCATTGACAATGCATGGAACAATTTAACTTGCCATTTGTGAGCTTCACAAGGATGCATCTGCCTCCTTTATTAAAGATCATGTCTGGCCCTGGATTGAGAGCCCTTTAATATTTCTGGGATGAGTTGGAAAAAAATTCCATAATAAATACAGGGCATTAAGTAGGATACACATACCTGATACATATTATCTTTTCATTTGGGTTAGAGAATCAAATCTCCCAGAATTTGAGCCTTATCAATAGTCTACATGATTCATTCACATGACAAGAATGCATTTATCTGCAACGTCTTGGGTAATGGAAAAAGAGTAGATTTTTGTTTAAATAAATTTTAATCAATAATAGGGATTCTACTGAGAAAATGGGACCAAGGAGGCAAGCTTAGGAAGAAGGGCTGAGAAAGGAGTACCACACCCTGATTATGTTTGCTGGTAAAGCTGGGATTCGTATTTCACTCCTCTTCTCCCTCCCTTCTTTCCATCTCTTTATCAACTATAGTTCATATCCTGTGAATGTAGAACATCTTCATTGAAAGATAAGGGACTGTGGAAATCAGCTAGGCTAGAAAACTCAGCTTCAACTCAAAGTTGTCTCTGAGTGATGCCATCTAGTCCGAATGGATTGAGACAAATATATATTACATTTCTGAGGGTAAAATGATGAAAAGTAAACTGTACATTTTCTTTTAATAATTTTCATTTCCTTTTTACTATATTAGCTAAGAAAGCTAGTTCAAAATCCTTTGAAAAGAACATCTTCCCCCAGGTAAAAGTAACAACAAGACATTCTAGCAGTATGAGCCTGGGAGCTGAAAACACTCCAGGAATAGGACTCAAAGCTGGAAATAAATTAGATTGAATTCTTCAAAAGTTTTCAACTGCAACCAAATGACAGAAAGTTTTTCCCTTCATAAGTAGGGGTCAGAGCTTATTAGATAAAGAATATTATTTCCTGGGAGGCAGGAATATTGCTATGCATTTCCTATTGTTTGTGAATCAGTACTTAGGCAGTCTTTTTGTTTGAGAAACTAGTGACTTTCTTGTATAAATAAACAGTTTACTTGGGAAAATAGTTCAAATATTTTTAAGTGTTAGTATTTGTGAGTCAAATATGTTTGAATATATATATGTATGTATTAAAACTGGTCTGATAATAATTATTATAATGGAAACATTTAACATGATAATGATAATTTTCCTTAGAATATTGTAATTATTTAAAGTTAATTTGAAGTTCTTAAACAACTTAGGGCATTTTTAATTTTCTTATGGTTGTGTTTTATTTTTGTTTTAACTATAGAGGATAATGATTCTGTGCACTACAGCACCAAAGAAAAGAACTATGTGTATTAAGTTAATACAAACTTTATATATTGATTTTTGCACTTCATGCATTTCCCCATTTTATTTCGTTTCACATAAGTAGGACATTCTCTCTCACAATACCAGGAAGAGGTATGTTATAGGCTTAGTGTGTATCCTCAAAAGAGATATGTTGGAGTCCTAACCCCTTGTACCTCAGAGTGTGACCTTATTTAAAGGTAGGGTCTGTACAGAATTCATTAAGTTAAAATGAGATCATTAGAGTGGGCCTTAATCCATTATGACCTGTTTCCTTATAAAAAGGGCAATTTTGAACACAGAGGCACGTAGAGAGGAAAGATGACATCAACACATAGGGAGAATACTATCTACAAACGAGAAAATACCTGAGGCTACCAGAAGGTAAGTGAAAGAGAGGCATGGAAGAGTTTTACTCTCACAGCCCTCCGAAGAAAACAACCCTGCTGACATTTTGATTTTGGACTCAGTCTTCAGAACTGTGTGGCAATACATTTCCATTATTTAAACCATCTAGTTTGTGGTAGTTATAGTAGCTCCAGGAAACTAATACAAGATATTTGTCCAAAGTCATTCTCAAGATGATGTATTTGGGGTTCTGAGTACTCCATAGATAATCCTGGGGAATGACCTACCCAATGTCATTGTTACTGAGTTTAGGGAAATATGATTACTTTGAGAGTTTATTATCACATAGAAATGCTCTGCCTTTGGGTAAATATAAACAAAAATACTCTGTATTTTCTCAGTTGAAAAAAAAAAAAAGTCCAGCATATGAGAAAATAACAAAAGCGATGGGAAGAAAGAAATGAGATTATAGAACTGTAAAATTCTCTATGGAAGATTTCTAAAATGACCCACAGATTTTTGTTCCCTGGTGTGCAAATCTTATGTAATCCTCACCTGTCGAATGTGAAAGAGACTTGTTAATAAAATGTTGTTTACTCCCAAGATTATGTTATGTTATATAGCAGAAGGAATTTTGCAAATGCATTTAAGTTTCTTAATCAGTTGAGTATCCCAGGTGAAAATCCTTATGAGCAACACCATTTGTGGGCAAGTATCTTTGATTTGGAATTTGTGGCAATAACAGTTTCTTTCTTACACTCTTCTAAAAGCATGCTCTTTGATTGCTATAGGTTTATGTTCAAGGATGATGAGTGATATATGAAGGGGATCTGGAATATGATATATTGTGAACAAGTAGATGTTATATATGTGTATTATTTTCAAATTTTACATACTTACTGGAGCTTGAGGCATTGTTTTACCTACTTATTTACTGCTCACAGGCATCATGAGCTCAAGAACATTTCCAAGATGCTGTAAGCAATTTTTCATCTTCCTTGACTTAATCTAGCATTCCTAGGAAGCCATGGCTAATAAAAAGTCACTGGTAGTGGTAACATAATCTATATTAGATTTTCAGATAATCCTTGACTATTCTGAATAACTGATGCATGTCTAGTTTCCTAAAATTAGCTCCAACAGAAATGCCCTTCTTCCCATTTCTTATTCATAATGTCAGCTACTTTCATAACAGCTGCATTTGGAATATATTCATCTTGTCATAAAAAGCAAATCTACCATCTATTGCTGAATGTAAGACAGCAAGGTGGTTTGATGGTATTCATAGACCATATCATGCTTCTTTTGAGATGTCTTTGCCATCAGAAAATAATGTGACTAGTTTGAAAAGGTTCACTGACAAACCTCTAGCCTGTAACTGAAATGTAGTTTATCTCTATGTTCATATTGATTTTCATAAAGAGAGCTGAAGTTTGAAATTTACCTAATACTTGGATTTTGTACTTCTAAAAGAATTATAAATATGCTATTCTTAGAAACTCTTCAAATATTAAATGACACATTCTGAAAATGTATTATTATGAATTTTAAGTATGGTTTTGAAAATAATTCAGAATTATATCTTAAATTTGATTTTTCTGTGTGTTGCATTTTTACAGTGAGAAGAATGGCTACAAAATGATATGAAATAAAATTTCAGTCTTTAACTTATGTAAAAGGCAGTTTTAAGTCCATCAAAATAATAAACAAGGGAAAAAGATCTAGTGGATATTTTAGATGTACTTCCAGAAATAAGATAATTATATAAAACATAATAGTTTATCTTGTTTCTTTTATTTAGCAGATTAATGGATGAAAGAAGCTAATATATAAAGCTTTTAAGTAAAATTAAGATACTGGCCAACTTAAGGCTATGAATATAAAACTTTTTCATGATAACATGTAGTTTTTGTGCCCTGTGTGTTATCTTTCCCCAATGTACATTCTAAGGAATAAAACATTTATATCTTATAGAATTCTTTTTGCCCATGATACAGCATAATGTTACAAAAAACTAAGTTTATTATAAAATATTTTTTTTTTATAAAGCTCTACCCTCTTCCATTCTGGGTTCTAATAGTCTACTGTGTATCTATTAAAAACATAATACATCATAAATCAACATTATGATTTAAAGGAGTTTGGGAAGAAGTCAAAATTTTTATTATATTTCACAAATCAAAACAAATCTCTTTACTTTTTGGAATTTTTAGAAACATACCTTTGTTGTATCAAATGAAAGATCACTTCATAGTAATTCTAAACAAAGGGGTAGCATCCTGAATATCTTCAAGTTCCTATGCAATTTGGTATATTAGAACATTTGTAACCATATATGGCTGGTAAATATTCAAGACAATCATTGAGAAAAATGAATTCAAAACTGGACTGTGGAGGGAATAAGGCTGTTTATTACTGTCAAATTTTAAGTCATTACCTACAGCTTAGCCAAACTAGCACTTTGCCATATTTGTTCTTTCTTGTTGCAAGCTTCAGGAATCAGCTGAGTTTACTCATTCTTTTAAGAGGTTGCTACTAACTTTATAAGCTTTCAGGTTTTATTCTCTATTTATTTTGTCTCTTCTGACTCCTAAAGCAGTATAATAAGCATGATCTAAAAGGCACAAAATTATTAAAGCTTAACCCTCCTAAACTATGGTTGTCAAGGTGATGTTTATTATTACTAGAAAATGTTTTGGTGTTATTGCAATTTATTTTAATTTAGACCATGATAAGAAACAGACTCTTCTTTCTAAGTATCTCTTTTATTAATCCATTTGACTCTATCTTAGCCATTACCAATATAATATGAGATACTCTCCATTTATTCCAATAAAATAGCTGCCTAAATAGTTTCCCTCCATCTACACAAATATCTACACAGTTTTTGGATAATTAATCCTTACAGAAATTTTTTTTTTTTTCTGAGCAATGCCTCAATATATAGCTTTGGTTATTATTTAAATGTATAAAAATAGATATTTAAAAAAATGAGACAACCTAAATAGTAGCTCTATTTGTTTCTCTTTTCTTCTAATATATCAGCTTGCATACCTTACTTTGTAGACCACTGCAACAAAGTGGATTCTGTTGTTAGTATAGTACTTTATTTTAAAAATAATCATGCTGCTTACTTCACTGAAATCTTTCAATACTAGTCTACTTCTCTTAGAATAAAAGGTTTAATTAAATGCCTAACATGGCTTTAAAACCCTGAATTTTTTGATTGGGTCCAAACTCTTCAGCATTGTCTACTATCACTCTACACCTTTCAGTCATTCTACCAGTGGCTTCTATCCATTTCTTGACCCTTTCATGTTCTCACCTGCCACAAAATATATCCCGCACAAGGGAATCACATCCATCTGCAGACTGCAGAATGGGTTGAGAAGAGGCTTCCATGAAGACCAGGAGACTGGTTAGGGGATGTTATTATAATGCTGGAATCAGATGGTATTGGCCTGAACTGCAATATTTGAAGGGAATGGAGAGAAGGTAAATTTGGGAAATATTTAGGGTTTGGAGGTGTCAGAAGTTGATGGTGGGCTGAATATGGGTTGTGAAGTGAGCGTTGATTTAAGAGTGATTTTCTAATTCTAGGCTTGGGGATTTTTATCGGGGAAACAGATTTGGGGAAAAAAAGACCATGGTTAATTTTGGACATGCTGATTTTAAGATTTTTATGGCAACAATCAACTGCGTGTGAAATACAGAGGAGATGCAAGTCCAGATATTTGGATTTTTTAACAATCAGCAGGTGATAACTGGAATTATACAAACAGATACAATTATTCCATTTGAATATTTCAAATGGCAAAAGAAGAAAGAATGGGACATCGACTGTGGACAGATAAGAAAATGAAGAGCTTACACATGAAATTGCGGGAAGGTCTAAAAGATATGAGAAAAAGAGTGAAAAGTGTAAAAATCCTCAACAGTATGGTGCATGAAAGCCAAAGGAAGTGCCTTTTCCAAAGGTTGATGATAAGGTAAGAACTAAATATTACTGCAAGGTCAAGAAACTTTAAAATTGAGAATAGGACTTTGTTGTGACCATGGTGAGACCAGGGGCAAGAGGGTTATGGGAAAGCCCCCTGCAACCTGATATGTGCTTGTGTATGTGTTTTATATATATAATTTTTATCAAAATATAATTAAATATATATAATAATTTGACAGAAATTTACCTACCTAAATAGATGAAAAATTAGGGAAAATCAAAATAGATGTAGAAAAACAAGATACAGGTGGAGTAAACCTAATGAACAAAAATTTGCAAAAATCTTTTGCTTTTGATGACACGGGCCACAAATTTGGTTCTGAGCTTCCAGAAAGCAAAAATAGACAAAAAAAAAATATGATAAGGTATAAGACACAATGAGTTCATTAGGTAAAAACATAAAAGAGGCTCAGGGGAAATATATATAAATAAATAGCACATATATAAATAATTAATATATATTATTTTAAATACAGACATATTTACATTTTACATATATATGATATATAATAAAACTAATTAATTATTTTAATTAATTTTTTGGTTCAGAGACTTGAGGTGTTACAGCAGGATAAACCATGACAAAAATATTTCTTTTCCTTACAATATTCTTCACTGCTAAACACAAGCTGAAAAAGCAATTTTACAACAACAGGCCAAATATTTTAGTGCAAGTTTGCACCATCCTCATTTTGACATTCCCTAAAGGTAAAATTTAAAATATATAGATAAATTAACGCACCTCGTATATTTTAAGCAATTCTTTCTGACATTTTCTGTCTCTCCTGAGACTTTCACAAAAAGTGGGTAGCTGAGATTTCAGATTATATGCTTTGGCAAGAATCAGGAGTACAAGTTGCAAGTTTTCTGATTAGGAGTAGATTTATACAAATTAGTGGCAAATAGAAAGGGAGGCGAGGCCGGCATATTCCTCTACAAACTCAGGAGTTTAACCAGTTGTAAATGACTGACTAGTCTGATTCATTATAGAATTGTATGCAAAGACCATTTGTGGACAGAATAGTCTTCAGAAATAATTATGGGTGATTGAAATCCCAACAGTCCATGTCGTAGAATTTGCCCATACTATCTGCCGTCTCAAGTTTTTCATAGTGGGTATTTTCTACTGCTCAGGCTTCCCAAACCATGCAATTTCCTGCTAAAGGTGAACAGATACATTTCTTAGAAAGTGCTCATCATAGACTGACTTGTCTATGACTTAAACTATTTTATAGAATTGCAATCAAATATTTAAATCAATAACTTTGAAGGTAATGTTTGTCAAACTGTCGATGTCATTACTGAGTCACTATTTGGGAATCCTTATGTAGCCAATTGCCCCATGATATCATTCCTGTATGTGACAATAAAATTATATCATAAGCTTGGAGAAAATATGTTTATTCTTAGTGATAGGCTGGTATGCATCTAGTTTATCTAAAATAAATTTTGTGTAATCAAGGCAAAAATTAAACACAGGCAGGTTTCCAAAATACATAACCTTTCATACCACCTAACATTACTATTTGATTTGTCAGGATACTAGGCCTATAGATATTGACACTCAGGTGATATTAAAGTATAGGTCTTATAAAGGCACCATTAACCAGCATTGTTAAAATGGTTCATAGACTATAGACATAACCAGTTGTATTACATCCAGTTGTAATGGGAAAAATTCAATAAAGTTTTCAAAATCTTACATTTTTTCCCGACATATGTCTTTAACAGGTGAAAGAGAAAGTAACGGAGTTTAACAATGAAATGCCTATACTGAAAACCTGCTGACTCTTCATGAAAAACATAGGCTTCAGCATTTTAAGTGATATTTATTGAATATCCATATGTTTCAACCATCTGGAACAGATTCATGACAATGAATCAATCAAAATCTCATGTAATTTTATTAGTATTTTCAACAAGCAACTCATTTGAACAAGACACTGCACTCATTCACTCATTGATTCATTAATTCATTTATTCCATAAATAGATGGCTAAGTTTCTTACTTTGGGTCAGTGACTGGGCTGGGTGAAGTTATGGAGATACAGCAGTTAAAAGAAACTTTTCTTTAGCTCTACTGGAGCTTACAGTCTACTAAATTATTTAACTTAAAGATTTTTAGGTAATTTTTATGTGACAGGTATTGTGCTATAATTTATAAACATAAATTGCTTTGTAACTCTCTTAGTAAATCCTTCTATGGATATTATGTTTTGTGCATATTTTCTTGTTCAACATATTGAGATGCAGAGAATCTGAGTATAATTTGCTGAATTCACATAGTTAGCAAATGTCAGGGCTGGGGTTTAAACCTGAGTAGTAAGATTCTAGAGTGTTTACATTTGGTCAATTGCTATGTGCATGAGTTGAGGGCAAATCAAACAGAGCCTGTAACTCTGAAATATTCCCCTGAAACATTTTTGAGGGCAAATGATGTAACAACATACTATAGAATTTGAAAAAGATTATTTAACGTTGTACCTCTAGATCTGGGAATTTTTTGCACTGCAACTTTAAGGAAGTTGTTTAATCTTTTCAAGTTTTAACTCCATCTCCTATTAAAATTTGATAGTAAAATGTCCAAAGCAGGGTTTCTGTAGGTATGCAGTGAAATTCTAATTCAATTCTATTTAAATATCTTAAGACAAAGTAGTTCTAATTATGTTTTACCTATTCTAATTCTAATTATTATTGTAATTATTTTCTCCTTGGGAAAAAGCTATATTGGCATGGGGTCTGAAGAGGATTGGACATCTAGGTTAAAACAAACAAACAGGGGTGCCTGGGTGGCTCAGTTGGTTGGGCGACCTACTTCGGCTCAGGTCATGATCTCACAGTTTGTGAGTTCGAGTCCCACGTGGGGCTGTGTGCTGACAGCTCAGAGCCTGGAGCCTGCTTCGGATTCTGTGTCTCCCACCTCTCCCTAACCCTCCCCTGCTCATGCTCTGTGTCTGTCTCTCAATAATAAATAAACATAAAAAAAATTTTAATAAAAACAAACAAAGACACTAACGGAGGAAATTGGAAGCTACCTAAGACAAAACTTCTAACTTCTTATTTTGCTTAAGGATGGACCTGCAAATAATGATTAAATGGTCCAGGCCATTGTTAACAGATGTCTATAAAATTTTTAATTGAATTACTCTTTAGTCCAACTTGAAGTAATTTGGATATCTGGAGTTTTCTCCTGGGATATATTTCTATGCTTTTTTGACATTTGGAGTGGCTTTCTCACTAGGATAATGTAATATCAGTCTTCTATGCAGTTCAGAGATCTATAACATACCTGAAAGCATTTTTAACTCTGCAGGACCAAATTAAAGATGAAAGGGGATGAAGGGAGAAACTCTCATTGAAATATAAATATTTCATCTTTATTAATTCTTAAAGCAGGTAACATGAGTTTTTTAAAAAATGGTGAATTATGATATGTAAAATCTCAGAATTTCTGGTGTGAATATTTTCCCTACAGCTGGTGACTTCTAAAATTAAAAAAAAAGTCTATGCCAGAAAATTTGTCATTTATGTTCTGAATCTTAACTGAGATGAATCAGTTTGGGATATCTTTTCAATTAGTTTAATGCAGTTAGGATTATCTCAGATTGGAAAGCTTTTGTAAGCAAGTGTCTTTGAACAATTATCTTTGCAGAAACATACTGAAAATGTTTACAGAAAGCAATAAAACACTAATATACATTCCCAGTGTTATATTCCGTTATCTTCCTACAATTGCTCACTCTCTCATTTTATTATTAAAATTCTATAAAGGACATAACAATAACCATAACAAAAATACAAAAGCTCACAACACTAAGCTATAAAACTGATAATCAACATAATTTGAGAAATTGGAATGATGCTCTAATAAAGGTACCTGGTTTTAAAAAGAGAAAAAAACACAAATCTGTGTTTTATCTCACAAGCTGCCCAGAACTCTCTTGAAACTCTCACCATCCTGAAATAATATTGTAAATTACATTTTCCATTTGCAGACTCAGAAACCTGTGTTCTGCGGCTCTCGAAAATGGAGCAGCTATTCATTTCTGAGCCAGGTGGAGGATTGGTGCCCCCTCGTCCTCCTGCCGCCATCTGTTCATAGATACTCAGTTCTCAGAAAATAACTTGGCAGGGCACAGGGATCAAGTAAGGGCTGAATTTAAAGCTTTCCTTTTGTGTTGTGGCTCCTACAAATAGTAGGCTTTATTACATAGGCAAGACAGAACAAAAGTCTATATTATTTCATGTACAGAACTGTAGTTTTCTAGATAGTATAAATATGTTTGGAGTACTCTTCTCAAATTTTTGATCATCCCACTATTAAAAGGTGACTACATTTTATTATATGCATATTTATTTATAAACCTTATAGGTATGACTTTATTATATTATTTACATTATGAAATGCAAAAAATGTGAATTTTCAAGATCTAAACAAAATTTAAAAATTTGTTACATTGTCTAATGGTATAAAACTATTCAATAATTATAGTGAGAGAAATTTGATTAAACCTATTTTGTAATTTGACCATACTGATTGGATGCTCTGTGATATAATGGCTCTAATGTCTGGTTCTGTTAACTTAATTTCTGTGATTTACTATCTGTCATAATTGAAAATGATAGTCCATAAAGAGACATGGATCGAAAGGAAAATAATATTTCAGCCATGCTACTTAATAATTTAGATTATTGTTCTTTTTATCTATTGTGCAAAGTTTTATGTAAAAATCTGTTTGGAAAACTTCTGTGATAATGTCAAGAAGCTTTTTTTACAAAGCAAGGAAAACACATTACATTTTTACATTTTTAAAAGGTTTAAACACCGGGGTAAACTTCAGTAGAAGGACCTTCAGGGGATAATTTTGAATAGGTTAGAATCTTTTACCTGTTAGATGTGCAGATGTGACTTTTTTTAATGATACATTTGCTTAGTTTTTGGTAACAGAATCAGTTAAAACAGAAAGATTGTCAAGCATTTGCAAACTCTGCATAGGATGGGTTTCTTTTTAAAAACTTACTTTCTTATTTGTGATAAAAATGTCACTTGAGTTAAAATAGTAGTTTCGGTGTTTTTATTTGCAAATGTAACTTCTAGGAGTTAAAGAAGCACTGGCTGGGGCGCCTGGGTGGCGCAGTCGGTTAAGCGTCCGACTTCAGCCAGGTCACGATCTCGCGGTCCGTGAGTTCGAGCCCCGCGTCGGGCTCTGGGCTGATGGCTCAGAGCCTGGAGCCTGTTTCCTTCTCTCTGTGTCTCCCTCTCTCTCTGCCCCTCCCCTGTTCATGCTCTGTCTCTCTCTGTCCCAAAAATAAATAAACGTTGAAAAAAAAAAAACTTTAAAAAAAATAAAGAAGCACTGGCTGAAAAATGAGAGTATGTCAAAAGGACACAGAAGCCAACCTGACGGAGTTGAAGGAGTGCAATGTTTCCAGAGCTGGAACAATTTGAGTGACAAAATAAATAATGATAGCATTGGATTACAACCCATAGAATACATAAACATTCATGAGTTCATATGGATATAGACACAAAATTGAAAGAAATAAATGAGAGGGAAGAATCACCTCTTCCTTATTTAAGAATTACATTTAATAATAAAAAAGGAATGTGGGAAGTCAAAAATTATCATTATGAGTGCCACACAATGATAATTGCTGCAAGCAAGATCCACTGATAGACTAAAATCAGTAAGCAAAAGTGGGAGGAGAAAAAGGATATCTGTAGTCTCAAGGTAAATAAAGTAATATTTATCAAAAAGAAAATTGTTAACAATATAGTAGAAAAACTTGGTAGGTACTATCTTAACTAGTTGGGCAAAGTAAACATCACCAGTAATAAAACACACTGACTTTACATGCCACTGAAATACTGCACTAAAAAGGTTATGACATTACTTCTGTTGTATACTTGACAAAAGTTCATAATATCATTCTAATCACAAGGAAACATCAGGCTAACCCAAATTGACTAATTTTCATAAAAAGTGCTGGGGTCATGAAAAGCAAGGAAAGACGGAAGAACTGTCACAGACTAGAGGTGACTAAGGCAACACGGAAACTCAACACAACATGATCCTGGATTAAATGCTGGCACAGAAAAAGTAGGGGAAAAATGATTAAATTCAAATAAGATCTGTAGTTTAGTTAATACTATTGTGCTAATGTTTAACTTATTGTTTTGATAATTTTACTACGATTATCCTACATGTATACAAATATGGCTGAAAGGGATAAGAATTTCAGGTAAACTGGTGACTGTGTAAAGTAGTAACTAAGTAGAAGCTCTGTATAGATGTCTATCAAAAGTGATCGCAACTGGGGTACCTGGGTGGCTCAGTTGGTTGTTCGACTTTTGATTTCAGCTGAAGTCATGATCTTGCAGTTCATGAGTTTGAGCCCCGTGTCTGCTTGGGATTCTATCTTCCTCTCTCTCTGTCCTTCCCCCACTTGTTCTCTCTAAACAAATGAACAAACAAACAAACAAACAAACTTAAAAGAAAAGTGACCCTGACCAAAGAGCTCTCAACTTATAACCAGTTTGATCCCAGGCACCATTACTCTACTCTTCCTGCCAGTGGATTCTCTGCCATGTAAGCATCCATTCAGGTTAAAAGGCTTAATAACCATTCCTGGTTGTTAAAAGGATTTAAATGCTACTATTCTGGGAACCAATGGCCAATCCTAAATTCCTTTATCCATCTTCTCCCATCTTTAAAGATCTCTGCTCAGCAGGGAGCAATAGCCATGTTAGAGACCTTCTCAGATAAGACCAAGACTGCAGGTGTGAGAAATTATGCTCACAAATATTCCTGTTCCTATATATCCTTCCACTGCTATGCAAAGCCTTCAGGATAGCAGTGGGAAGAAATCCCAAGAATATCTTCATTTTGGGAAATGATGGAAACTTCACATCACAGAGGGAGCTTGAGGCTACAGTCTAAATCTCTTATTTTAAATTAAACGTCTCTAGAGTATTTACGTGACATACCTAAGGTGGTGTAAGTGATTAGTAATAGACTTCCTCTAAGGACTGGGTCACTAGATTTTCTTGACACTACTAGTCCCTCCCTGCTAAAGAGTAAGTAAATTTCCTTTTGATTCCATGTTTATATTCAATCTATTCTCTTCCTTCTTTTTCTTTTTCTCCTCAGCATCTCACATCGTTTTCCTTAGGACAGCAATTCTTACAGTGTGGTACTCACTTCAGGGGGGCTGTGAGGTCAAAACTACTTTCCTAACAATGCTAAGATGTCTTTTTCATTCATTCTTTCATGAGTGTCCAGGGAGTTATCCAGAGGCTGCGTAGTGTACAAAACTGAAACACAGAGAATGCAGAAGTAGATATGAGAATTTAGAGAATCCAGAAACCTGACATTAAAGAAATTTCCAAAAATGTAAAATAATGTCACCATTTTCAGGGTTATTATTTTAGAAAATTCAGGCATTTTGCATTAAAGTAGTTTCTTTTTATTACTATGTAATGACTTATAGTGCTAATTTTAAATGAATTTCCATGTAAATATTTTTAAAGTGCCTCAGTTTTAATTCCTAATGTGGTAAATATCAATACATATAACTGATATAAACAAAAGGTCTCTGGAGTCCTCAATACATTTCAGAATAAATGCTAGATGAAAAAGCTTGACATCACTTCCCTTAGGTAGTTATTTCCCACTTACCCCCAGAAGGAAAAGACACATGGAAATGTGTCACAGTCATAGAAGAAACATGGCAAGTAATAAAAGGCATTTATTGATATAACTTTTTAAACAAATGTTTATTTATTTTGAGAGAGAGAAAGAGAGAGTGTGAGTGGGGGAGGGGAGAGAGAGAGAATCCCGAGCAGGCTCCATGCTGTCAGCACAGAGCCCGACGTGGGCTCGATCTCACAAACCGTGAGATCATGACCTGAGCCAAAACTAAGAGTTGCATGTTTAACTGACTGAGCCACCCAGACACTCCTAATAAAACTTTTAATATTGTCTCACTCACTATATTTAAAGTCATTTTGTATTATTTCCTATACAATATCCTCAGCACTAGCCTATATTTTGTTACTTTGGGCAAGGTGTTTAACATAACTGGATCCGAAACATCCTATTCTGCAAATGGATAACCCTGTTGATTTCAAAGTTTTTTTAGTAAATATTAAATAAAATAATGAATGCAAATAATACATGCCTGAGACATAACAAATGCTTGAAGTAAAAATTTGGATGACCAGGTAGTGGTCAGAGAAAACAGTAATAGCAGGGGTGTTAATGGACATGTAGTGGCAGTAGCACCAATTATTGTATGGGTGTGACAGATCTTAGATGTTCAGCTCAAAAACTTGTTACATGTGTGTTTAACCACCTTATCATCACCCAGGTTAAGATACATTTTTGTTGTGTTGGCTTTGTGTATTCTTTAAAAATTGCGACATTTTGCAACAACATCAAACTCCAGAAATATCAGTGTTGTAAAACAAATTACAGTGCTCAATTTGGTAAATTAATGCAAACAAAGTGGTAAAAGTACATAATATGTAACATATGAAACAAATATTTAGCTTTATTTGCACAGCTAAGGCCTTCAAGTCCATCAGATCTTGATTCAAATGTTAGTTAAAAAGTTAGCTTCTGATCTGCCTTGGTAAAATTTTAACTCTTGCTCTTATTTTTTATATAACTGTTTCCTTAATTTTTTTTGTCTTCTTAACTTAAATGTATTTAATGTTTTATGTAATTGACTTATCTGCCTTGCTCATTAGTTGTAGCTGCAAGCAAGCAGACAAGAAAAAGATGTAAAAGGCATCCAAGTTAGTAGGAAGAAGTAAAACTGTCACTTATTTGCAGATGAGAAGATACTATAATAGAAAACCCTAAAGACTCCACCAAAAAGCTATTAGAAGTAATAAATGAATTTAGTAAAGTTGTAGGAAACAAAATTAACATAGAGGAGTTTGTATATTAATGAAACAGCAGTATGAGAAATTAAGGGGAAAAAATCCCATTTACAATTTTACCAAAAAGAACAAAATGCCTAGGAATAAATTTAACCAAGGAGGTGAAAGACTTGTATTCTAAAAACTATAAGACATTGATGAAAAAAACTGAGGGTGACACAAACAAATGGAAAGATACACCATGCTCATGGATTGCAGCAATTAATATCGTTAAAAATGCCCATTCTACCCAAAGCAATCTACAGATTCTAGGCAATAACAATAACTTTTGTCACAGAAGAATAAGTAATTCTAAGACTTTTATGGGACACCAAAGACTCCAAATAGCCAAAGCAATCTTGAGAAAGAAGAGCAAAGCTGAACGTATCACATTCCCTGGTTCTAAGGCACACCACACCACACCACCTGTAGTAATCAAAACAGTATGGTACTGGCACAAGAATAGATACACAGATTAATGGAACAAAGTAAGAGAGCCCACGAAAAAACTCATGATTCTATGGTCAATTAATCTATAACAAAGGAAGGCAAGAATATACAATAGGGAAAAGACTATCTCTACAGTAAATAAATGGTCCTGGGAAAACTGGATAGTTACATGCAAAAGAATGAAACTGGACCGGCTTCTTATACCAAACACAGAAACACACTCAAAATGAATTTAGGACCTAAATGTGAGACCTCAAACCATAAAACTCTTAAAAGGAAACTTAGGCAGTAGTCTCTTAGACAGTGGCCTTAGCAACATATTTATAGATATGTCTCTCCAGGCAAGGGAAACAAAAGCAAACATAAATGATTGGGATTACACCAATATAAAAAGCTTTTGCACAGCAAAGGAAACCATCAACACAACGAAAAGGCAATCTACTGAATGGGAGAAGATATTTGCAAATGATACATTCAATAAAGATGTAATATCCAAAATACATAAAGATTTTATACAACTAAACCCCCCAACCCCCCCCCCCCCCCAAATAAGCCAACTTAAAAATGAGCAGAGGAAAAAAAAATCTAAAAAAAAACATGTTTATTTATTTTTGAGAGAAAATGAGGGCATGAGTTGAGGAGGGGCAGAGAGATGGAGAGACTCCCAAGCAGGCTACGTGCAGTCAGCACAGAGCCTGATGCGGGGCTCCAACTCACAAACTGTGAGATCAAGACCTGAGTGGAAACCAACAGTTCAATGCTTAACCAACTGCACCACCCAGGTTCTGCCTAAAGGGTCTTTTTAAAAAGAAGACCTATGAATGGCCAGCAGTGATGTTGAGGAGCATCACTCACCATCAAGGAAATACAAATCAAAACCACAATGAGATATCACCTCACACCAGACAAAATGGCTAGTATCAAAACGATAAGAAATAAGTATTGGTGAAGATGTGGAGAAAAGGGACCTTGTGCATTGCTGGTGAGAATGTAAATTGTTACAATCACTGTGAAAACAGTATGAAGCCTCCTCAAAAAATTAAAAATAGAAATGCCATATGATCCAGTAGTTCCCCTACTAGGTATTTACCCAAAGAAAAGGAAAACACTAATTTGAAAAGTTATATGCATACCTATCCTATGTTTATTGCAGTGTTATTTATAATAGCCAAGATATGGAAGCAAGCTAACTTTCCATTCATATATAACATATATATATATATATATATTTCCATATATAACATATATTTCCATATATAACATATATAGTTCCATATATAACATATATATATATATATATATATATATATGTATGTTACTTAACCATAAAAAAGAATGAGAGCTTGCCATTTACGATAACATGGATAGACCCAAAGGGTGTTGGTTATGCTAAGTGAAATAAGTCAGAGAGAGAAAGACAAGTACAGTATGATTTCACTTACATGTGGAATCTAAAAAAAACAAAAACAAATGAGTAAACAAAAAACCAGAAATAGACTCATAAATACAGAGAATAAACTGGTGGTTGCCAGGGGGCAGGAGGGATGGGCAAAATAGGTGGAAAGGATTAAGAGGCACAAACTTCCAGTTATAAAATAAAGTCACAGAAATAAAGGGAATATACAATATAGGGAATATAGTCAACAACAATAAAAATGATGTATTATGTAAGCGACTTATCTGTCTTGCTTATTGTATGTCTTCTCCACTAGAATACCAATTAAAGAAAGAGTGGTTAATTCATGCTTTTATGCTCAGTTCCTAGAAGATACTGTGAGATAGCAATTTGCCCATTCAAAATTTGTTAAGTATTGAAAGCCTGGTAGGTTTTAAAAATATGGATAATGTAAATGCAAAATTATGACATTAGAGTTAGTATTAAAATATGAATGCTGATAAAAAATAAAGGTAATAAAACAAGAGTTGACAGTTTTCTTTGTTTTTATATTTTTGTTTGTTCTGGTCTTCTAATGCTATTTATTCAGTAAATTAAAATCAAGAGAAAGCAGTAACGAGAATATGAGAAGGAAGGCATGCAACATGATTTATCCTAGTTGTTATATGACCTTAGAATGACCGGTGACAAAAAAGACAAAAAGCCAATTTGATAATTAATCCATAGTGGTTGATCAGATATTACCAGCCATATGGTAATAATTTCTTCATGTTTCAAATGCCAATATTTCCACTGACCTTTTGGAAATATATATTTTTTCAACCATAAGTAAATATCTAATGACAAGAACTTCCCATTTTATGGAATTGTTGCTGAATCCTCTTACAGACTATGTGAAACAAAATGTGCTATGTCAGGAATTTCCAAAAATGAATATGGAGGACAGATAATTTAGTAAAATAGAACTGCTCTAAGATGATGAATGATGACTCATATGAGGCTTTGATACACAATGGGAATCTATTCAACAGTAGCGAATGGAGAAAATCATGGTGAGCAAAAACATGAGACTTATCTCAAGGAATAGATGCTATTGTACAACTCCAACCGTTCATTTTCACTTAAGGATACAGACCCAAAGTCATCCTATCCTACAATTTTGTTTTTTTCCACAGAAGATAGAAACCTATGCTTTTATGTAAAATCTTTCAAATTTCTAAATTTTAACCTTTAACATTTATTTAAAAAATTTTAAGTTTATTTATTATTAACAGAGAGACACAGAACATGAGCAGGGGAGGGGCAGAGAGAGAGGGAGAGACACAGAATCCGAAGCAGGCTCCAGGCTCTGAGCTGTCAGCACACAGCCGAACCCGACATGGGGCTCAAACCCACAAACTGCAAGATCATAACCTGAGCCAAAGTAGGTCGCCTAACCAACTGAGCCACCCAGGTGCCCCAACATTTAATTTAAATGTAAAGTCAGGTGTAGTCAACAATTTGTTGGGAGAAAACATCCTAAAGCTGAAATGTGGTCACAGCTACCAGTTTCGACTTCTCCCATTTATCAGTGTTTACTCACAAACCCAGGTACATACCAAATGTCCATTCTGGTGAGCACAAGCTCAAAACACAGAGCACACCTTTCCATATACAGTTGTATTCAGTTACTGAGTAATATATTCACACACTTGAATTATGATTTCAGAAGAGATTTTTAATTTTTTGCTTTCATTGCTCTTTACTTGAAAGGAGCTCCTAAAAGGTTAATTTTCACTGCCTCCAGTATCTCTGTCAAACAATGAATGATAGATACATTTGCTCTTAAAAGAAATTCTTTTTTTTTTTTAAGTGAAGGAAACTACTATCATATTTTTTTCTGATGTCCAACTTTTGTCACATCTTTAGCATATGCTTACAACTTTGAATTAACTTAACCCCACTTTCTTTGTCTGTCTTTAGGGGACATCAAGAAAAAATGAATTATGTATCTTACATGTACACTTAATTTTACTTGGAAACACCCATTGCCATCACTCAGTCTATCGGATTCTTTTCCTTTTAACAACAGAGCCAATTTTCCAGCATCTTAATCATTTTCACTGCTTCTTCCTGGATGGTCTCCAAATTATCTGCATCCTTAAATTTGTAGAGCTTGTAAAAAAGTGTAATCTATAGAGATAATTAAAGCAAGAATTAAGTATTGCTAAGTTCTCTTTTGACAGTGATTGTGAAAGTCCGTATTTCATAAAAATGATGTAAAATGCAGTAATTTTTCACTATCCTGCACTTGCCCTCTACCTTTAGAGTTATTATCTATTTAAAATAATTGGATAATTTGGAATAGCAGGAGGTTAGGATATAGTGTTCATGAGAAATGGAGGTATGAGTGGGGCAAATTGTGTCTAACAATAAGAGAACTTTCATGCGACAGAGGGAATCCACTCCACTGCAGTCACATGTTGATGCTTTTATTCTTGCTTCAACATCTTTTAGGTATGATTACTCAGACTAGGCACCTGCGGTGAAAACTGTTTGCCTCTCAGAGTGTTCCACTTGGTTTTAGGTAATTTGAAGTGTCAGAAAGCTGTTCCTTAATTTTCTTCTTGCAAATAGCACCCAGTGAATGAGGAGCAGAGTTAGGATTTGAACCCAGGGCTTTACTTTAGAACCCAAAGTTGTATGAAAATACTACAGTTCCATAGACATCTTTTCCACTTGCCATAATAAATGGGCCAAAAATTAAATAGTCCACATCATCTCAGGCGGACTTCTTACATGTTCGAGTTATACAAATATTGAGAAATTCCAGGATTTCTGGCCGAATCTCACAACAATGTAGTATCAGTGTGCCCATAAAAATCAGAGAACTACTTGGAAAATCACAGAATAGTATCTAGAGACAATTTACTGACATACTGAATAGGTTTAATTAAAAGGAGTATCTTTTTTCCTCCCTTTGGTAAGCCAGGAGGCGTAAAATAGGTGAATAGTTCAAAGCATGATATTTAATTTGCTTAAATTTGTTTCTACACTATATGCTATAGGAATAAAGGCATAGGAAACAAAGTGTTTTATCAATGTAGATATTTTTTAGACTACCAATATTTTCTTCATCAATGAAAACACATAAAAAATATGTGGAAACTGACCCTTTCCCAATTCACAACATAATTCTTTAAATTGCAGTTTGCTATTATTTTCAATAATTAACAAAATAAATTCCACTGTATCATTTCATATAAAAACCAGAAGCACATGATTGTATAAAGTATATTAACTTTAAAATTAAAAAAATTTTTTTTTGAGAGAGCGAGCGAGCACAAGCCAGTGTTGGGGCGGGGCGGCGGGGGAGGAAAAGCGAGGGAGACACAGACTCCAAAGCAAGTTCCAGGCTCTGAGCTGTCAGCGCAGAGCCTGACCTAGGGCTCGAACTCATGAACGGTGATATCATTACGTGAACCAAAGTCGGACACTAAACTGACAGAGCCACCCAGGAGCCCCAAAGTACGTTAACTTTTATATTTTAATTATTGATTAAAATTTGAATTTCAGATACTATTCAAATGAATGTGCTTGGTTAGCTTTTTAAAATATTTATCAATTAACTTACTTCTGAATGAATCAATGTAAATAATCTAGCCCAAATGTAACTTACTTTTCTACTTCATATACATTTGAACTCGGTTTGTGGTATGGAATTTCAGGAGAAGAAAGAAACCACTTGTATGATTTCCAGGATAGACCAAAATGTTTTAAAAAAAATTTTTTTTCAACGTTTATTTATTTTTTTTGGGACAGAGAGAGACAGAGCATGAACGGGGGAGGGGCAGAGAGAGAGGGAGACACAGAATCGGAAACAGGCTCCAGGCTCTGAGCCATCAGCCCAGAGCCCGACGCGGGGCTCGAACTCATGGACCGCGAGATCGTGACCTGAGCTGAAGTCGGACGCTTAACCGACTGCGCCACCCAGGCGCCCCATCCAAAATGTTTTTTTAAAAAACAACTCAAATAGTACAAAAGTGGTATTTGGTGTTTGGGGCCGATATTGTGTCATGTTTGGGGACTAGGGTTCAGGCGACTGAGGAAATATGGTAGGGATGTTTCCACTGTATCATATGCAACACTTCATCTATGATGAATATTATATTCATCTATGATGAATATCACTAGATGATTATATTCATCTATGATGAATATCACTACATTTCTTTGTGACTGTTGTAGAACAGTACCCTTCCTTGGAGGTATCTTTTTTGATGACTTTATTATTTTGCCAATATGTATTTTTGTATTAAGTAAATGAACACATTATCATATGTTATTTGTATAATGAAAAGCAAATAAAAACTTTAATTCAATCACTAGAATAACAAAATATGATCTATAGCTTCCTAATACTGGAGGGAAAATAAAAAAAAATGATCTTATCTGGAGTGTTGGCTTGCCTCTCCCAGTTTATGTAGGACACAAAAGTTATCCCTGTATTGCTTGAACTTGATAGGTTTACAGAATAAGCTACAGTAGATGAATAAACTGCCAGAAGTGCCTGGAAGCCAGGGAAAGACTCTAGAAGCTAATCTGCTTGTTTCTTTCACAGCCCAGAGCTCTATGGAGTCAGTGATACAATCACAGACATTAGACCAACAAGCAAGGCAGCTCCTGTTTTGAGGCAGAGAAAAATAAGCTGCCACAAATGCCTCACAACTTTATTATTGCAATTGATCACATTTATGAAGACCTCATAAAGTTGCAAACAGTTATAATACAAAAAAGCAGTTATAACAATGCAAAGTGGTCTATCATCACCTCTTGATGACAACTTTATTACTGCTGTGGACCAATATTGTACAGGGGAATCTAGTAGCCATAAGTTATTTTGAAGTGAAGCAGCACAGCAGGCTAGAGTATAACTGTATAAAATTTATTTTTTATGAGATACAATAATTATATCAAACAGTTACCAAAATGTCTGGGAACTACAGGATCTATTAAGATACCACAACAGAGACATCTCCTTTATGTTCATTTGGAATGGCAATAAGCATTACTACCTGAGTAGAGAGACAGGCTCTTGCAACTCATCCTTGATTTGCCTATAAGTTACTGTCGCAGGTGACTGGCAAAGATGAAGTTTAATAATGCGCGGTCTCATGGAGCTCAACAGAGCATGAAACTTAAGGGCCTCTAGCCACAGAAGGGATTTGGCATTCACTGGTATCTAATTAGGAGTCAGGAAAAAAAGAATTTACTATTACCTGCAGACTATTACATCTTTATTCTTGAACATTTATAGTGTTGTTTTTTTTTTTTTTTTTTCTTTTTAAGAGGGTAACAAGCAAAAGAAAGAACATAATTATTTTCCTGAGGAACTTTGTGCAAGCAAATCTGATTTATCAGATTAACTGGATGATCAAAATGTCAAACTGTGAGTTTCAAATATATTGTCTCACCTTCAGATTTAGGACCAGGACTCATTTTAGGAATCACCAAATTTCTGAGATTGTACTAAATCTGATTTGAATCACTTCAGTATTCTAACATCTTCTGTTAACCCTGAAGTCATTTATATTTTTTACTACGCATTCAGAAAATGTTTATTAAATGTTTACTACGTGTCAAGATTGCTCTGGGCAAAATGGGAATCAAATTAGGGTTCCAGAAAAATGTGGTCAGAGGTTGATTTGGTTTATACACTTCCTATAAAATATTTTGTTAGAATTACCCATTTGGCTATCTTCTGAATAGAGAAGATTTGGCTATCTTCTGAATAGAGAAGATTTGGCTATCTTCTGAATAGAGATAGCCAAGGTGTAAAGAAAGCAGTGCAGTGGCCTCTGTATAACTATCATGGAAGCTCTCCATGTAACTCTGGGCATGTTAATAATAGAACTGCTTGCCAAAGGGAAGTAGTTTATCCTCGTGGTCTATGAGGCTATTTCTGAGGGACGTCTTTCCTCCATTTTACTGGGAATTCATCTCATTTTTTTATTGTTAGCCCACTAACAATTTGAAATGTCTTGATCTTGACTGGTACACCTACTACTTGGTTCCTATCACATTTAGTTCCTACTATGCTTGGTGGTCTGTCATTTTGATTCTCAGTCTGGTTGGACTCTGGCTTTCTGCAGTATATCTGGTATGATCATCCTGCTGCCTCTGAGTTTCACAGTGTCATGAGTGAAGGCTCAGGCCTGAGGACCTGAACTATGTCCCATAATTGAGATAGTATCATGTACTACAAAACTTAGTGGTGGTTAGTTGCAGTTGTAAATACAAAATTAAAATATAAATACACTCTCAGGCTATAATGTTCAAACAAAATAGAAATACATAGATTAATAAGTCAAAGTCCCCATTCACACACATTTAAATTCCACATTCTTTCCCACTATTTTCCTATATGGTTTCTGTTCCTTATACTATTTTATCAGGACATTTGCTCTTAATTTTTATTTTGGTTTACTGAATTTTCTAATCTATCTGGAGTTTTTTTTTTTTTTTTTTGGTTGTATGTTAGATAAAAAGTTGTGATGGATAGCTTCCATTTTCCTCTCCTTGTACACTTTCCATACCCTTTCCATTTTTATGCTCCAAGAAGCTGATCTCTCTGGTCTGGATCAAAATGTTCATTTATTCTCTGTTTTCCGCTTGATTTTGGACAAAGGAAGCTGTTAGCAACAGTTCAGAGGCTGGGAGGAGAGGAAGGATGAAGTAATTACTTCTTTGGCTTTCTTCCTTCCAGGTGTCCAGGAGGTGATTGTGCACCTTTACCAGACCTCCAGTCCTGTAGGGCACCCTTTCCCATAGCTACTTTCTCAGAGTCCTGGTAAATGCTTCCTCCTTCTTCCCTGTAAGGCCAATGAGTGGTAAAGTCTTTTATTGGTGCTAGCCTCCGAGGCACTTGATTATCTAAGGCTGGTTGCCTTTTATCTGCTTATACTTTCTTAATGTTTCTTCACCAATTCCTCCTCAATTATCCCAAAGCTGGAACCTTAACTGATTGATTTGTTCTCACTTTAGGACCTAATATTCCACCTGTCAGATTGAGTGGATCTCTCTTCACAGATTCCTTATCAGCTTAATCTGTAAATCAAAGAAAATAGAAGTACTAACCTCAGGCTCTTAAGTTAAATGAGCTAAAGTATGTAAAGCACTTATCTTTCTGCCTAGGGCAAGGTAAAGTATCAGTAATATCACTGTTTTTAGATGGCAATTTCTTCTTGCCACCTACTTCTTGTCGTGGTCCCCAACATCAAGAGTTTATGTTGTTTTGTTTTTATTAAGACTTTGGCAATCTATTCCCCTTAAACTCTAAATATAAAGCTAACCTGCCATTTCACAGTATGGTATTCATCTCTCAATATCTGATTAGAATTCTGAATATTACTGGGATACAAGAATTGCATCTTACCTGGAATCCAAGTATGTGTGTGTGTGTGTTTGTGTGTGTGTGTGTGTGTGTGTGTGTGTGTATACATACACTCCATTATTTTAACTTTTATTGTCAAAAATAAAAGGAGTACATTGCAACATTAATTTTTATGTTTAAAATTTTATTAACACTGTAGCTGGGATCCTTTTTTTTCCTTGCTTTTTAAACATTTCTCATTAAAGAAGCTATTAAATTTGCATATGTATTTTGCAATTTTCCACCTTATCACAATTATTTAATATTACATATAATTTTTGAGTGAATCCCTTTTGTTTCTCTTTCATAGAAACCAAATATTTCTACATACTTTATAGCATGAAAGAATCTTTCCTAACACTTTTTTTCTGGATTCTGAAGTGCATTGTTTTGTGATGAATATACTAGATACCCACAATAATAAATTCATTCTTTTTGTCTTTATTTTTCCATAAGTTTAACTCTGTTCATCAAAAGGCTAGATGTGGACAGTTTTTATGGTCTAGTTTCTGATCAGATTAGTGGCTTCAGGTTAAAATAATGTGTTCTGGCTCTGCATCTAGTCTAATCCTGGTTGATCGTAGCTAGCATTTGTCTGGTATAGCTTTGCTGAGTACCATCTTGTTTGCCTTTCTCTATCTGATTCTCTTAGAGTCTAAACAAATAAGGCACATTGAAATAGATGTTTCTTAGGGTGTATTATGAACAGGGATATTTTTCTGCTCTTCCAATTCTATTTGTGACCCCAAATCATAAAGACATATGAATCTCTTTCCTCATGGAGTTCAACCACTCACTAATCTTATGAATGAAGTGCCTCAGTCACAGAGAATTTAAGCACTTGTCCAAAATTACACATCTAGTTAGTGTTAAAACTGGGAATAAAATCCAGTATAATGCACAGGAAAGAACATTGGTTTTGGAAATATGAAACTTGTGTTCACATTCTTGCTTTACATTTTTTGATCTATAGCTTGAACGATCTAATTGTCCTCCCTGTAGTTCAGCTTTTGGAATTGAAAATAAGAAGAAGGAAAATACACTTACTATAACAGATTGTGGTGTGAATTAACTGAAAAAATGTATAGGGGAACCTGCACAAATGTCAGTCTACTGCTCCGAGAACATGCTTTTCTGCCTCCTTATACTGCTTTGTCTTTTTTCTTTTCTGTATATATAAACTTTAAGTACTACCAGTCATAAGAGATTAATCACTTAAT
Source organism: Leopardus geoffroyi (assembly GCF_018350155.1). Classification (NCBI taxonomy): domain Eukaryota; kingdom Metazoa; phylum Chordata; class Mammalia; order Carnivora; family Felidae; genus Leopardus; species Leopardus geoffroyi. The sequence goes on along the minus strand of NC_059336.1, from coordinate 94,259,106 downwards.
AGTAATACTAATTCAAACATTACTATTTGATATGTTACCTATATTACTATCTTATGGAATAATCAATCAGACATACTGATTGACTGACACATTTACACATTTTTATTTTGAAAAAAGGATTTCAGTTAAATAATCTCCTATTACTGGAAACATCTCATTTCCCCCACTTCCTCATTGAATAAAGATTTTAATTATAGCTCTGTTTAAATTACTTAATCTTGTTGTAGCCCTAAATACTCTCAAAAACTATATTTGAAGGAATACACATATTTTTTTAAATTTAATTTTATTTTTTAATTTACATCCAAGTTAGTTAGCATGTAGTGCAACAATGATTTCAGGAGTAAATTCCTTAATGCCTCTCACCCATTTAGCCCATCCCCCCTTCCACAACCCCTCCAGTAACCCTGTTTGTTCTCCATATTTAAGAGTCTTTTATATTTTGTCCCCCTCCCTGTTTTTATATTATTTTTGCTTCCTTTTCCCTTGTGTTCATCTGTTCTGTGTCCTAAAGTCATCATATGAGTGAAGTCATACGATATTTGTCTTTCTCTGACTAATTTCGCTTAGCATAATACCCTCTAGTCACATCCATGTAGTTGCAATTGGCAAGATTTCATTCTTTTTGATTGCCAAGTAACTCTATTGTATATATATACCACATCTTCGTTATCCATTCATCAATTGATGGACATTTGGGCTCTTTCCATATTTTGGCTATTGTCAATAGTGCTGCTATTGACATGCATGTATCCCTCCAAAACAGCATAAACTGTATCTCTTGGATAAATACCTAGTACTGCACTTGCTGGGTCATAGGGTAGTTCTATTTTTAATTTTTTGAGGAACCTCCATACTGTGTTCCAGAGTGGCTGCACCAGTTTGCATTCCCACCAGCAGTGCAAAAGAGATCCTCTCTTTCCACATCCTCACCAACACCTGTTGTTGGCTGAGTTGTTAATGTTAGTCATTCTGACAGGGGTGAGGTGGTATCTCATTGTGGTTTTGATTTGTATTTCCCTAATGATGAGTGATATTGAGCATTTCTTCATGTGTTGGTTGGCCATCTGGATGTCTTCTTTGGAAAAGTGTCTATTCATGTCTTTTGCCCATTTCCTCACTGGATTATTTGTTTTTTTGGATGTTGAGTTTCATAAGTTCTTTACAGATTTTGGATAGTAACACTTTATCTGATATGTCATTTGCAAATAACTTCTCCCAATGTGTCTATTGCCTTTCAGTTTTGCTGATTGTTTCCTTCACTGTACAGAAGCTTTTTCTCTTGATGAGGTCCCAATAGTTCATTTTTGGTTTTGTTTCCTTTGCCTCTGGAGACATGTTGAGGAAGAAGTTGCTGTGGCCAAGATCAAAGAGGTTTTTGCCTGCTTTCTTCTCGAGGATTTTGATGGTTTCCTGTCTTACATTGAGGTCTTTCATCCATTTTGAGTTTATTTTTGTGTATGGTGTAAGAAAGTGGTCCAGGTTCATTTTTCTGCACGTCGCTGTCCAGTTTTCTCAGCACCACTTGATGAAGAGACTGTCTTTATCCCACTGGATATTCTTTCCTGCTTTGTCAAAGATTAGTTGGCCATATGTTTGTGGGTCCATTTCTGGGTTCTCTATTCTGTTCCATTGATCTGAGTGTCTGTTCTTGGGCCAGTACCATACTGTTTTGATGATTACAGCTTTGTAGTATAGCTTGAAGTCTGGGATGGTGATGCCTCCTTCTTTGGTTTTCTTTTTCAAGACTGCTTTGGCTATTCAGGGTCTTTTCTGATTCCATACAAATTTTAGGATTGTTTGTTCTAGCTCTGTGAAGAATGCTGGTGTTATTTTGATAGGGATTGCATTCAATATGTTGATTGCTTTGGGTAGTATTGACATTTTAACAATATTTGTTCTTCCTATCCAGGAGCATGGAATCTTTTTCTATTTTTTGGTGTCTTCTTCAATGTCTTTCAAAAGCTTTCTACAGTTTTCACTGTATAGATTTTTCACGTCTTTGGTTAGATTTATTCCTAGGTATTTTATGGGTTTTTGTGCAACTGTAAATGGGATCGATTCCTCAATTTCTCTTTCTGTTGCTTCATTGTTGGTGTATAGGAATCCAACTGATTTCTGTGCATTGATTTTATATCCAGCCACTTTGCTGAATTCATGGATCAGTTCTAGCAGTTTTTTGGTGGAATCTTTGGGTTTTCCATATAGAGTATCATGTCATCTGTGAAGAGTGAAAATTTGACCTCCTCCTGGCCGATCTGGATGCCTTTTATTTCTTTGTGTTTTCTGATTGCTGAGGCTAAGACTTACTATGTTGAATAACAGTGGTTACAGTGGACATCCCTGTCTTGTTCCTGACCTTAGGGGAAAGCTCTCAGTTTTTACCCGAGGATGGTATTAGCATTGGGTCTTTCATATATGGCTTTTATGATCTCGAGGTAAGATCCTTCTATCCCTACTTCCTTGAGGGTTTTTATCAAGAAAGGATACTGTATTTTGTCAAATACTTTCTCTGTATCTATTGAGAGGATCATGTAGTTCTTGTCCTTTCTTTTATTGATGTGATGAATCACATTGATTGTTTTGTGGATATTGAACCAGCCCTGCATCCCAGGTATAAATCCCACTTGGTCGTGGTGAATAATCTTTTTAATGTATTGTTGGGTCTGGTTGGCTAGTATCTTGTTGAGGACTTTTGCATCCATGTTCATCAGGCAAATTGGTCTATAGTTCTCCTTTTTAGTGGGGTCTTTGGTTTTGGAATTAAGGTAATGCTGGCTTCATAGAAAGAGTTTGGAAGTTTTCCTCCCATTTCTATTTTCTGGAACAGCTTCAAGAGAATAGATGTTAACTCTTAAATGTTTGGTACAATTCCCCTGGAAAGCCATTTGGCCCTGGACTCTTGTTTTTTGGGAGATTGTTTATTACTAATTTGATTTCTTTACTGGTTAGGTGTGTGTTCAAATTTTCTATTTCTTCCTGTTTCAGTTTTGGTAGTTTATATGTTTCTAGGAATTTGTCCATTTCTTCCAGATTACCCATTTTATTGGCATATAATTGCTCATAATATTCTCTTATTATTGTTTTTATTTCTGCTGTGTTGGTTGTGATCTCTCCTTCATTCTTGATTTTATTTATTTGGGTCCGTTCCTTTTTCTTTTTGATCAAACTGGCTAGGGGTTTATCAATTTTGTTGATTCTTTCAAAGAACCAGCTTCTGGTTTCATTGATCTGTTCTACTGTTTGGTTTTTGTTTGTTTTTTTTTGATTCAATAGCATTAATTTCTGCTCTAATCTTTATTATTTCCTGTATTCTGCTGGTTTTGGGTTTTATTTGCTGTTCTTTTTCCATCTCTTTGAGGTGTAAGGTTAGGTTGTGTATCTGAGACCTTTCTTCCTTCTTTAGGAAGGCCTGGATTGCTATATTCTTTCCTCTTATGACCGCCTTTGCTGCATCCCAGAGGTTTTACGCTGTGGTGTTATCATTTTCATTGGCTTCCATGTACTTTTTAATTTCCTCTTTAACCTCTTGGTTAGCCCATTCATTCTTTAGTAGGATGTTCTTTAGTCTCCAAGTATGTGTTACCTTTCCAAATTTTTTCTTGTGGTTGATTTCGAATTTCATACGTTGTGGTCTGATATGCATGGTATGATCTCGATCTTTTTGAGAATACACATTGAGAATACACATTTGAGAACACACATTTGAGAATACACATTGATTCTCACATTGATACAAATTGAGATATTTATTATTGATTATACCAAACAAGAAGTGATTATTTATGAAAATTGCTTGTAGTTGGAAACAATATAGCATAGGCATATAAATTCTGTTCTATTTTCATTTGAATATGATGATATAAAATGAAGCATTTTTACTGCACCTTTCTTTAAACTGCCTCGGGGATATGTGTTAACATTAATTAAAATACAAAATAAAATTATTAACCAGAATTACATTCTTTACAGTATTCCAAGTCTTATTACAGGGAAATATTAGAAGGAAATTTAACTTTTCAATGGTTTTTGAGGGACTGCCATTTTTAATCAATGTGACATATGTGGGAGTGACACCCTAGAATGACACCCTGGAGCCTATAGCTTTCTATTTACGTTTATTCATTCGATACACTGATTGCCTCAGAAAAACAGGCACACAGATGGGCTCTTTTTTTCATTCCTCATCTTTTTTATAGAGATGAAAGTGACAACTTATTAGGTAAAAATAAGGTGCGAATAATAAAGCAAATTTATAGCTCTATTCAAGGTGAGAAGCAGGAATATAGAGTGAGGTCCTTTGTTTAAATAATTCCCTTTTTGCCCACTTTTAGCACTGTGGGAGAGCATTTTTATTTTATTTATTTAGTTTCTGAGGTCAGAAATCATTCTTGGATTTTGAGTAAACAATATATTATTTAAATTTGCAAGCATTTCCCGTGACACAAAAGCCTGGAGTATATATAGTCAGGATGCAAGATCTTGGTTAGTTCTATTGCTTCAGACTCAGTTCCACTGAATCTCTGGAGACCAGCCATCAGTTCAAGGCCTCCTGCTTGTTCAGGTTAGAAGGAAAACATATGGCACCTGAATTTTTCAAAAACTTTTATCACTCAGGTTTCTTGATATTTTAAAGTAGAAGTGATTTACATGAAAATACATTTTTACAAAATCCTGGACATGAGGATCTAGACTGGCCTTCTAGGAGTTACTCTCAGAGCAGTAGCAAACAACTGGCTTATTAAGGGATCTACATCAGAGAAATAGGTCTAAGGGCTTCCAGGACACACTGTCATAGCCATTGATGCTGCTCTCACTGCCACTACCAATAATGCTAAAAATTTCCCTTTTACTCCCACAAAGTTGATGGCTAAAACGCTGCTGAAGAAACACTCAGTGCCTCTACAGCTCAGCTTTTCAAGAGCAGCAGCCAAAGCAACCAAAAGATGGCCTCTCTTGCACTTCTGACTACATGTTAGCGGATCTACTTTGTAGAATCAAACTCCCATTTAGAGCCGCAGCTCTAAGGGAGTCCTGGAAATACTTAATTTGGCTTTCAAGACTCTGAAACACAGGGCAACACTCCAGAAAGAAGTTAAAATGGACTCTAAGTACCAATTCTTCTTATTCAGCATGTCCTTTCAACATGGTGTCTTAGTGTCAGAGCTTCCTCAAGGACTTCTAAGTACCCCCAGTGAACTCAAGTATGTATCAACACCACTACCTAAAGTCAGCATTATTTATAAATTTTCTATTCACAATTTTGTTGTGACTGCCACCTTATAGTCTCTTGTGGAAGATCTCTCTGCCCCAGGCACTGGATGTTTATAGTTTTAGCATCGTGTTGGAACCCATTCAGGGAAGTTAATCTTGGTATCACTTCCTTAAATGATTCCCAATGATGTTCTGTTTCACAATTAGTCTTCTATTTTTCCAGGTAAACATGCCCTCCTAGGGGTCTTTTAATAGACCTAACGTAAGTTTTTATTTTATTTTCAAGTATCTATCATGTGAAAGCATGCACAACTACCACTGAAGGTAAGCTGTATGTTTTATACCTTGTAAACTCAGAGATTCTGGTCTTATGAAAAATTAAGGTAAACTTCATCTGTAGATTCTTCGATTTTTTCCCCCTTATTTTATAGGCTGGGACCATAGCTCTGTGGATGTAAGATAATTCTAGAAAACAGATTTTTGAGGGCATTTTTTTTTTTCTGGGCAAAATGGGGGCAATTATGGTCAATTCTTCCAGGACATTAAAGGGGATTTCTCTGTTTAGTATTGAGATTGGCAATGGTAAGTGGTGAATCTAGCATAATACGCCCTGGAAATTGCAGGTTCTTCTTTGGGCTCCTCTCCACACAAGTCATGGACATTCAGCTATTTCACAAAGCTATCTGCTGTTCTTTTATAGATTGCAGTCGTCATCATTTTTCAGAATAGAGAACTACTAAAAAAATATCCAACACAGAATAATTATAATCAAGAAAACGTGAAGAACATTCAGGAGAGTGCGTTTTCTCAAGGATGCTGACAAGTGAAAGACAACAGCAATAATGTTAATATTATATACTTATATGTGATTGTTATGATAATGAATATTGGCACATCTTCCCACTATTAGATTTTTTTTTTAAGTTTATTTATTCTTTGAGAGAAAGAAGGTGCAAGTGGGGGAGGGGCAGAGAGAGAGCGGGAGGGAGGGCATCCCAAGCAGGCTCCACACTATCAGTGTGAAGCTAAAGTTGGATACTTAATGGACAGAGCCACCCAGGTGCCCCTTCCCACTATTAGTTTTAAGGGCAAGTATATTATTCTTGGCATCAGGAGAAAGTGAGAAATTGATTTCAGTCCTAGTTCTACCACCATATCCCAATTCATGGTACTTCTCTCTTTCTAGTGGTGCATACCAGAACATTCAGTTATCCTCAGGTTCTTTCTTTCTTTACAACTCACATTCAATCCACTGAGAAACTCTTTCAGCTCTACCTTCAAAATAGATCTAGAATCTGATGACTTTTGAATACCTCAACCATGGTCTGAGTCGCTAAGATTTTTTTCTTATTTATTTTGAGAGAGAGAAAGAGTGTACACGCATGCAAGTGGGGGAGGATTAGAGAGAGAGGGGGAGGTATCCCAAGCAGGCTCCATGCTCGGTATGGAGCCCGACGTGAGGCTCGATTTGATTCCACAGACAAGGAGATCATGACCTGAGCAGAAATAGAGAGTTGGAGGCTTAACCCACTAAGGCACTCGGGAGCCCCTGAGGCACTTAGATTTCTTACTGGTAGTAAAGCAAGAGCTTGCTAACTGGCCATCTAGCTTCCATCTGTGCCTTTCCCACTCAGCATAGCAGTCAGTGATCTTTTTAATACTTAAGTTCTGTTATTTCACTTCTGTGTTCAATGTTTACTGTATTAGTTTGCTAGGACTGCTGTAACAACGTATCACAAACTTGGTGGCTTAGCCAATATACAGTTATGTTCTTACAGTTCTGGAGGCTAGAACTCTGAGATTAAACTGTTAGCAGGGCTGGTTCCTTTTGAAAGCTTTGAGATAGAAATTGTTCCATGCATCTCTCCTAGTTTCTGATGGACTATTGGCAATATTTGGCATTTGTTTGCTTGAGAAGCATCACCCTAATCTCTGCCTTCATCTTCACCTGGTGTTTCCCCTTGTATGCATTTCTGGCTTCAAATGTTCCTTTTTTTTTTTTTTTTTTTTTTTTTAAATAAGAATGCCAGTCACATTAGACTGGTGCCCACCCTGATGATCTCCTCTTAACTAATAGCATTTGTAATAATCTTATTTCCAAATAAGGAGGTCATATTCTCAGGGTCTGGGGGATAGGACTTCAACAGATGAGCTTTGAAGGGACATAATTCAAACCATAACACCTACCAACTCTTCACCTCTCACAGAATAGGAGTCAACAGGCTTACAGTGGCTTTAATGTGACCCATCAGGACCGGAATCCCCACTGCCTCTCTAACCATACTCTCCAACTTTATCATTTTGCTCTAGCCACCCTGTCCTCTTAGGATTATTGTACTGGTTGTTCCCTGTGCTTCATACAGTCTTTGCCCAAATTACAAATGTTGAATGTCCTGGCTTGCTTTGTATTTTTGCTTAACTGTCACTCTGGCAATGAACCTACCCTGACTACCTAAAATACACTTGACACTCCCCCTTTTTTCATACATTTCTAATATCCTTTACCCTATCTATTTTAGCCAAGTATTACCAAGTTCTAACATACTCTATTTATTATCATTTATCTTTCAAAAAGTTTATTTCTTTTCCTTTCTACAAAAATGTAAGATTTTGGCCATTATTCTATTCTAAATATTGACTGCAATGCCTAGTATTAAAAAAATGGCCCAATATAAATGAATTGAATTTTATCAATGTAAAATTAACAGTAAGTATCACATGAGAATCTGATCAAAACAGAGTCTATATGTGGACAAGAGTGGTCCTCTCGTATCAAATCTGGATTTGGCATACAAATATAATTTGGGATTGTTTGCCAGTTATATGGGTAGAAAGAGTTTCTGCAGCAGTATATGAGAATGCATCTTATTAGGTGAGGATATATTTAAATGCAGAAAAAGAAATGTACATGCCAAGAAATAAAAGGTGAAACTTAATAGAAAATTCACAGAAAAAAAGATTGGTTCACTATAATTTTCCTTTAAGGGAAGTGGGATTAATTCATATGAACTCTCAATCATCAACAACTGATACAGAGTCACCTGAGAAATCTTAACAGATGGGAAAAGTGAACAAGAATTGTGGAGCTGACTCACATGATGGTAGAGCTATGTACAGAAAAATCATGACTCCTGTTGATGCAGTATCTGGAAATGTCCTATTTCCTTTTCTTCTCATGTTGTGTTTTATTGAACTGTTCCGTGAGATATTCACATATCTTTCTAATAAATTGGCTTCCCTTCTCTTTTTTCATTTAAGTTAATCAGAGGAAACTTTTTGCTTTTTTACAATTAAAATTCAATTTTATATTAAAGATTTCACACAAACAGAAAATAATATAGCACAAGCCCATGTTGCTTCTTACACTCCACTATTTCTTGGATTCCCCTTTATTCTAATAAATATACATATGTATATATAAAATCTATAAATATTATTTATATGTAATTTACATATATAATTCAGAATTTAAAGTTGATTGTTTTTCCACAGAAATTTCATGATCTTATTCTACTATATTATGGTCTCTACTTTTTTGGAAGCCTGTGATCAGTCTAATATTTGTTAGGGACACAATTTCTTAACTTTCTTATCATTGCTAAGATTTTTCAATCTTATTAGGATTCTAAATATTCATTATGTAGTATCTCAGAAGAGACATTAGAGTTTGAGAGTTTATGTCTATAATCAATTCTAGAAAATTCTCAGCAATTGTGTCTTTAAAGGTTGCCTATCCCATTCCTTGACACTTTTCACTTATTTTTTCTCAGTGCCTATATTTTTGCTTTCTGTAAGTATTATCTGTTTTTTTTTTTTCCTTCAAATTTTCCCATTATTTTTTCCTAAGCATGTAGTTCTTTTTTAAAGGGTATCAATTAGGGGTGCCTGGGTGGCTCAGTCAGTTAAGCGTCTGACTTCAGCTCAGGTCATATGATCTCACAGTCTGTGGGTTCTAGCCCCACGTTGAGCTCTGTGCTGACAGCCTGGAGCCTGCTTCAGATTCTGTGCCTTCCTCTCTCTCTGCTCCTCCCCAACTCATGCTCTGTCTCTCAGAAATAAATAAATGTTAAAAAAATGATTTTTAACAAAGGGTATCAATTACCTTTTGAAGTTCTTTTATACATTTTCACATTCATATCTTTTGCTCTTTATGCTCTATTACTCGAAGACCTCAGCACTCTGATCCTGCACTGCTTTATGCCTGTGTCTTCATCACAGCAGATTATTTCCCCATATCTTTCATGATCTCATGCTGTGAAGTCATGGTTTGGAGGGTGGCAGGAGACAAGCACCCCTTAGGACTGAATTCATAAAGTAGATCTACTAAGGGATTAAGGTTTACTTCCTAAAAAGCACTCTGGTGATATTACCTACCTAGAACTAATCATTGTGTTAATTTCTCATGTTTAGGATTGTGAATCAACATGGGTATCATAAAATCATTCCTAAAACTGATGGTTGCATGAGCTGTGGGATTACATATTTTAGGAGAAATTTTCTTTTCCAATGAGACCAGACAGAGACAGACAAGCTTCCGTGTCATCACCCTGTGGTGGAGGAGGAATTTTTTTTCTATTTCCCCATTTCTCTCTGGGAACAATCAGCTTTGTTCAGTCATCACAGTTCCAACTGTCTACCCTCTCTCTACTCGTCACTAAGCCCAAAGCCCTCAGGTTACTAAGACATGCAATTCTCTTCACCCCTTCACTCCAGTTTGCAAGGCAGCCGCGGGTTGTTTCTATACTTATTCATGTGACTTTCAGTCACCTCTTCAAGTATTATTGCTATTTTTGTCTTGCCTGTAATTTCTTTCTTTGTTTTGACCTTAGCTATACTTTCAAACATTTTTATTATGTATTTTTCCAGCATTTTTTGCATGGGCTTAGTTCCCTATCGTGCTAGTTTTCATCTTGAGAATATACAGGACAGAACATCATACCTAGATCTAGCATGGAGTATCTTTAACCATGCAACTTCAGATTTTACAAGTAAATAATATTTTAGAGAGATAGAAAGATGTAATGAATTCACTATTCTTTTAATATAGGAAAATATATTAATTGAGTGCCTTTATTTTCTTTCTACACACCTAACTCAGCTCAGTGTAACCAACATCTGAAACAGCCTCTTCTCCTTTAGAAGGAGTGGGCATAATTTATGTCAAAGCCCAACAAATATCCTTCTGTGCAGGTGAGACTCTAGTTACAGCTTGGCTAACAACAGATGGCATTATTTTAACACAGAGAAATGCTGAGTGAGACACTGATTCTCTCTCAAGAGTAGTGACAGCCTGAGATTCTTGGCTTAAATGAGACCCTGATGATTGGAATTCATAAACCTGGACAGGAGAGAGACTCATCTACTGCCAAGTGCATAAAACACCTTTAATTACAGTCACATTGCTGAAGGTTAAATAAGCCCCATGTAAGTAAAAATAAAAAGAGAAAAATAAATATTTATAAAAATCTATTTAATTATCACCATCTTTTGCCTCAATAGTATGAAAATTCTGGGGTAAAAAATACAGAAATAAATAATAAAGAACACATTGAAGCTGAGAAAAAAAATCAAAGCAGGTTTTAAGCACATTTATTTATCTCAGTTAGTGCTATGGCTCTACCTGTAAAACGTGCCCAGAATCTGGCTCTGTCTTAATTCTCATTTCCTTGATCTGATCTGATCTAAGACATGGTCATTTCTTACTAGTACCATTGCAATAACCTCCCACTGGTCTCCTAGCAAGCCCCATTCTCTAGTCTATTTTCAACATACAATCTTTTTTCATTTTATTTTTAATTTTCAAATGTACAAAGAAGAATATAAAAATAATCACCATGTATCCATCATCAGCCCTCAACAATTCACATTTTGGCAATTTTGTTTCATCTACACCATCTTTCCTTCCTCCACTTCCCAGTCCCTAGCAATTCTTTGAAACCTGGAGTCAGATCAAGTAACATGTCTTCTAACAACTTTCCAAAGGATTCCAAACTCACAGAAATGGGAGAGAAGCCCTGGCCCTGCCTGGGCTCACATTCCTTCTCCATAACCTTCCATCACCAGCACCATCTCTCTACTCTCTTCCTTCCTCAGAGGCCACCTGCCCCCTCCTGGTGGCTGGAACACTGAGGCCTGCTCCCACCTTAGAAATCTTCATTTGTTGCCCACTCTGCTTAAAACTCTCTCTCCTCTCCCACCTCCCTCCCCCTCTGCAAACAGAGTTTTTGAGACAATGTAACTTGTAAGTGAGACATTTTCTAGGTATTCCATTTAAAATGATAATCCACCCTAAACCACCCACCAGCACACCTTACCTTGTCTTGTCTGCTTTATTCTTCACCATAGCACTACTTTGTTTACTAATGTAGCTTCTATATGCAGATATATATCTAGCCTTGTATGTAAGTGGTACTTCATAAATATTTTTTGAATATTAACATTGACTACATATATCAAAGTCTTGAGTGAATTTGAAATGCTAAGCATGTTTTAATCAATGACATAACATGCTATTTTTATATTTTTAAAAAATAGTTTAAATGTGCAGCTGTGTTATAGCCTAAGAGACTATGTTACAGCCTAAGTGAAACCTTCTCTGTTCCTGTCAGCCATGCTAGTGATGGCATTAGATTCCCTGAGAGAAACCAACTTCTTAGGAGTGTGGTATTTTGTTCCAATTAAGAGTGCCAAAGTCTGTGCTAGGAGGGAAGCATGATATGATGGTAAATATTTAACAACCAGCTCTCTGAGGGAGAATAAACAGCATGATTTAAAAAAGTTAATTTCAAAGGCATATACACATACTACCACCATAGCCAATTCAAGCTACCAATGTGAAACCCCAGAATATGGATTTGGGAAGAGATGTCCTGCAGCATACCATTTTAGAACATTTCTACCACATACATGTGATAGATTGAAGAAACCTCAAGGATCTAGATGAGGTATCAGCAAGTGATGGGCTGTGGTCCAAATATGGCTTGTCATTTATTTTTGTAAATAAAGTTTTATTGAACACTGCCAAAGCCATTCATTCATGTATTGCCTATGTGAAAGCTTTCATGCTACAAAGACAGAATTGAGTAGTTGTGATGCAGACTGTATAGCCTACAAAGCTCAAAATATTTTCTATCTGGCCCTCTACTGAAAACATTTACCACCACTGGCCTAGACTATAGTAGAATACAGTAAAGTAATTAAGCATTGGTGGGTTTGTTTATTTGTTTTTAATATATTTTGTTTACTTCTAAGTTTATACATTTTAATAATGGCTGTGTTTATCTCACAAAATTCCTAAACATTTAATAACTGGCTCTCACAAGTCAATACTAGCCAGAGTCAACACACAACTGGGGAGCAGGACTTCTTTTTATTCTTTCTTTATTGTTTTTATTATTATTTTTTGGAGGGGCAGAGAGGGAGGGAGAGAATCTTAAACAGATTAAGCCCCAATATGGGGCTTAATGTCACTACCATGAGATCATGACCTGAGCTGAAATCAAGAGTCAGATGCTTAATGTTAATGACCAACCCAACCCAGCACCCCAAGGAGAACTTCTTAAACCCATTTTCTTTAACTAGTCCTATCAGCTAACCCAATAACATTTTGATAAGCTTAGTACAATTATATAAAATAAGTTTGCTTAGAATATACATGTTAATCCTACTAGGGGATTTAGCAATGAAAAAGAAAGACAGAAGCTAAAAAGGTGTCATTTAAATGGAGAATGACTGATGAGAGGAAGGAGACACATGAAAATGTGGGAACAGAGTAGTTTAATCAGAAGTAATGGCAGATGCAGAGGGCCTGAGATTGAATCCAATTAAATGTGTTCAAATGAGAGAAGGAAAGCCATAATGACTCAAGTATGGTACCGGATAAGTGGATGACAAAAGAGATGAAGTCTGAAGGGTAAATGGGTACTTTGTACGCAATGAGTTTTAAAATTTTGCTTAGTATAATCAACAGTGACTGAAAAGTTTTCAGCTGAACTACCACCTAATCCGATTTGAATCTTCTTGGCTGTGTGGAAAAGGAACAGTGCAGGGCAACAATGATGTTAAAGAGACTCCTTCAGAAGACTGTTGACCAGCTAAGGATGAGCTGGGGTAAAGCTGTTAAAGTAGAATAGGCAAGAAATGATCAAATTCAAGATATACTCAGGTACATTTTAAAAGTTAATTTAAAGTCTTTTGTTTCAGTTATTGCCCTATGAATTCACTAAATAGTCACATTATTGTAATTATCGAACACTTCCTAGTAGTATTCACTTCACCTCCAAACAGTTCACATGAGCATAGAGCAGACTCTAACCTACATGGTGGACATTAGGTCTTGTCATTGCTTTCCATTCATATAAGCCAAACCTCACCTGGCCCTGCTTACGTATTTGGCAAATTCTTCCCCACAGTACCCCTTCTCAGGCCAATTCCGGAAAAACCCCCACAATATGAATTGTTGTATGGAATACAAATATGTAACCAAGATTAAATTCCACAGGAAAATCCCCAGCTAGCCCTTTCGGCTACAGTGTGAGAACAGAGAAGGAAATGCTCCTTTTAGTTTTTATATTGCCATAATTGTAATGCAAATTGTTGGAGACAAATCTAATTTGTTGGAGCAAAGATCAGAGGGTGATTATGTACCATATATATACATATATGTATGTATATACATATATATATATATATTTTATTTCCCTTATAAAGAGGTCAGCTTGCCATTATTCTCGTCTTGTGGCCTCTTCTCAAGGAAATACAGAGGAGACAGAACTTCCTTTGTTACAGACTCTCAGTTATTTCTTGAATACTATGGTGCAAGCCCAGACATTCAATTTATAAAAATTTCCTAACCCCCACTGCTCAACCACAACAACTGAATTCCTTTATGTGGACAGTGAACACTTTACTCGGAGAGTTATGGGTGGAGTGAATTTTGGTGGTTATCCTCCAGGGCCTCATCTACTCTGTATCTTCTCTTGTGGGCCATTGTTGATCAACGATCTACACCACCCAGTATCATGACATAGTATTGATCAAGAGCCTAGTTAAGCATGGTTAAGTGTGAGAGACACCTAGGTTTGATTTGTAGCTCTGGTGCTTTCTAGCTGCATAACCTTGCTGTGCTGCCATTTCTTTATATCCCACTTCATGGTTTTCTTATATGTATAAAATGAAATAAAAGTCACATAGTACAAGATAAATAATACATATTTTTATATTTGCTCTTAGGTAAAAGATAGGGCAAAGTCAGAGATTTCATAGATCCAATATAGAAAATATGGTCAGGTTAATTATCTTCACAAAAGTAAGGGATATAAATAATTCTGAGATAAAAGGAAAAAGCTAAAATGACAATATTAGGGGAGTGGGAAGGAGTTCAGTGTTCCTGTAATAATGTCTCCTGGCTGTCATTGTAGTTCCACTCTAAAATTATCTTCTCCAGGCGCACCTGGGTGGCTCAGTCGGTTGTGGGTCCCACTTTGGCTCAGGTCATGATCTCGCGGCTCGTGAGTTCGAGCCCCGCGTCAGGCTCTGTGCTGACAGCTCAGAGCCTGGAGTCTGCTTCTGCTTCGGTGTCTCCCTCTCTCTCTGCCCCTAACCCACTCACATTCTGTCTCTGTCTCTCTCAAAAGTAAATAAACATTAAAAAAAATAAAATAAAATTATCCTTTCCAGTTGTTTTCAACAAAATCCCACCAAGGGAAATTCCCTATGGCTTTACTCAGCAGTGAAGATACTGGGTTCTTCCAGTCCTGTTCTAAGAAAGTAGCTACTCAACCACATGTGGCAACTGGGCACTTGAAATATGGCTACTGCAACCGCAAGTCTTAACATTAAAAAAAAAAAGTTCTATTGAAGTTTGATTGATATACAAAGAATTACACATACTTACTGTGTACAATAATTGATGAGTTTGGACATATGCAAATGGAAGGTTTGAGTTTTAATTTTAATTACTTTGAATTATTTTACTTTATTATTTTTTAAAAAAATGTTTATTTTGAGAGAGGGGGTGCAAGTGGGGAAGGGGCAGAGAGAGAGAGAGAGAGAGAGACAGAGAGAGAGAGAGAGAGAGAGAGAGAGAGAGAATCCCAAGCAGGCTCCACGCTCAGCACCGAACCCAATGTGGTGTTCAAGGTTCAATCTCAGGACCATGAGATTAGGATGAGAACCAAAGTCAAGAGTTGGAGGCTCAACCGACTGTAACATCCAGGTAGCCCTTACTTTCAATTATTTTAAAAATAAATTCAAAAACTGATATTCACTTCAGTAATTGGGAAACTTTAAGCTGGGAACAACTTGGTTATGTCAATCTGCTCCAATTGTAAATGTATGAAATCTAAATGTAGATCCTTTTTAGGAAGCTATCTGTACTACTTTTCATTCTTTTTCTTTTTGCTCCCCTGACTAGATAATGTCAAAGGATCTATGAGGTCACTAATTTTTTCTTCTGATCTAAAAATAGTCAAACTCATAGAAAAAGAGAGTACAATGGTGATTGCCAGGGGCTGAGCGGAGGAAGAAATGGGAAATTGCTGTTCAATGGGTGGAAAGTTTCAGTTATGTAAGATGAACAAGTTCAGAGAACTGCTGTACAACATTATGCCTATAGTTAACAACACTGTGTTTAAAACTTTATAAATAGGGGAGATCTTATATTAAGCACTCTTGCCTCAAAAAACAAACTACATGTGGATCAAGTATTTCAGTAAAAACTTAGTGTTTAAATTGAAGTGCTAAGTGTAAAATACATCACATTTTTAAGATTCAGTACAACAATTAATGTAACACTGCTTGATGGTATTTTAATTTTAAATGTTTATTTTTGAGAGAGAGACAGAGAGAGCATGAGCAGGGGAGGGGCAAAGAGAGAGGAAACAGAGGATCCTGAGCAGCTCTGTGCTGACAGCAGAGAGCTCAATGTGGGGCTTGAACTCATGAACTGTGAGATCATGACCTGAGCCAAAGTCGGATGCCTAACCGACTGAGCCACCCAGGCACCCTGAGGGTAGTTTTTAATGTATTATTTATGGAAATAATCATAGTTTGAATACTTTAATATAAATCAAATATATTTGTAAAATTAATTTCAACTGCTTGTTTTTACTTTTTTCAATGTAGCTATTAGAAAATTTAGCATTACATTGTGGCTTACATTACATTTCTGTATATACATACATATATATATATATATATATATATATATATATATATATATATTCTCTATTTTCCATGTGATAACACTGCTCAGCTCTTCCTAAGAAGATAATAGGGGATTTTTTATTCCATGTGCTTTAACGGGATGGACTTTTATGCCTTTTGGAATTGAAATATGAAAGCAAATCTAGTTTAAGCTGGAATCGGAATATATTCTATACATGTTTTGTCGAATTAAACTATCTCTAAATCTGAAGAAAGGTGGAAATTACTCCATTCATACTCTGATCTAAAAAAGAAATCTGCGGCAATGCCAACAATATTCACTTTACCTTTGCTGGAACAAGCACATCAAGAGGAAAACGACCATCTCCAAAGGCAGCTCATTCTATTTTATATGTGTTAATTCTTAGAAATGTCTTATTTATAACAAAATATTTAATTTTTAGTTATTGCTCCTTAGTCTGGAAAAATTAGGAATTGATTTAATTCCTATTTCATGTAGCACCCCTTTCATATAGCTATCATCCATCTGTCTCGAAGGCAAGTAATGATATTACAGCACCCTTACAAGCAGCAGCCCATTCCATCCTCAAGCATGGTGCCTTTTCCCCAAAGCTTATGTGGGCAGTCTGATCCTTTTTCATTGTAAAACTCATTTTGCAAAGCTCTCATTATTTGGAAAATCTCATTTCTAGAATTTGATGTCTCATCTTTTTCTTCCCCCCATTAGTAAATAAGAACCTTCCTAACCATAAACTATTTTATGGCTTTTTTCCAAAATGGTTCATTCTCATAATCACTGCTGTATTTTACCTCTGAGCTGTATTGGTGATTTTTCTGTCAAGTCTTGTGGTCTTTAGCATGATTCCTATGATCCTTTTTATCTATTTTCCATTGATATTCCCCAAAATGTCCTTAGGCACGTTTGCATTATTTTGGTATATTATTTTTCTTATTTTTTTCCTTAATATGTGTTCTTTTTCTTTCTTTCTTCTTTCTTTCTAACTTCCTTGGTATTCATGTTTGGTGCTCTAAAAGTTTGCCAGTACTCCATAATCATTATGGAAAACAGTAAAATACAACCAATAAAAGGAAACAAAGAAAAAGTATCAATAAGTCTGTAATACGGATAAAGTCATTTTTAATATTTTAGATAATATCTAGTAAATTCTTATCTGTAGATACAATTTAATGTACATTTTAATAAATTCTAAATGAGATTTTGCTATCCCTATAATTTAGTACCAGTTTTATTTACTAATCAGACACACTACACAACTGTAAAAACTGTTAAATGTACACTTGCAGTATTATGTACTGATTACATGACACAATGTTTTAATCTGTTCAAAATTTAGGTGGCATTTTTTCTTGTTTATAAGCAACACTGTGAGAAACATTAATTTTAACATATTTTGCACAGTTTAAAACACCTGCCTTGGGGCGCCTGGGTGGCTCAGTTGGTTAAGCATTTGACTTTGGCTCAGGTCATGATCTTGTGGTTCGTGGGTTCTAGCCCCGCATCCGGCTCTGTGCTGACAGCTCAGAGCCTGAAGCCTGTTTCGGATTCTGTGTCTCCCTCTCTTTCTCTGCCCTTTTCCGCTTGTGCTCTCAAAAATAAATAAACATTGAAAAAAAAAATTAAAAACAAAACAGCCTTTAGGATGATTCCTCAAACATAAAATTGATGAGTAAGAGATTTGGGAATTCTTTAGTCTTTTAATATTCACTGTTAAAATTCTCTCTAGTAAGGTTATATCAATTTCTAATCCAACCTGTTTGGTGTTGAGGCACTAAGAACACATCATATCATTCTTCTACAGCTTTACAAATCTGATAGACAATAATGTTAGTTTGATATTGTTGTAACTAATACCATCAAACATTTTTGTTCAAATATTTGTTGGCCATGTAAAAAGGCTGTTTTGGATTTGTTTTATGACTGCACATTTTCATTTGGGTGTTTTCTAAATAGATTTGATTGAATCTTTTATTGTAAATATTTTTATCAGTGGTGATTTGAGTCCATAAGCCATTTGTTACTTTAATATTTTGTTATTGTTAAATTTTCACAATTTTACATGGTCGAATCTTCTCTTTTTTTCAATTCTAATGTTTTTAAAACTTTAATGAGGTAGTTGGTGAACAATGAGGATAAAGAGTGCCATTTAATAAAATGCCACAAAAATCCATACAATGGGCATATTTTATTATACAAGTAATCATCTTATTCTTGATACCTTCACTTTAAAGTAGAAGGTGGAAGGATGTTAAGCAAATATTATAACCATCTTTTTTATCTTCTCGCATGCATTTATTAAAATTAAAGTTGTGGCCTAATTAATGTTTAACTATTAAAAAATAATTTTGTTCATTTCTGTTCTTATCAAATCCATAATACAGTTTTGGGTAAGCTATTATAGGTTAAATGCCCATTATTCAGATGAATCTGTATTAGCTAGGCATGAACATCTATAGGCATTGATGTTTAGAGACTGTTGGAGGTAATATATTTTTGCTATAATTACAGAAGCCAAATATCTTTGGTTATACATAAATGTGTTCTTGAAGGCCACGTGTAATAGATGAAATACCAATGAAATGTAGAACTTATAATTTCTTCTCTGGATCATAACCTTGTTTTGCAATGCAAAAGAAATGGATACCACTGTAAAAATATAAGTTTGACCACCTACAACTAAATGGCCCCTGTTTAATGTTTTATAATCTAAAATGCAATTGTGAAAGTTGAAATACTTAAAACAGGCAAAGGTCAATGTTCTTGCAAATTTTATTTTAAAACTTGCAACTAGTCTTGCACATAATGCAATTAACTTCTATCATTGACTAAAATCTCACAAAGAGAACCAATAACCTCTTGTTATTTGTCCTGTTATTCAATATTCCTATTTTTATTACTTTCATTAAAGTCTTCTTGTTTCTTATCTTTATTATTGGAAGAACCATTGAATGAAAGTGAGAACCAGTGAGATGCTCAGATATTGTGTGAGATCTAAAAAAGAGTGGTTTACAGAATCTACAGTAAAAGACTTGTATTAATAATGATGAATTTCGCTTCCCTTTTGCAGCCATTGCTGGAGCTGTAGCGGCCAACATGAAGTTCAATCTGTTTGTGACCTCTGACTGGAGCAAGAACCGTAAAAGGCATTTCAGTGCACCTTCCCACATTCGCAGGAAGATTATGTCTTACCCTCTTTCCAAAGAGCTGCGACAGAAGTACAACATTCGATCCATGCCCATCCAGAAGGACGATGAAGTACAGGTTGTGTGAGGACACTACAAAGATCAGCAAATTGGCAAAGTAGTCCAGGTTTACAGGAGGAAATACGTCATCTACATTGAATGACTACAGCGAGAGAAGGCCAATGGCACAACCGTACACGTGGGCATCCACACCAGCAAGGTGATTATCACTAGACTAAAACTGGGCAAAGACCGCAAAAAGATCCTTGAATGCAAAGCCAAATCTCGCCAAGTAGGAAAGGAAAAGGGCAAATATAAGGAAGAAACAATTGAGAAGATGCAGGAATAAAGTATCTTCTATATGACATTAAATGAAAACTGTTACAATGATAAAAAAAATGTTGAATTTCATAGAAATGTAATAAAAAGTAAGCACGAGAAAGACCCCCAAGATCTAAGATTTTGGTCTCTGTTCTGAGTCCAGAATTGGTCATAACTTTCATGAAAACAATCTTTTAAAAGTACAAATTTGGGGTGCCTGGGCGGCTCAGTCAGTTAACCTTCCGACTCTTGATCTCAGCTCAGGTCAGGATCTTGTGGGTTCGTGAGGTTGAGCCCACTTTGGGCTCTGTTGTCAGCGCTTGGGATTCTCTCTCTCTCCCTTTCTTTGTGCCCCTCCCTTGCTTGTGCACACTCTCTCAAAATTAATAAAGTTTAAAACAATAAAAAAAAATTATATACATTACACCTCCCCCTCCAATTAAGCCCAACAATTGTTTTCCATCTCCTCTAGAACAGTATCGAAACTCCTTACCTTTACACATAAGAACATCCCTCATTTATTCATCTCCTCAATCTTATTCATCAGCACTTTCAAGTTATACTTTTTTTCCTTCCAGTTCCATCAGAATTATGTACAACTCTCTAATTGTAATACACATGTTAATCCCAACATTTCCCCCCATTTCTAATCTTAAAAACTCATCTGTGTGACCATGCTTTAGAGGGTCCTCATCTCTAAAACACTCCCTGATATCCTCAGGCCCTAGCAGAGTTAATCATAGTTTTTTTTCCACTTCCTGCTGCCACTTTCTACCCTCACCCCTCTAATTCCACTGTACTTATCATTCTTTGGTTATAGTTGTCTCTCATAACACACTGTGAACTCTTTGAGAGCAGGAACTGTGACATATTAATCTTTGTATTTACAACACTTAACACAGTGCCTGGCATATAGGAAGCATCTAATAAATATTTGTTGGATAAATAAAAAATAAATGAATGAATAAATGAATGAGAAAGTAACTGCTCTTAAAGACCTTGGGAAAATAAAATGACTTTTGAAGTAATCCAAGTTATATGAATAGCACACACAATTTGGTCTTCAATGTTCCTTTGCCACAAAATTTGATTTAATGTCAAGAGAGGAAAGTAGCTATGGTGGCTTATTTCATTGACTAAGCATTTTTGGGGCCAAAAGAAAGCAGATGTGACCATTTAGGAGGGTATTTATCTTACAAAGGGCATTAGGACTGTAGAGAAAAGGCTATGAAATCACTCTTTTCAAAGAACACAGAAGTGAATTGACGAGGGGTTTAGTAAGTGGCAATTTTGTAGCTGGCTGTGTTCCTCCAATTTGTCATTGTCACTGGAGAAGTTGCCAAACCACAGCTCTATCCCAGGATGAAATTAAATATAATTTGGTTAACTGAAAATAGTCAATATTCACAAATGCATAGAGACACTTATAGCTATACCCCAAGTTAAAATGCCAGGTTGATTGCATTCCAATCATAAATTAACAAGTGTTATTATTAGCTGTTCCAGTAAAATAGAATTTATACCACCATACATATTAGACACTTTCTAAAGATAAGAAAGTAGTCCTTTTTTTTTGTTTTGTTTTTTTTTACTTTTACTCTGACACTATCATCAACAACAACAAAAACAAAATTAGGGAAGAATATACACAAAAATTTAAAATATTGATTTTATGTGAAGAATTATTATTAATATAGAAATAAAGGGACATGGCTGAAGAATAAAGGGCTTCTGCATCTGTTCTCTCTCCTTTCTCATTCCAAACTAGTATCCTAACTAGTGTTCCTAACTAGATTCAGTGAAGAACTATAATGTACTGAATGCCATATCCTTGGTTTATTGAATTGTCCTCTTTTTTTCTTGGCTAAAAGCTTTTGTGGTGGAGCTAAAGCCCCAGCAAACTGCATTTTTCTCCTCATGAATAAGTTCAGGTAAAAGGATGCTGCATTTTCTGGGACTCCTTTCTGCTTCTTTGCCAGGAAAGGTGAGGAATAAAAATTCTTCCTATCTACATGAAAAATTGCAATGGGGGAAGATAATTTACTGAAATATTAGTGTGTATGTATTTTTTTTTTCTCTTACAGTTCTCTTCCCTTCCTGTCAAGAAGATAGACGGACACTTTTGTCATCCTT
Source organism: Leopardus geoffroyi (assembly GCF_018350155.1). NCBI lineage: Eukaryota > Metazoa > Chordata > Mammalia > Carnivora > Felidae > Leopardus > Leopardus geoffroyi. The sequence goes on along the minus strand of NC_059336.1, from coordinate 94,237,071 downwards.
CCTGTAGAATTGGGTGGGTCTGACAAGGCTCAGGCATCATGCTTATGGAGGGAAGGAACCAGACAGAAATAGAAATGTAATAGCTGGATATTTCAGAGACCAGGTGGGAACTGAGGTCTTCAAATTCTGTGAGCAAAGAGGTCTATATGCCAAGCCCAGGACTCTGGTGAGGAGGCACAACCTTGAAAATGCAAGGAAATCTGTTGATAACACCCGGGGACAGGATCATAATTTTGTCTTCAAATTTATTATGGAGGTGGCACTACTTTTCAAACAAGGAAGGTCTCTTCAATGATGCCATCTTAGAAAAGGAAGGTATGTGTAGCAATTGTGGTAGGTTAGGGACATATATATATGTCCTTCCTGAAGGATGAAGTACCACTTTACAAGTTACTGAGGGTAGACAACCCATTGCTCTAATGGGATGAAGTGCTAGTGTCAGATTTACTTGATTTGAGTAAAATACAGTAATGCCACATTTCTGTGTCACCACCAAGTTTGTAGAAATGAGATTCATTCCTGAAAAATCAATTAAATAGGACTACTCATTTATAAAATGAAGGGATACTGGATACTAGGAGAACATATGCTTGAGATAGGGAGTGATGGGAAGTTTGAAATGTGGGGAGTGGGCAAGAGAAAGTTAAATCCTCACATTGGTGTTGATGAAGATGGCAGGGTGCAAGAAAACTTTGACTCAGGGCATTTTCCTTCTCCTACATCATACTTTCCTTTTTTCTTTCCAAAACTTTGTAGCTTTTCTGTGATTTTGTTCCCTCTTGGATTCTCAGATACACAGCATTTCCTTCCAACACAGTACCCAATGTCAGACCAAATGACTTTGTAAATAATTTAGAAATATGTCAGGATGATACCTGAGGAACTGCACCCAGACATTCTGTTGTAGAACTGTCCTTAGGAGGCACATTGCCCTCTTACCTAACCTAGGACTTTGGAATATTGCTGGGCACAAGTTCTCCTCTGTGCAAGGACTGATATGTATAAATGTATAAACACGTTCAAGTAGATTACAAAAACACAAATGTGCACGTGTCTGTGAGTTGCTATCCATTGAGAAACCATAACACATACAAATTAATAAATAGTAACTATGTTGACATTAGTATTCTTATATTTGTTAATTTAAACTGTTTTTTCAATAGTTTTTTTTTTTAACGTTTATTTATTTTTGAGACAGAGAGAGACAGAGCACGAATGGGGGAGGGTCAGAGAGAGGGAGACACAGAATCTGAAACAGGCTCCAGGCTCCGAGCTGTCAGCACAGAGCCCGACGTGGGGCTCGAACTCACGGACCGGGAGATCGTGACCTGAGCCGAAGTCGGCCGCTTAACCGACTGAGCCACCCAGGCGCCCCTAAACTGTTTTTTTTAAACAATTCCTAACACATTGAAGTTCTATTAAAAAAATCAGAATTTTAGGACAAAAATGTAGCCTCTCAAGAGCTACAGACTTTGACAAAACCAAATTATTTATCTATGTCTAGTTTATCTGGCTGTGTCCATTTGGATCACCAGAACCTCAGGACAAAAACAGTCAGACAGGAATTTTTTTGTTTGTGAATCAATATTTCCTGAATGCTTCAAGAGTGGCTTTTTTATTTTATAGACTGACAAAACTATATAGTGAGCATAACTAAGTGTGTTTTTGGTAGACTTAATTTTATTCAACATGTACGTGTACATAACTTACTATGTTCTAGGTGTTGAACTCTGTGCTGGGGCTTCAGTGGTTAAAGTCACAGATCCTTCTGGCATGGAGTTGCAAGTTTAACAAGAACTATAAATATAACTATCATCATAAATTTAATCATAATTATAAATATATGGCAATTATAACTGTGACTGTAATTATGACTATAAATATACCTACAATTATAGCATTTACTATTTAAAATTATTTATAACTACTAATAAAGGATCCACAGAAAATTTGGTGTGTGTTATCCCTCACCAAGAATTAGATATAACCCTTAATAATCGGATAAGGAATTCTAGTTAGGGGGTATTCTGTTTGGAAAAAGTGTTTTTCTCCCAAAGATGGGGACTCCTCTTGTACATTCTTCATCTCCTGTCCCATGTGTCTGTGCTGGAACATTGGCCTCTTGCTTCAGAGCACTTATTTCTAAACACAGATGACTTCTAGGCTCTGCTTGTTTAATTCCATGAGTAACATCATGAGCTACCATGTAATTATCTCAGAAAACAATATTTTATTTCTAGGGTCTCTGTGGAAAAACAATGTTCTTTTCATTGGGATCCATGCTACTTACTTGTGTGATGAGAAGGATATGATAAACCCCTTTGCATGAGAAAAACTATCTCCTGCTTAAAGTCAGGGCTGAAAACTGATTGTTTCCTTGAATAAGAGTAAGATCTCTCCCATGTAGCACTGATAAGTCATCCAGGAGTATCAACCTGGATGGTATTTTTAATAATGCCTTTATTCCAAGTATTACTGAAAGTATTACTTGACTTTGTTTTAGACTTTATGAACACAATTTGACGTGCTTATACCCTCTGATAAAGATGGCAGACTTCAGGTAAGTGAAACATTAGTTCATGTGGTTTGAAAGTCAAAGCTTGATTACCACAGTATGTATACTGGAATATTTATTTGCCTCCGAGATAAAAACATGAAATGAAAGGAGGGGCAGATATATGTAACAATTGCAAGTCCAGATTTGAGTGATTAAAGTTAAAATGAGAGAAAAAAAGATAATTGTAATAATGACTTATAGTTTATAAGATGTTTTTATATAACATCCTCTTTAAGGCAAAGAGCAAGAGAGTCTATGAAAAGTGGCAAGAGAAAGCATATAGGAACAGAAAAGAGATTGCGTTGGGCGGAGGTGGTCAAGGAAACACAGATAAGATTTAAGTTTAAAAGGAAGAACATATCAAGTAAAAGAGTAATGTGAACAAAACCTGAGGCAGGAAATCAAAACTGTGTATGGCAGAATGCATAGTACCGTTTACGTAGGGTTTTATAGAGTGTATAAATAATAGAATTCTGCTGTTAAAAGAGATAACTTGTAAAATATAAGCCAGAAATATTTACCTCAGATTATTTATAGCCATGAATGCCTGACTAAAGAATTCTGTTGCTACTCTCTTGGTTAATGGTTTTCAAACTTTTATTTTGTTATTCTTGCTCTTTTTTATAGTTTTAAAGCTTCTTTTGAAAGAAAGTTTATGCAGAATTATAAACTATGAGAGAAGAAGAAAGGGAGGAAGGAACAGAGGGAGGGAGGTGGGCGGAGAAGGAGAGAGAGAGAGAGAGAAGAGAGAGTCCTGCCTTCTTAGCCACTCCTCAAGGGGCCCTACCTCACACTGATGTAACTCTAGCCTCCACAGAACAGTTTGAAAATCACTATTCTGGATAATCAAAAAGCTTTAATTTGTGTGTGTGTGAAGAAAATTTACTGTAATTAATAAAATGGAAACATAGATTTTTCTAAGACCAGTAAAGAAAGCAGAAATTCCCATTGGACTTCAAAGCTTCCTTTTCCATGGGTTAATTGTACCTACTAATGGGTCAGTCACCAGAGAGCACCAGTTATCCAACAGCTGCCCTTTACAGCCACAGCAATGGCACACACTAACTCTGCCAATTTGATACTTAATTTTACTGAGGATGAGAGTATAATGCAAGAGAAATAAATACAAAGACTATTGAAAAATCTACATGTTTAGTCTTACAAGATGTGCTCTAATTTTCTTCAGGTTATTATTTATTACGAGGACCTCTTCCTTCCTGGCTCCCAGTCTTCCCACATCCAAAAAATGATGCCATCTGGACATCTATTTCCCTCAAGGCACCAAGAGCTCCAAGAGACAGTGAAAGCTCCAGAGAATCAGGAAGTACGTTGCTCTACTGTGTACTTACTTTCTCAGTTTCCATTTACATCTGATATCTGAGCACTTAGAATTAATTTCACAACTGCAGGACACCGCAGCATTTAACATTAGCTGTTCATAACTTCATCTCAGACTAAAAATCATCTCAGTATCATTCAACATGCCCCAAATTCATTCACACCAATGTACCTTTTTATCATATAGAGGTAAGCAGAAGACAAGGAAACAGTACTCCAGGAAAGATGCCAGAGTCCAGAGAAGTTAGAGCATTAACTGATGTTGTTGTAGCAGGAGTGGGAAGAAAAAGATAGGCAGGTTACATATCTGAGGAAGAATGGACATATCTAGTGACTGCTGAGACATGGGTAGAGAAGGTGAAAGAAGCAAACAGATGCTCAGACCACCAACCCTGAAGGCTGGAAGAAAGGGACGACAACTCTACAAATGAGATATTCAGAAGGGTGAAAAAGTTTGCGTGAAAGTGAGTTTAGTTTTAAATATGCTGATGACTTTGAGGTGTTGGTGAGAAGTCCACAGAGATTTGTCTTTCAAAAAATGAAAAATATGGGATTAGATTTCTTAAAATAAGGCTGGGCTGAAGATTAGTTCCCTGAGGACTTCATTTCAGAAAAGGCATTGAATGACCTCTATCTGGATCCTCTAAATAAGAACTCTATGACTCATGGTTTCAATCCATTTATATTGCCTAATTCATAATTTTTCATATCTACTTTCCTTACTAAAACATTCAAATCATAGCTTTGAACATAGAAAGAATGAGTTTTAATTTAGTTCTTGGAAAGAACAAGGTGCACTGACCATTGAAGTCTATCTAAAAAGAGCTATAAGAACTGAGAAATTGCATGCTTTGGAGATACTAGAGAAAATTGATTTTTTACTTGCTAACGTGAAGTGCACATTTTTGCTGAAAATACCCATAGCCTTAGCAGCAGAGTGGTAGCAAATGGTTTACTCAGACTTCTAGCACTTTAGCATTCATCAAACCTAGACAGCAAATTTTGGGGCATTTCCTAGATCCTTGGCAATGCACTTCCCTATTTTAACCAGGTGTTTCTACTTCTCTCTCATTTGTGGATTCATGATGCTTGACTCTTTAATATTAGATCTTGGAAATGATAGGGAACAAGTAGTCTCTGACATAGAAGGCTTTTATATTGGCATCCAGCTCCATTCATATCCTGGTACTTGTGATTTTTAGGTGTATTCTTGCCTGTACTTTGATGAAAATCTGAACACCGTAATCACTTATTTCTTGCTTGCTTATTGAATTACTGATTTCTGTAATAGCCTTTGAGATATTAGATTCTTACAATAGTAGCTCCTTGTGCTACATTCTTCACAATTTTGAGAAATGAAATTAAATAAAATTAGAGATTCTATTTTGGTTCTTCATACATCCATATGTACATTTTGGTTCTTCATACATCCATATGTGCATTCTGAACCCTTTACAGAGCCTTGAACAGGTTTCAGGTTCACACTGAGGAAGGCCTTGGAAATACCATGGATTTGCTCTGGAGCAGTATTTCTTAAATTTCTGCGATAAAGGGTCAGTTTTTATTTATTTTCCAATCTGTCACAGACTGAAACTTTTATATAATACCCTGTACACAAGACAAATCTACAGATCACATGCTTGAATGACATGGCAAAGTCAGGTTGCTATATATATTTCTAAAAATTGTTCTAAATTTCTAGTTATTCATTGTGAATCAGTAACAAACTTAAAAAAATAAAACATTAGTTATTTGTTTTTGTGGACAATCCCAGTCCATGAGCCAACATTTCAGTTGCACTGCATTTAGAATATATGCAAATGTATTAAAGTTCCATCAATCTTAGAAGTGTTTTAAGGGTAAAAGTAAAAAAAAAAAAAAAAAAAAAAAAAAAAAGTACACCCAAGATCCCTCAAAGCTGTATTTACCATATTATTAAATGTCATTGTTTAGCTATTCCTCTCTGTAACCTTAATCCCTAATATCTTTGAATAAAATAATAAACAATAATTATATCTTGCACTATTTACTGAATGCTTACTATACACCAGGGACCAAGATAAACAATTTAGAGATCTTATTGCATTTAATGTTCACATCAACCTTATGAGGTAAGTAATTTATAGATGAAGACTTGAGGTATAGCAAAGTTAATTATCTTTTCAAAGTCACACAACTTCACCACTACAGAGTAAAACCAGCCAAAGCATTTGCATCCCCCCAAATAAAAATTAATTAGATTACAACCTTGTCTATTCTCCAGCTCTGAGAATATACTCTGGGTATTGGGTTGGATTCACAGTTCCCAATTATCCTGTAAAAATTATTATAGACACAAATTCCAACCTGTAGGTCATTATACCATGGTCCTCTACATACTGATTATGGGTAATAAGCTGTAATTGACTCCAGAACCCAAGCAAATGCACAGAACTACAAAAGATGCGAGGGTCATTTGTGCACATATTATTCATGAACAACCATGGAGCAAGGAAGAAACCAAAATAAGATTAATCTCACTTAGATTTATATACTTTCCCTTAGGTTGACAGAGGCAGATTATGAAATATTTTATGGTAGTCTTGAAATTTGACCATATATCATCTCTCCAAAAATGTGCTGAATATGATTTCTCATTTTAATAGTTGATAAAGGGTGACACTCTTAATTTCATGAACTTCCCATTACAGGAAATATTCAATATAGTGTGAGTGGAGACTCTGTGTTTTGTTCTCCTTTACACATCTCTAATTATGAGACAAAACTCAGCAGTAGTTTGGACCCCTATAGCAAATAACAAAGTTTTATAGAGAAGTTAAATCCCTATGTTGTACACCCAAAACTAATGTAACATTGTATGTCAACTATACTCAAATAAAAACAAATAATAAAAAAAAAACACAAGGTTTTAACAGTATAATGGAAACCATGAAAACATTTCATCCCTCAAATTCTGTCAGGGAATCCTGGGGAGATATTCACAACTAACAAAAAACGTGCATATTTGCCAAGGTCGGTTATTATTCTGTCTGTATTTTATTAGACTCACAAAATCATATTTTAAACTAGTGGTGACACTAGTTGTCTAGTCTCCTGGAGACACTTTATAAAAACAAAGCATTTAAAAGCAGTAACGTGTCCAGGTAACTCTGTAAGTTACTTTTGTGTTTGTTTAGGTTTTCACAGGGCAACTTTAAACTTAAAATTCACCCAGCCAACTATGTGTATTTTAAATATTTTACAGGTAGGTGGCCTCCTGTATTTATAATAGTTGTTGGCAGACTTGCAGCTCACAATGGTGGGTGGTAGGTGCTATGCTGACATTTGCAATCATTCTCTGAGGTACTGGTTCAAGGACAAAGTGTATCATGAGGACATGCAGTCAGCAGCTGGTAGTCATGGAAAAAAGATTTTATCTTGTATTGTGTCACTTCCTTCTGGTGTGTGGGTGAATTGGAAGCTGATGATGAATATGCAGTGGCCACTAACTGTCATCTAAATCCAGGTGTCAGGACAAGGTATAAGAGTGGAGGCAGATATGCTGATGTGTGCAATTGCATGTGCATTCATTATTATGCTCATTAATAGAGACTCCTCCCTCTCCTCTGTCTTAGTGCCAAACCTCTCCTCATTCTTCTCCTCTGTGCCCATATTTTCTTTTTTAGTTTAGTATGCTTGGCATCCTTTCTGGTGTGGGGCATCAGTACATTTAGATTTCCAACTACCTCTCATAAAAATGCAAATGATCTTTAAAAAGTTCTCTACATGTGTGTACATACACATGATACGATTCGCAACTTGGAAAGACTTAGGATCCTATTGTGATTATTTAAAAACACATCCACAGATTTTTTTGATGCTCTTATATTCAAAAAGAGAAGCATAATTCCCCTCTCCCTAAATGTAGGCCACATTTAGTGATTCACACTTAATAAATAGAAAGTGACAGAAAAGAGAATGTGTGATATCCAAGATTAAGACATAAAAGACATCATGTTTTTCTCCTCACTCTCTGGGATTACTTTCCAGCTGCCATGTCATGAAGACACTCAAGCAGCCCTATGGAGAGGCGCCCTAAGCAATAACCCTATGGCAATGTACTGAGCAAGGAGCTGAGGTGTCAAGCTAACAGCCCTGTGGGTTACCATCTTGGAAGCAAATTTCCAGCACTTGTCCACCCTTGAGATGACAGCAGCCCTGGCCAACTATGTGAGATCTTTAGCTTGAATCACTTACGTAGGCCCCTCTTGGATTTTTAAAAAATTTTTTTTAAAAAACAGTAGACCCACAACATTACATTACTTTCAGGTGTACAACTTAATGATTTGACATCTCTATACTTTATGTTATGTTCACCACAGTGCAGCTACCATCTGTCACCATACAACACTGTTACAGCACCGTTGACTACATTCTCTATGCTGTACCTTTTATCCCTGTGACTTGTTCATTCCATAACTGGAAGCCTGAACCTCCCTCTCCCTTTCACGCATCCCTCTTTTGATTTTTGACTCTCATAAAATGTTTGAGAAAATAAACATTTATTGTTTAAAATTTTTTTAAATGTTTATTCATATTTTGAGAGAGAGAGACACAGCACAAGCAGGGAAGGGGCAGAGAAAGAGGAAAACACAGAATTTGAAGCAGGGTCCAGGCTCTGAGCTGTTAGCACACAGCCTGATGCAGGACTCAAACCCACAAACCACGAGATCATGACCTGGGCCAAAGTCAGTTGCTTAACCAACTAAGCCACCCAGGTGCCCCAGAAGATTTATTTTAAACTGAGGCCATTAATTCTAAGGTAATTTGTCTTGCAGCAATAAGTAATAGGTATGCCCATGCTTCCTTATGTAATCTGGTTGGACAGTGTCTAAGTCTATGTCATCCAGTGTGGCTAAGCCATTACAATGATTTTGACAAAACCACAAGGAAAGATGCAGAATGATGGCAAGGGCCCCCCGACACTAAAACATGCCTAACCACATGTCATAAGGTTCTGCCTGCAATGGCAATTTATTTTTGTAAATCATTCTACACTTAGTGGAATTCAATGCATAAATGTAAATACTAGGCAATGTGTCATTTGTTACTTTAGCTATTGTGTCTTGAACATCTACTATATGCCAGTATATATTCTAGATACAGTTAATCCAAAGATACAAAAACTAACATAATTGATCCCTTGCTAAAAAGATTATTTAGTTAAGGGATATGTAAACCTGCACAGTATTTCTTTTTTAAAAAAATTTTTTGATGTTTATTTTTAATAGAACACAAGTGGCAGGGGAGGAGAAAACAGAGAAGGAGACACAGAATCTGAAGCAGGTTACAGGCTCTGAGCTGTCAGCACAGAGCCTGACGTGGGGCTCGAACTCACAAGTCTTGAGAACATGACCTGGGACAAAGTCAGTCGCCCAACTGAGCCACCCAGGTGCCCCATCCTACACAATATTTCTGTTTAGAAAATGTAAAATACACCTACTGTAGAATGTATAGTAGCTCTTTAAATGGAAAATAATTGAAAGATTCGATCAAAAATTGAATCTCCTTGCCTGTTTCTCTCTCCTCCTCTCTCTGTGCACGTACGTGTGTGTGCATGTGTGTGTGTGTGTGTGTGTGTGTGTGTGTGTCTGCATGTGTGTATGTATAGAGAATCATTTGTGTTCAGGAATCATCTACTCGTTTTGTCATTTCTTATTTCCTGGGGATATAATATTAGTATGGCTTCAATGCAGAAACAAGAACGATAAAGCAAAATGAGCAAGATACTAGAGGTCATGTACCTCAGCTATTCTCTAAATCTGCCCTTGACGAGTTATATGTCTTTGGGAGAGTCACAGTGTTTCTGGAAAACCTTTACACAGTAATGCTGTGGTGTGTGTGTCTCTCTCTCTTGCTCCCTCAAATTATTCTTGCTGAGTAAACAAGGGCACCATTATTCATAATTCCCAGTAGTGCTCTGTTTCAAGGGCTTTTTGTTTGTTGAAAAGTAAGGTGCAGTTGTTCATAAATCTATGTTTTAAAGTACTTCTCTAGCTTGTCTCTTGTGGCCATAGTGCCTCCATCTTTTCTTTTTATATTGACTTATGCAATTACTCCCTCTTCTTTTCTCCAATCTTAGTAAGAATCGCATGGGGTGGAAAAGTTAACTGGTATGTGCACATACGCCATCCTCCATGACCTTACCTAATGCCACAAGATAAATGTTGACAGTAGTCATAAACTGGATTTCTGATTTTCAGTTTTCCATCTTTAAAATGGGGTCATGTCCTCCATGAGTCAATCAACCACTACTAAGATTAAATATTCATTGTAAATTGCTCTTACTCCTTTAAATTTTTTTTTTAAATGTTTACTTATTTTTGAGACAGAGAGAGACAGAGCATGAACAGGGGAGAGGCAGAGAGAGAGGGAGACACAGAATCCGAAACAGGCTCTAGGCTCTGAGCTGTCAGCACAGAGCCCAACGCGGGGCTTGAACTCACGGACTGCGAGATCATGACCTGAGCTGAAGTTGGATGCTTAACCGACTGAGCTACCCAGGCGCCCCCAAATTGTCCCTATTCCTAATACTGTGCTGTGATATTATGGAAAAATCTACCCATGGGTCTGTGAAATTATGTCTTTATATGTGAAATATGAGTAGTGCTACTGGTGTCCATCATTTTAAAAGATGTGTTCCTGAAAACTTCTTTTAAATTTGCAAAACATGTTTACTATTTACCCATATTTATACATATTTTTGTATAATTACTGTAATTTTTTGCATTATTTTCTCACATCATTTTATATCATATTTCTTCATAGTCCATGAAGCAAATGACACCTCTCAATCTAGCAACACAATTCTCAAGAATAAAAAATCAAGGCTTAAAATACAATAAGGCACACAGGTTGCAAAGGAGGAACCATAAAGCTTATAAGCAGAAAAACAAAAAAAAATTACTGTCATATGTTTTCTGTATAAGAAAAACTAACAGAGTCTCAAGAGAATACTCCAATGCAGATAATTATATGCATGGTAGTTAAGAAAGGGAATAAGAGACACCAGGCTAAAGTTATTGTTCTATTCTATTGGGCAGAAAGAGACTGAGGGAGTAGTCAGGGCACAATGGGCAGGAATCAACAAGTTTGTAAATTACTCCTGAATGCCTCACATGCTCGCCTCTGACAACAAATGACAAATACTCACTGCTGAGTTACTTTTTAACTGTGGAGAAATAATTCATTTGCTTGACATTGCTCTCCCACAAAGGGGGGGCTTCTGTTGTTTCACCTTTGCAATTTAAACATTTATAGTAAAATTAAATTCTATTACTTATTGTGGCTGTGTACCAACTTAAACTGCCATTAATCACAAAGGCAGAAAATACAAAGGAGTGATTTCAATGCTGTGTCTTTTAGGGATTGAAAAGGAACAGGAAATCAAATGCACAACTGGAAAGAATAGGGACTAGACAATGGCAGAAACAGAAGAACCATGCATTTTGGGACCTTTTATGTTAAAAGTTTTAATAAATTACCCTGTAATTCAGAGCACACGTATTGAATTTGTAATATGTTATTTTGGGTAACAAATACAGAACTTGATTAAGTAAATGCTGTGTTACTTCTACAGCTGGCACTACTGTGGGCAAAAGTTTTTTTTTTTTTTTTTTTAAACTTAATAAGGAAAGTGTTTCACCTGTACTTGTTACCAAGAAGTTATGTTCTTATTTACAGTTTTCACTTTATCTTGTGATCTGAGTTGGTAACATTGAAATGGAGAAATCCTTGGCTTAGAAGCATCCTGGATTCTTAGAGACCTGGGTCTACCACCTGCTCTCTATGTGTTATGTGTACTCTCTGTGGCACTTTTTAAAAATATCCATAGATTCTTTTCATTCCTCCTATCAAGAAAAAGGATTTAGGGGCACCTGGGTGGCTCAGTTGGTTAAGCATCTGACTCTGGATTTCAGCTCAGGTCATGATCTCATGGTTTGTGAGTTCAAGCCTTGCATTGGGCTCTGTGCTTGACAGAGTGAAGCCTGCTTGAGATCCTTTCTCTCTCCCTGCCCCTCCTGCATTCTCTCTCTCTCTCAAAATAAATAAACTTAAAAAATAAAGGAGAGGGATTTATATCTACTCCCTTGAAAATGGTCAAGGCTTTGGGATGTTTTTGGGCAGCAGAGAAAAGCAATGCAGTTTCTTTATTGTTCTGCTTAAATACTCACTCTTGAAGGGTTTAGCTGTCTTGTAGAAGTTTGACTGCACTGTTATGCTTATATATTGTGGGGAAACCCAAGTCTTCGCCTTAAGAGACAACACTGAAGAATCACAGGTAAAGAGTCTAAGACTTCACAAGAAGAGAGAGGTTCCTGGAGAGTCCTGCTGGGCTATTATACCATAGTTCTAGATCTAGCCATGCTTTAGCTGCAACTGGATGAGAGAACCACGCTATAACTCCCCAACTGAGTGTTCTCTGAATTTCTGAATCACAGAATTCAACAGAGAGAATAAAGTAACTATTATTTTTTTAAGCCACTAAATTTTGAAGAGATTTGTTAGGTAGCATTCTCTGGACCTCAGTAAAACAAAGACAGTTGCTGTATCGCAGGGAAGACAAGAGGTGCAGATATATGTATATCATCTGACACAGAGCAGGCATTCAGTAAATTAGAGTAATTATACTACCAAAATTTTATACTTTATATAAATCCTTTATACTTTATATAAAGGCTTGATAAATAGAGGAAAACTTTCTGTCAAAATTCCATCTTCCTAGAGTAACAGGCATGAAATTGTCTACAACTGAGTTGCTCAAATTGAATTTGATTTGCTTACATCCAGTTCAGTCTGTCTCAAACTATACATAAATGCCTGGATTGGGAAAGTAGTCCAGTGTCAGTCAATCTGGGCTTTCTTCCCATCTTGGATATTCCCAGAACTACAGAGAAAGTACCTTGTTCTGAAAGGAGTTTCACTCTTGATCAGGAAAGGCCCTGGGTATCATTGCTTTGTTCCTGGATGTTGTATCTCTCCTTGTGTTTCCCCACCTCTGTCTAACAGAGCTACCCAAGGCAGAATTTTGCAAGGCTCATTTATAGTGGTCCTTCCCATTCTCTGTGGGTCCTCCTTCCCCAGTGATTGCGTTGAAGTAGGAATCTTTGTTGAACCTATCATTTTAGTTCCCTTCTCCACAGTGGCAGCAAAGTTATTTTTTCATACCCAATGCACCAAATATTCACACTAATCTTTGCTCCCATATAATATCCTCTAAGGAGAATCAGCTGGGAGAACTATGGTTAACTATAGTCAGGCATCAGAATGCAGAACAATGAAAGAGCCCCTTTCTAATGGAAACAATTCTAGCACCATTCTAGGGCTTTTGGTATAATATAATTTCACTTAATATTTAATAATAAGCGTTTCATGTTTTTACATTGATTTCCTAAGTACAATTTATTCCACTCTTGCATTAAAAAAATAATTTTCCTATTGTTTTATTTATTGGTTTTTATATATTAAAATATAATTATAACCCTTGGACTATTCTACAGTACTTTGTTTGCATATTTTGTTGAAAAAGAGCAAAAGTAAAATGACTGATATTCTTTGATTTTGATCAAATTACCTAGCATTTAATAACAGCTACTATTCTTCATTTTATATGCAAACATGTGTTTATATGTCTAAGTACATCTTATGTATATGTATACATGTAGGTACATAAGATATATGTATGTGTATGAATACAAATTTGGCATGGTATATGCTACTGACATTGTGCTAATTACAATGAATGACCTTAAAATATCTAACTTTTCTAGTGAATTTAAAACAATAGGAAATAATGCTATTTTTTATTAATTGGTTGTTCAATTCCTCGGCCAAATTAATTTGGATTTCAACCTTGTGCCATGCCACAGTTTTACTACTAAACAGCTATTAACAATGGCTTAAAAAATCTTCCACAGATTTATGAATTCATCATTACAAAATAATTCCATGTCATTAACAACTTAAAGCCAAAGTTTATCATTTCCCCAAAGCAATACAAAAATTTAAGACCTAGTTATGATTTGTTGATTGCTAGACAATTTATTCTATTTTCTGTGTTAGACTCAGGGGAAAGATATGGAAACAATTCCTATTTACTGTTATTATTCAGATTGATATATGTTTATTTAGTGTGGTTCCATGAAAAAAGAAGAGATCATAAAATGGACAATTCTGTTCTCAGAGTCCCTTTGGAAATCAAGCATTCATAGAAAATAACATTCCTACACTTAAGGAAAAGATGTCTTTCTTATTTTCCTCAAGTTTCACATTATGCAAAAAACACTTGCTTAGAGTTATAGAATTTATGGGACTGTTGCCTTAAAATTCTGCCCTGACAATAACGGCTTGGAAATCATTCTGTCTGCTGCTCCCCTCAAAGCAGCACACATAGCCAGTCTCCGTTTGTATTTATCGTGGTTTTCAAGTATTGGTTCCCAGTAAGAATAAAAGGAGAAAAGAATAACGAGATGTGGTCACACAGACTTCTTTTGCCAACACATTATGTTTGAGTATAATATTGTGTGGAGCCTTTCTTCTGATACTGTTAAGTTCTTTAGTCACATAGGATCCTAGGGATTCGGCATCCTTTGACTTTCTGATTTTTAAAATAATATCTGTGATTTCTTTTTGTCTGTTCCCCTGGATAATGCCCACATTTTTCACTCATATGAATAGAGACCTAGAAGTAACTGTGGCTGTTCTGTGGAATCATGGAATCATGGAGATGGTATAGTACAGTTTCTTATTTTACCAGGAGGCAGAAAAATAGTAACTTGCTCAAAGGCAAATGGCTAGCTGGAAGCTGAGCTGAATTTTACATTTCAAAGTTATGCCCACCGTAAAATACTACATTTCCCACATTGGTAAAAAATAGGAAGGCTGTCACATATTTGGTAAAAGTAAATTTAAAAATATTCTTACACATTTGAAGTGTTTTTCAGATCTTGTGTAACAACATAAGAAACTGAAGAATTAACATGTGCAGAGATTGGTTGTAGCTCTAGTAACTAGAATGAAGAAATGGCCATGGGAGGGACACAAGTCAACTTTCTCAGGTTGTATGTAATCTCCCGAAAAATTCTGTTATTTGCTAGGTTTTGATATCAAGGTTAATATAGCTTGTAAAATAAATGGAGATGTTTCTTCTCCACTCTTTGCAGTAAAACACATTAAGAGCTATAGATAGTATCTGTTTCCTGATGTTATACTAATACTTACTTAAAAATCTTCTGCACAGACCCACCACTCTTAAGTTTGCTTTATTGCTAATTGCTAGAAATATTTGTCATTAGAACTTTTAAATAAATTTTGAGTTAATTTTAGACATACATTTTATCAAAATTTTAAATGTTAGCATAAATCCATTTAATTTCTTTGGCTTATTCATTTCTTTGGTTTATTCATATTTTTCCCTTGCTCTCATAATCAGCTGCACTAGGTTATACATTTTAAAAAATTCTATTTTATTAGCTTTATGTTGTGATGCCAGCTCTTTGCTTTCTGTATGCTTCACTTTTCTGTTTTAAAAATAATTTCTGCTTTTTTCTTTATTAACTTTTTCTCCCTTGCCTTAACTCATTTTGTTTGTAATTTCCTAGCCTGTTTATTTTAATATTTATTGAGTTTGCATTCTTTGTAACAATGAAAACATTTAAAACTATGAATTATATCATGTGTAATTTTTAAAAATTTGTCCAAAGATTAGATAAATGCACACTCATATGCTACATCATAGATGAATACATATTAATGCAGATATATGTTCTCAGTATATGTTCAATGATGAGTAGCTTACAGAATTAAATTGCAGTTGTACAATTTGTATAGCTGGGTTATATTTGCATGCTTTTTAAGCTTAACTTTTAATTTTTAATTTTTCTATATTTAGTGTGAATTGTTCTTGTATTAAGAAATATAATGGCACTTCCTGTGGGATTTTAGTTCCAGGAGGAAATAAGCTACATTTCTTTTCTCAACATCATGTACTCTATTGGTAGCACTATGGTAACCACATAGCTGTTCCTCAAGTATCTGAAGCATCAAATTGAATTCACATACTTTTAAATACCCAATACCCAAGGCTATTCATGTTTCTCAGAGATAGGACTCTGTATCTTTGGACATTATTGATAATGCTAACTTGGCATAATCTTACTTATTTTCCTTCTAGACTCATTAATATTAGCCTACATTGGAGTTCAGAAATCCTGGCCACATGACCAAGGATGACTTTACACTGTAAGCCTAGGAATACACTCAATACATTTCCTAACAGATCTCTAAAACAGTCTTCTGGCAAACAAACTCCCTTCAATTGGTCAACTGTGAGAAAATTACACTGAGATAACATGGAAGTTGAGACTGCTACAGGGATTGACAGAAATTGTGGAAATTCTGAAAGCCTCTGAGATCTGTGAGCAAGCATGGACCCGAAGAGATGCTGCCATTTCCAGCAGGGAAATTGCTACCATTTTGATATGTCAAAAATGGGGGCTAATACCTCTATCCTCTATCATTATTGGAAGCTGCTGTTCCTGAAGTTACTATATTGGATTTTCAACCACAGTTTTATTATCCTACCTCACCCTTGCCAGAGCTGCCAGAGGTTTCCAAAGCCGAGCTACTGCTGATTTTTCAACACATAGGCTAAGCTCTCCAAAGTATGACTTTGCAGTATTTCAGCAGAGTCTATTGGGATTTAATACAAATCGCCATCTCTGTCACTGATCAAAAGTCACTTTCTGTCATTCACTGCATGGACTTCCTGGATCGCTGTTCTTTTTTTTTTTTTTTTTTTTTTTTAATGTTTATTTATTTTTGAGAGAGAGAGCGTGCAAGCGAGAGAGAGCACGAACAGGGGAGGGGCAGAGAGAGAGAGAGAGGAGGACACAGAATCCGAAGCAGCTCCAGGCTCTGAGCTGTCAGCACAGAGCCCAACGCGTGTCTCGAACTCATGAGCCATGAGATCATGACCTAAGCTGAAGTTGGATGCTTAACTTACTGAGCCATCCAGGTGCCCCAATGTTGGTATTCCTAAATGTTTGTTCCTTTCCTATCTCCACTCAAAGGTGTCTAACACTCACCAACACAACAAGATTGTGGTGGCCTGACATCTCCTCAGGCTGTTTTGCTGATTGAGGATGAGGTATGCATATTTGTCCTTGCACACATTAATTCTTCAATATTCTTCAGTTTTGTCTATATATTTAACTCATTTTCTGAATTGAATGTCTATTATATACCTGATTCTTTGTTAGTCTGTGGGGTTGGAAAAGAGGACAAGCACAATTCCTGCCATGTTACAGTGGTAAATGTAGGGAGAAAAGAAGTACGCAAAGTGATATGAACACATAAAAGGGGAAATTCAAAAAATTATGACTCTCTAGACCAGACATCTAGTTGGCATACTGAGAACATATGCCCAACTATGATGAAAGAAACCTTATTATTGCTGGAAAACAGGAAAATATGCCATCTTACAAAGAAGGTTAAAAATTGAATAATTACTGAACAACAGAAAATAGGATAAAATTAGTAGATGCATCAAAGCAAAGCAAACACAAGCTCAAGAGGGTTGATTAAAGTAGCTGTTGGGTACCAAGTAAAAGGCCATTTATATGAATTAAGTTATTAAATCCTCAGTGAGGTAGATAAAAAATTTTTCATTCTAGTCTTACAGATGATGAAACTGGATCCCAGAGAGTTGATGTAACTTGCCTAAATTCAGACAGCTAAAAGTGGAGAAGATGCGCTATGGCACTCAGGGGTTCGGCTCACAGCCCATGTCCCTAACCATGGCATTTTACGGAGTCCTGAGGTAAAATTTAAGCAGAAATCTAACCAATTATCTTGCATGGAAAAGCACAAATATGAAAATCAATGGATATAAAGAGCTGGAATATTTCCCCAACTTCTGCTTTGCCAATTGAGTAGGTACTCAAGCTAGTCAGAAGATAAAACTCTGGAAGAGATGGATGGCTATTTTTCTTTTCTTTTTTCTTTTTCCAGATTAAGAAGAGGCTTGATTGTTTTAGCCCATATCATTTAGTTTTAAGTCCACAAAATTGAAATAATAGCAATAATAATATTTTAATGTTTGTAAACATTTTGGTGTAGTCAATTTATAGCTTTTATTACAATAAATGCCAATATCACCCAGAAATTAATTATAATAATTATTGTTAAAGTGTTAATTAAAATGTTATAGGTATGAAAAAAGGTAGAGGAGGCCATTTAAGGAAGGGCCAATCATCACCATTTCCAGACTAGTTCATAGGAAGAGGAGATGCCACTCTCAAAGGATGAATTGTTCTATGATACCTTTAGTGAGTAGTCACAATGTTTCTGTGTCTCAAGTAAAGTATGCTCTATTCCATTGTACCACCATTGTGTCCTATGTTGTGCTGGGGATACTGTAACTGTATTAAAAAATGTGAAAAATGAATAAATTAATTATAGTGTATATTTACTTAAACTAAAAATAAGGAGAGACTAGAAAGCAGACTTCATGGTTTCTATTTTGATGTCTCTCTTTAGTTTCTTAAATAAAAGATGAAATATAGTACTTTTTTTCTTTTTTATTATCAAAAAATATTTTTAAACATTTATTTATTATTGAGAGAGGGAGACAGAGCATGAGCATGGGAGGGGCAGAGACAGAGAGGGAGACACAGAATCCAAAGCAGGCTCCAGGCTCAGAGCTGTCAACACAGAGCCCAATGCGGGGCTGGAACCCACAAACTGCGAGATCGTGACCTGAGCGGAGGTCGGATGCCCAAGTGACTGAGCGACCCAGGTGTCCATTCTTTTTTTCTTTTTAAAGTCACCTTTACCATCACGAAATGAGTGAGGCTTTTAAATTATTAGTGAATCTTCTGTGCTACTTATTTAAACTTCTTTCAAGTTGTTGAAATGTACTAGTAATAATCATTAAAGACATTGAATCTTTTGAGGAGCTCAAAGATTCAAGGCTTTGATATCTATATGTATGTGTAGGTATACACACACTCAAACTTGTTTCTTCTTGACATTTTCAAATGTCTTTTGATATATTAAATACTATTATGCAAGTATAAGCAACCTTTTTCTTTTTCTAGAAATATACTTTAGAGAGCCTGAATGAAATTTTTGGTTGAAAATGCTTGGAATGAGGCAACTATAATTAAGGTAGTTTGATACGAGCAGGAAGTATGCCAGATATTTCTTTTCTATTATTCTAATGCTCTGTTTTTAAAATTTACAAATTTGTTTCCTTTGCCAAAGAGATGGGAAACATACATTTTAAGAAGAAAACATGCAGACTATTACCAGTGAATTAATTTTGTTTCCTCAAACATTGTGAAGACAGTGTGATCCAATTTAAGCAACCTGAGGGAAAAACAGGTGATATTCAGGTTTTCAAATCCTTGAGGATTGCATATATAGACTGAAATTTTTGAAATGCTATCTGAATAGTGATTAAATCATTGCTCTGTTTATACCTGGAGTTTTTATCTTTAATAGATATTCTACCATATTAAGATACTTCAGAAATCCTTTTTATTTCCATAGCTTCTATAGAGACTATCACTTTTCTGTGACATATTAAAAGCAAATCAAAGACATATTATTTTAATATCATTTACCTTTGATTGAGGGAGTAAATATATTAAGCTCACTATTTTATGATCAGGAACTAAAGTATTTATGCAAGTAGCTAACAAATATAACTCTTCATCTTAGGATTTATCGCAAAGGCTGTCAGTCCAAAGTCCCTTTCCCCCACTTAGTGATGGCCCATTACCTACTAGTAGAGGTGCCTGTAAAATGGAGAAGGGTGATACTCGTTAGGGGTCTATATTCTTTAAAACAGTCCATGTACAGCGAACAAGTGTACTTCTGTTAGGATAGAAACCCGTACAGGCATCTGGAGTAAGCCAAGGGAACAAGATTAATTGTAGAAAAACAATGATCACTTAGCACTTTTTGGAAAATAAAACATTGCAAAAAACTGTGTTTAGTGCCAGTTTTTTTTTTTTTTTTTTAAGAAAATAATCTATATTTTAGACTTGGAGTCTCCTTGTAGTCTTAGCTCATAAAGCGTCAGGTATCATGAGTGGTCTCCGGTCTACTCAATTCAGATTTGGTGTATGTTGAATTCTTTGCCACCCACAGCCTAGCTCTCCAACAGGCACAATGATGGAAGGACTCTTCCTACTTATTCCTCAAGGCACCGCTTGATTGGGTCGAAATGACCACCGTTACCAATTTAAAGATGCTGACCTCATTCCTCCTCCTCCCCACCAAACATTTTGGTACAAAGACTGTGAACAGAATCCTATCATTTATCTGCTCCCTGCAATAAGGGGAGGTATTTCTCCTTGGCAGAGTCTGTGGGTGGAGCCTTGCCTTAATTCTGACTGTAATAATGAGGTAGTGTCCCTCCCACTCCTCATCTCACAGTGGCCATGGAGACTGCATGATGAATCCCTAACAACCATCCCTACCCTGCACAAACAAGAGCAGAGATATCCTCCCCTGCCACCTACTCACTTTTTCAGAGACTGTATGGGTGGAGCCCTGTCCTCTGGGTAGCAGACAAGTAGGGTGGACTAGATTAGCACTACAAAAGTTTTGTTCAAACTGACAATGGAACCATGGCCTACAAAAACTGGCCAGGAAATGCAGTTTGATCATAAATAGGTTGGCTACCGTCTAAAGTAGAATATACAAATAGGAACAAAATTTCAAAATGTAATTGCCAAAGCACGTAAGATAAAATTATTTGTCAAACCCCAAACCAGGAAAATCTTAAGTTGAATGAGAAAAGTTAATTAACAGACACCAACACTGAGAATAGCGCATATGTTGAAACTTGGAACATGAAGAGTGAGGAGGAGGAGTAAAAAGGGTAAATGTATTGGTAAATAGAAGACTTTTCTTCTCCTCCCAAGTTTTTAAAATTATGCTTGACAGTTAAGAACAATAATCATAAAGCTGTCTGATGTGGTTCTCAATGTAGGTAGACAACCATGTTTTAAAAAACATAGTATAGGGAGGTGGTTAAGTGACCTAAATTCTAGGATCTAAGCTACATCTTACTCGAGGCGCAAAATACTCAAACTTCTAGGTGCTTTCCTTTTGTTGTCATCACTCACCATGTTTGTTCCCTATAGGCTTTTTTTTTTTTTTTTTTTTAGCAAAATTTCTTTAACTACTCATTGGTCAATATTTCTTAATTGTCTTTAATTGATTCTAAAGTTTGTTTTTATGGGAAGATTTCTTATAAAGCCACCATTAACCTGAGTACTGCTTCTTTTTTCTTTATATGCATATTATTTCTACAGAAAAGTAAACAAACATTATTTTGGTGATTCAGAAATCTGAATTACTTTGATAAAATTTAAGCATATATCCATTTCTTAAATTTCAGGATTTTTTTTTATAGTACTCTTTAAACTAGAAGTCATCTTTCTTCTATAGTAATTGTATAATGGATTAAATCCAATCCTTCTAAAATTAATTGAGAATCACTACTTTAGAGATTTAAATTGAAAAATATGTTCTAACTTTCTAAAAAAAAAAGGTGTTGGCAACTAATATGTATGTGCATCTCCCCTTAAAACTGCTTTCTTGATATTTGCATATTTTTCCTAGAGGAGAAGTAGCTGTGAAGAAACCGCAAATTCTCCATATAAGCTAAGGAAGGTTCTGGTTTGGAAATGGCTCAGTATTATTCTGTTAAGAGAACACTTTCATAGTACATATCAGCAAATTATAGAATTCAATAACAACCTGATAACCACAATAGTGGGAAAAGACACCCAAAGACTTGGATTAGAATTAGAATGTCTAGATGAACATAAAAACCATCTGTAAATTAGAGATATATTTGGGGCAAATGAATCAAATATGCTATTGCTAAAGATAAAGTAATTACAGTTCGTATCCTACCAAAACAAAATTGATTTAATTCAAAATTAGAAAAGAAAAACATAATAGTTTTGAGCAAACAAACCATTAAAACTTAAATAACACATGTGTGTAATTATTTTAAGTCTTTGGTAGCCATGCCCAAAGAACTCCTGAATTTCATTTTAGTTGGTAAGTGTGAGAATTCACACAGGTAAGGAAATTGCCAATTACCAACTGTCTGATTCACTTTCTGTAAAAGAGAAACCTTTGTATATTATGCAAACCCAATCATAGAGCAGTTTCCTAATAAATCCACAGTGGAAAAGTAAAAACATAACTGAATCAATAAATACATGAATAAAAGTCCTGAAGCCTTCAATTCAACGGAGCAGAGCACCCTTGCAAGACAGAACCTCAGTATCCATGTTCTTTTACTATTTTCTTTATGAAAACAAGCCAATAAAAGAAAAAGAAATGTATTTAATTTTTATTAAAACAACAAAAAACAAATGCACACCAAACAAAAAGAACAAAACCACCAACAAGAAGCCACCCTGTGATATGAAGCAGTTTAGAAAAACATAGTTAATAATAACTTTTATTTATTTCTTTACTTTCCACAGGGTAGCTGGTCAAATAAGGAATTAATTAAACTCAACTGGTTTATACTCCATTAAAACATTCCACTAATTTAAAAGTAACACCTATAAGTTGTGGATTATACATTTGAATTTGTTTTGTGCTTTTTTAGTCATTTTTCCCCATTTGGAGTATGCAGCTGGATTATATATGAAGACCATTTCCCTAATACTTAAATGTTTGTATTTACTTTGTATATATTTTTGCAAATATGAGTTTTAGTGATCACAGAATAAAGGTTTACACAAAAAATAAAAATATCCTTGTTGGGCATTCATGATATTTAAAACTGACACTTTCAGAAAATTTCTGTGAATATGCTTTATATAAGTGTTTCAGAATTTTTGCCAAGTGTATACACCTGTGTCACAATCACCCAAATGAAGAAACACATGCTACCAGTATCACAAGTAACCACTGTTCTCCCTTATTACTACATCCTTCTTTGTCAATAGGAAGCACTGTTCCAATTTCTGCCACCACAGAATAATTTTGCCTATTTTTGTATTTATTTAACTGGAATTACTTTGTGTCTAGATCCTTGGGTTCTATCCTATGTTTGGGATTCAGCCATATTGTTGTCGCCTATAGCAACAGTTTTGTTTCTGCTGCTTGTAAAGTGTTACATATACAACATAGGAGCATACTTACTATCGGAGGAGGTCGTGGAGAGGACCCGACCGCCAGCTGACCCTGTGAATCAGACTCTGGCCGAGGGAGGCTCCTCACCTCCTGCCCTGTCCTTGGACTGTACCCTTCCGGCTACCGTTCCCAGCCCGGAGCCGCTTCACAGACCAAGCCTTAAAATAGTAATGTGTTGTTGAGACCGACCACCTGGACCCCCGGCTGACCGGAAGCTGGACCCCGGCAACTTAGAGGTTCCTCATTCTCTTCCCTCGGCTTGGAAAGTCCGTTCCGCCCTCGGTTCCCACCGCCGGAGCCGTTTTTAAGAACACAGGCGTGAGGGAGCAACATGACTTTGAGACTATCTGCACTACTTAAGCCCATCTTAAGGCCTTTAGATAAACTGGGATTCTGGTGGGCGAATGCGGAGCCCTCCTCGACTTGCGGCCACCCAAGACAAGCCCCACTGTAAGTTCCTTTCCTTATGAAGCCCGCCACCTCCCCGTCTGGAGGGGCCTGCTTTCTTCTTCAGCTTGTCCTTGCCCTCTGTGTACACAGCCAGTTTTGAATTTTACCCGGGAAGCTCCTGGGACTGTGAAACATCCCATACATATATAATGTATTTTTCAATTTTGTTAGCGTACGTTTTGGTTGTTTGGGAACAGAATTGCTTGGCCGTAAGACCAAAGCATACTAGGCTTTAATATAAATTGCCAAAGGATTTTGCAAAGTGGTGAAATGGATTTATATTGCCACCCACAGTGCTTATTTCGTTTGGGTCATTTCCTTGCCAGTACTTTGTGTTATCTTTTTCTTTGTTTGATTTTTATTTATTTTTTAAAGTTTATTTATTTATTTTGAGAGAGAGAGGAGAGAGAGAGCACTAGCAGGGGAGGGGCAGAGAGAGAGAGAGAGAGAGAGAGAGAGAGAGAGAGAGGATCCCAAGCAAGCTTTGCCCTATCAGCGGGGAGCCAGTCATGGAGCTCAATTCACTGAAAGGCAAGATCAAGACCTGAGCCTAAACCAAGAGTCTTAACCGAGCATCCAGGCGCCCCTGTATTTTATTTAAATTATAGCCATTGTATTGCATGTATAGTGTTATATCATCGTGGTTTTAATTTAAAATTCCTTGTGATTTGATGTTGAACATTTTTAATGTATATATTTAATATGGAATATATTATTTAACATATTTGAATATGTGATTTTGTAAAATGACTGTCCCAGTCTTTGCATATTTTCATACTGGATTTTTTAATTTTTTAATTTATTGAAGTTTTAAATATAACATGCTTATGAATGCCTTGTCAGATACATATATTGTCCATATCTTCTTGCAATCTCTCTTACCCTTTCATTCAATGTTGTCTTCATTTTAATGAAGTCCAAAGCACCACTGAAAAAAAAAACTGTATTTTGAAAGAACTGTAGAATGAAGAGAGCCGGCAGATGCCAGATGATACAGATTAATGTCCGTAATAAGGCATATTAGCATCAGGTACCCCTAATGTGACTCACTGAATGGGAAACATCCTCTGGTGTTTTTGAGAAAAATGTATTATACAAGTTCATTAGGAGAAAACATCAAATGAACTCAAATTGAGGGGCATTATGCAAAGTAATTTATCAATATTCTTCCAAAGTGTCAAAATCATGAAAGAAAAAGAAAGTGAAAAGCTGTTTAGGCTCACTTCATGATATAATTAGTACTTTTCCATTTGCATTTAATAACTATTTTGGAGGAGATATTTTAAGATAATACAAATATGCTGTGCTTTCACTCATTTTAGCATCTGTTACTAGATCTTGCCTGTAAAAATTGTTATCGTGGTCATCTAAGGAGAGTTTCTATTTCCCTGATTTCTTCTACATTTGTCATTTATTTGTGATTACTTCCATTTGAGACTCTGGTTAAAAATTATATGTCCTTCTTAAGCTCATGAATACATTGCCCTTTGTTATCCTCAATAAACTCGATTGTCTGATCTTTCGTATTTAGACTACCAGCGAAATGTTTACCTTTTTTGTATGGTGTGAGGTATGAGTCAGAATCATTTTTTTTTCCATATGGAAATTCAATGACCCAAGACTTTATTTGGAAGCATTTCCCCCTTATATGGCAGTGCCAACTTTGTCATAAATTCAGTATAAATGTATGTGCAGGCTTATTTCCGTTCTCTGTTTTCTATTTATATATTGGTATTGAGGTTTTTAGCATCTTTCATTATATTGTTTGCTCTGTAATTCTTTTTTATGCTATTGAAAATGGTATCATTGTTATGATTTTGCATTCTAATTATTTGTTGCTGGTATGCAGTAACAAATTTTTAATTTAGTTTATTTTTATTTTTTATCATGGTGTGCTTTCTTTTTTTTAATTTTTAAATTTTTTTTTATTTTTTCAGTATATGAAATTTATCGTCAAATTGGTTTCCATACAACACCCAGTGCTCATCCCAAAGGTGCCCTTCTCAATAGCCACCACCCATCCCCCATCAACCCTCAGTTTGTTCTCAGTTTTTAACAGTCTCTTATGTTTTGGCTCTCTCCCACTCTAACCTCTTTTTTTTTTTTTTTTTTTTCCTTCCCTTCCCCCATGGGTTTCTGTTAAGTTTCTCAGGATCCACATAAGAGTGAAACCATATGGTATCTGTCTTTCTCTGTATGGCTTATTTCACTTAGCATCACACTCTCCAGTTCCATCCACGTTGCTACAAAAGGCCATATTTCATTCTTTCTCATTGCCACATAGTATTCCATTGTGTATATAAACCACAATTTCTTTATCCATTCATCAGTTGATGGACATTTAGGCTCTTTCCATAATTTGGCTATTGTTGAGAGTGCTGCTATAAACATTGGAGTACAAGTGCCCCTATGCATCAGTACTCCTGTATCCCTTGGATAAATTCCTAGCAGTTCTATTGCTGGGTCATAGGGTAGGTCTATTTTTAATTTTCTGAGGAACCTCCACACTGCTTTCCAGAGCGGCTGCACCAATTTGCATTCCCACCAACAGTGCAAGAGGGTTCCCATTTCTCCACATCGTCTCCAGCATCTATAGTCTCCTGATTTGTTCATTTTGGCCACTCTGACTGGCGTGAGGTGATACCTGAGTGTGGTTTTGATTTGTATTTCCCTGATAAGGAGCGACGTTGAACATCTTTTCATGTGCCTGTTGGCCATCCGGATGTCTTCTTTAGAGAAGTGTCTATTCATGTTTTCTGCCCATTTCTTCACTGGGTTATTTGTTTTTTGGGTGTGGAGTTTGGTGAGCTCTTTATAGATTTTGGATACTAGCCCTTTATCCAATATGTCATTTGCAAATATCTTTTCCCATTCCGTTGGTTGCCTTTTATTTAGTTTTGTTGGTTGTTTCCTTTGCTGTGCAGAAGCTTTTTATCTTCATAAGGTCCCAGTAATTCACTTTTGCTTTTAATTCCCTTGCCTTTGGGGATGTGTCGAGTAAGAGATTGCTACGGCTGAGGTCAGAGAGGTTTTTTCCTGCTTTCTCCTCTAGGGTTTTGATGGTTTCCTGTCTCACATGCAGGTCCTTTATCCATTTTGAGTTTATTTTTGTGAATGGTGTGAGAAAGTGGTCTAGTTTCAACCTTCTGCATGTTGCTGTCCAGTTCTCCCAGCACCATTTGTTAAAGAGACTGTCTTTTTTCCATTGGATGTTCTTTCCTGCTTTGTCAAAGATGAGTTGACCATACGTTTGTGGGTCTAGTTCTGGGGTTTCTATTCTATTCCATTGGTCTATGTGTCTGTTTTTGTGCCAAAACCATGCTGTCTTGATGATGACAGCTTTGTAGTAGAGGCTAAAGTCTGGGATTGTGATGCCTTCTGCTTTGGTCTTCTTCAAAATTACTTTGGCTATTCGGGGCCTTTTGTGATTCCATATGAATTTTAGGATTGCTTGTTCTAGTTTCGAGAAGAATGCTGGTGCAATTTTGATTGGGATTGCATTGAATGTGTAGATAGCTTTGGGTAGTATTGACATTTTGACAATATTTATTCTTCCAATCCATGAGCAGGGAATGTCTTTCCATTTCTTTATATCTTCTTCAATTACCTTCATAAGCTTTCTATAGTTTTCAGCATACAGATCTTTTACATCTTTGGTTAGATTTATTCCTAGGTATTTTATGCTTCTTGGTGCAATTGTGAATGGGATCAGTTTCTTTATTTGTCTTTCTGTTGCTTCATTGTTAGTGTATAAGAATGCAACTGATTTCCGTACATTGATTTTGTATCCTGCAACTTTGCTGAATTCATGTATCAGTTCTAGCAGACTTTTGGTGGAGTCTATCGGATTTTCCATGTATAATATCAAGTCATCTGCAAAAAGCGAAAGCTTGACTTCATCTTTGCCAATTTGGATGCCTTTGATTTCCTTTTGTTGTCTGATTGCTGATGCTAGAACTTCCAGCACTATGTTAAACAACAGCGGTGAGAGTGGGCATCCCTGTCGTGTTCCTGATCTCAGGGAAAAAGCTCTCAGTTTTTCCCCGTTGAGGATGATGTTAGCTGTGGGCTTTTCATAAATGGCTTTTATGATCTTTAAGTATGTTCCTTCTATTCCGACTTTCTCAAGGGTTTTTATTAAGAAAGGGTGCTGGATGTTGTCAGAGGCCTTTTCTGCATCGATTGACAGGATCATATGGTTCTTCTCTTTTTTTTGTTATGTATCATTTTTTTTTGTTATGTATCACATTTGTGATACAATGTAATGTATCACATTGATTGATTTGCAAATGTTGAACCAGCCCTGCATCCCAGGAATGAATCCCATTTGATCATGGTGATTAATTCTTTTTATATGCCGTTGAATTCGATTTGCTAGTATCTTATTGAGAATTTTTGCATCCATATTCATCAGGGATATTGGCCTGTAGTTCTCTTTTTTTACTGGGTCTCTGTCTGGTTTAAGAATCAAAGTAATACTGGCTTCATAGAATGAGTCTGGAAGTTTTCCTTCCCTTTCTATTTCTTGGAATAGCTTGAGAAGGATAGGTATTATCTCTGCTTTAAACGTCTGGTAGAACTCCCCTGGGAAGCCATCTGGTCCTGGACTCTTATTTGTTGGGAGATTTTTGATAACCGATTCAATTTCTTCGCTGGTTATGGGTCTGTTCAAGCTTTCTATTTCCTCCTGATTGAGTTTTGGAAGAGTGTGGGTGTTTAGGAATTTGTCCATTTCTTCCAGGTTGCCCAATTTTTTGGCATATAATTTTTCATAGTATTCCCTGATAATTGTTTGTATCTCTGAGGGATTGGTTGTAATAATTCCATTTTCATTCATGATTTTATCTATTTGGGTCATCTCCCAAATAATAATTGGGATAATTGTTTGTATCTCTGATTGGTTGTAATAATTCCATTTTCATTCATGATTTTATCTATTTGGGTCATCTCCCTTTTGGTTTTGAGAAGCCTGGCTAGAGGTTTGTCAATTTTGTTTATTTTTTCAAAAAACCAACTCTTGGTTTCGTTGATCTGCTCTACAGTTTTTTTAGACTCTATATTGTTTATTTCTGCTCTAATCTTTGTTATTTCTCTTCTTCTGCTGGGTTTAGGCTGTCTTTGCTGTTCTGCTTCTATTTCCTTCAGGTGTGCTGTTAGATTTTGTATTTGGGATTTTTCTTGTTTCTTGAGATAGGCCTGGATTGCAATGTATTTTCCTCTCAGGACTGCCTTTGCTGCGTCCCAAAGCATTTGGATTGTTGTATTTTCATTTTCGTTTGTTTCCATATATTTTTTAATTTCTTCTCCAATTGCCTGGTTGCCCCACTCATTCGTTAGTAGGGTGTTCTGTAACCTCCATGCTTTTGGAGGTTTTCCAGACTTTTTCCTGTGGTTGATTTCAAGCTTCGTAGCATTGTGGTCTGAAAGTATGCATGGTATAATTTCAATTCTTGTGAACTTATGAAGGGCTGTTTTGTGGCCCAGTATATGATCTATCTTGGAGAATGTTCCATGTGCACTCGAGAAGAAAGTATATTCTGTTGCTTTGGGATGCAGAGTTCTAAATAGATCTGTCAAGTCCATCTGATCCAATGTCTCATTCAGGGCCCTTGTTTCTTTATTGACCGTGTGTCTAGATGATCTATCCATTTCTGTAAGTGGGGTGTTAAAGTCCCCTGCAATTACCACATTCTTATCAATAAGGGTGCTTATGTTTATGAGTAATTGTTTTATATATTTGGGGGCTCCGGTATTCGGCGCATAGACATTTATAATTGTTAGCTCTTCCTGATGGATAGACCCTGTAACTATTATATAATGTCCTTCTTCATCTCTTGTTACAGCCTTTAATTTAAAGTCTAGTTTGTCTGATATAAGTATGGCTACTCCAGCTTTCTTTTGGCTTCCAGTAGCATGATAAATAGTTCTCCATCCCCTCACTCTCAATCTAAAGGTGTCCTCAGGTCTAAAATGAGTCTCTTGTAGACAGCAAATAGATGGGTCTTGTTTTTTTATCCATTCTGATACCCTACGTCTTTTGGTTGGCGCATTTAATCCATTCACATTCAGTGTTATTATAGAAAGATACGGGTTTAGAGTCATTGTGATGTCTGTACGTTTTATGCTTGTAGTGTTGTCTCTGGTACTTTGTCTCACAGGGTCCCCCTTAGGATCTCTTGTAGGGCTGGTTTAGTGGTGACAAATTCCTTCAGTTTTTGTTTGTTTGGGAACACCTTTATCTCTCCTTCTATTCTAAATGACAGACTTGCTGGATAAAGGATTCTCGGCTGCATATTTTTTCTGTCTAGCACACTGAAAATCTCGTGCCAATTCTTTCTGGCCTGCCAAGTTTCAAAAGAGAGATCAGTCACGAGTCTTATACGTCTCCCTTTATATGTGAGGGCACGTTTATCCCTTGCTGCTTTCAGAATTTTCTCTTTATCTTTGTATTTTGCCAGTTTCACTATGATATGTTGTGCAGAAGATCGATTCAAGTTCTGTCTGAAGGGAGTTCTCTGTGCCTCTTGGATTTCAATGCCTTTTTCCTTCCCCAGTTCAGGGAAGTTCTCAGCTATGATTTCTTCAAGTACCCCTTCAGCACCTTTCCCTCTCTCTTCCTCCTCTGGGATACCAATTATGCGTATATTATTTCTTTTTAGTGTATCACTTAGTTCTCTAATTTTCCCCTCATACTCCTGGATTTTTTTATCTCTCTTTCTCTCAGCTTCTTCTTTTTCCATAACTTTATCTTCTAGTTCACCTATTCTCTCCTCTGCCTCTTCAATCCGAGCTGTCGTCGTTTCCATTTTGTTTTGCATTTCGTTTAAAGCGCTTTTCAGCTCCTCGTGACTGTTCCTTAGTCCCTTGATCTCTGTAGCAAGAGATTCTCTGCTGTCCTCTATACCAAGCCCAGCGATTAATTTTATGACTATTATTCTAAATTCACTTTCTGTTATATTATTTAAATCCTTTTTGATCAGTTCATTAGCTGTTGTTATTTCCTGGAGATTCTTCTGAGGGGAATTCTTCCGTTTGGTCATTTTGGATAGTCCCTGGAGTGGTGAGGACCTGCAGGGCACTTCCCCTGTGCTGTGGTGTATAACTGGAGTTGGTGGGCGGGGCCGCAGTCAGTCCTGATGTCTGCCCCCAGCCCACCGCTGGGGCCACAGTCAGACTGGTGTGTGCCTTCTCTTCCCCTCTCTCCTGGGGCGGCATTCACTGTGGGGTGGCGTGGCCCGTCTGGGCTACTTGCACACTGCCAGGCTTGTGGTGCTGGGGATCTGGCGTATTAGCTGGGGTGGGTAGGCAAGGTGCACGGGGGCAGGAGGGGAAGGCTTAGCTCGCTTTTCCTTAGGTGATCCACTTCAGGAGGGGCCCCTCTTCCGTGGGCCTCTCGTCTGCGCTTGGCTCCGGAGACTCCGTTCTGCTAATCCTCTGGCGGTTTTCTGGGTTATTTAGGCAGGTGTAGGTGGAATCTCAGTGATCAGCAGGACACGCGGTGAGCCCAGCGTCCTCCTATGCCGCCATCTTCTTCTGCTTCTACATTTTCTTCTTTTGTTTCCTTTATATAATTATTATACATTTTATTTTTTCTTTCAGTATTGTATTAGAAATTCTAGTAATATATGACTAGAATTAGTGATATGAAATTTTCCTCATTCCAATTTTGAGAGGAAAGTTTTCGTTCACTACTAAGTATGTTGTTTGCTGCAAAGATTTGGTTTTTGTAATTATGTAACTTCTACAGCTTAAGTAATATGTCTTCTTTCCTTGTTTGCTAAGAGTTTTTTTCCATAAATGAGCATTAAATTGTATAAAATCTGATTAGTCTTCATACATTGAAGTGTATCTTTTTTTCCCTTTTTTGAGAATTTGGAAAATTACATTGATTTTTAAAAATAGCTTATTTATTTTTGAGAGAGAGAAGGAGAGAGAGAGAGAGAGAGAGAGAGAGAAAACAAGCGGGGGAGGGGTAGGGAGATGAGGGGACAGAGGATCTGAAGTGGAGTCTGCACTGAGAGTAGTGAGCCCAATGCAGGGCTCAAACCCATTAATCATGAGATCATGACCTGAGCTGAAGGCAGACGCTTAACCAACTGAGCCACCCAAGCACCCCTACATTGATATTGTTTTAAATTTAAATCACTTTTATACTCTGGGATTAAATTTAATTTTGTTATCATGTATGTAATGCTTTATTATATTTTTTTAGTTGCTAACTTTTGTTACATATTTTGCATCTATGTTCATGAGTAAGATTGCTTCTATAGTTTTTTTTTTTTTTCTTTTGGTGTTCTTTAAAGCTTTTGATAGCATACTTATATCATGTAGTTGGGAAATGTTTCCTATTTTTTCCAATCTATAAAAAAATATTTATAAGATTGGTATTATTTCACCCTTAAATGTTCAGAAAGATTCACCAGTTAAGCACATTTGATGTAAAGATTTTTCTTGTGGAAAATGTTTAGTTATAGATTTAATTTTTTAAGTTAAATATAAGACTAATGAGATTGTCTATTTCATTTTGAATCAATTGGGATAAGTTTAACTATAATGTCCCTAAAGTCCATCATGGTCTTGTTTCTGTCATTCTTAATATCAATGTTACGTATTGTTTATTTTAAATTAGACTTTATAGGGCTCAACATATTAGTCTTTCCTTAAAAAATGTTTGATTATTATATATGTGATTTCTACTGCAGTGTTTCATTGTTTTTTGTTCTTTTCTTTTGAAAAGTCAGGTGTCATCCTTATTGTTGCATAATTGAAGATACTATCTTTTTTTTTCCTATAGCTTCACTAAGATTTTCTTTGTCCTATGTTTTTTAGTAGTGTTTCTATGATGTGCTTTGTGAGTTTTTAAAACTTATTTGTACTAGTTGGAGCTTATATTTGATGTCTTTCATCAACTTCAAGAAAACCTTAGCCTTTTTCTTTTCAAATATGGCTCTGTTCAATTCTCTTTTCTCCTCCTGAGTCTCCAATTTTATATAAGAACATAATTATATATAAAAGTGAAATGTGTATAATTTTATATGTAAAACTGATATATGTATAACATACATACATACCACTTATGCTCTCTTGTTTCACTTTGCTTTCATCTATATTTTTCCTCATGCTTTAATTAGGATGTATCCTACAACATTATTTTTCAATTTGCTGAAACTTTTCTCAACAATGTCCAGTTGGCTGATGAACACACATGTTGAGTTCTTAAACTCAGTATTATTTATTTATTTATTAAAAATGTTTTTAGTGTTTTATTTATTTTTGAGAGAGAGAGAGAGAGAGCGCGAGTGAGAGCATGAGTGGAGGAGGTAGCAGAGAGAGAAGGAGAATGCAAAGTAGGCTCCAAGCTCTAAGCTGTCAGCGCAGAGCCCAAGGCGGGGCTCAAAATCATGACCTGAGCTGCAGTCAGACACTTAACCGACTGAGCCACCCAGGTGCCCCTTTATTTAAATTTTTTTTTCATGTTTTATTTACTTTGCATTTTTTTCTTCCTAGAATTTATTTCTTATCTTATTCAAAATTAATTCTAGTTCTTTAGTGAAATGTTCAATCTCATCATCTATTTTCTAGAATTTATAAACCATTTCATTCCAAAGCAATCCAGGGTATTAATGTATACAACTGACCATTATTACTCTGGTTGTCCATTGATATACTAGTAAATCATGCATAGCCATCACTCTGATTATGTGGTTAAGCAATACATTATTGTCGGTCATTTCCTAGGAGTAAACACATTTTGTACTTGACCTTTTGAGTAATTATAAAGTTTTAAAGAGAGGTGAAATGATTTAATGGGTTACTAAGTATATGAAAGTTGGGGTTCACCTACTTATTTTCTACTTTATGAAATCATGATTTGTTAAAATGGAGATAGAACTAGTGAAAAAATATTATAGTAGTAATAGCTATAAATTGCTTTTATGGGTTTTGTATCTTACTCAAGTGATTAAAGCATGTTAATTTCAGATTTTGTAGTTCTCCAAGTCATTTGGAACTGAGTGTATTATTGAGTGGAAATAAATATAACTTAGTCATTAAAATTAGACCAGCAGCATTGACCTCAGACCTGACAGAGAAATAAAATTATGTATGATTTTAGTGAAACCAGTCACAGATCTATTGTTCATTAAAAAAAATCTACTTCTCTTCCCTGCTGCTACAAATGGTAGGGTTGAGCAGTTTGACTATAATTCATTTAGAAGAAGACAGAACTTTTTATTACATGATTAGAAACAAGAAGCACAGTCCTAGGAGATATGAAAGTGACTTTAAATTCATGCTGAAATAACTGATACCATTCCCATCTTCTCAATGCAGAGTGCTAACCACTCTATTATCATAAGACCCAATTCAAAAGTAGGTTTGAATCTAAGTTATGTTACTGAGGAGAGTTTCATAGACTTCTCTTCATAATTTTTCTCTGATAGTTTCTCTACTTTAGTCTTAAATTAATTTTAGGGGTGCTTGGGTGGCTCAGTCAGTTAAGCTTTTGATTTTGGCTCAGGTCATGATCTCACAGTTTGTGAGATCGAGCCCTGCATCAGGCTCTGCATTGTCAGCACAAAGCCTACTTGGGACTTTTTCCCTCTTTCTTTCTCTGCCCCTCTCCCACATGTGCTCTCTCTCTCTCTCTCACAATAAATAAATAAACTTAAGAAGAATCAGTTTAGATGTGTGTGCTCTGTTCTTGTGAAACAATATAAAGAAAATTAAAAATTGCTGTCTGAATGTTAGCTAAACACACTGGCAGTTTGAGATGAAGAAGATATTAGTCTTGACCTGGCTATATCAATTGTATTTATGTATTTATCACAGGTTGGCTTTAACCAAGAAAACAGTTACATATCCTCTGTCCCTGTTGTTTGTACATATTTGTCTTAATGTTTAAGCAGCTATGATCATCTTTTTTCTAGTATATTCTGTTTTCCTGTGCTATTCTTGCTGTTTATCTACATAAGTCTGCTGCATTTCCAGTTTGTCACATAAGATTACCCAGTTAGTTGGGGTGCCTAGGTGGTTCAGTAGGTTGGGCATCTGACTTCAGCTCAGGTCATGATCTCACAGTATGTGAGTTTGAGCCCCGCATTGGGCTCTGTGCTGACAGCTCAGAGCCTGGAGCCTGCTTCAGATTCTGTGTCTCCCTCTCTCTCTCTGCCCCTCCCCTGCTTATGCTCTGTCGCTCTCTGTCTCAAAAATAAATTTAAAAAAACATTAAAAAAAAAGATTACCCAGTTAGCTTGGAAGGACATACTCCAACAGCTAGGACTCTTTTAGTCATCAGTATGGAAATTGGTTGATTTTCAGGAATCCATCTGATGATCCTTGTTAATGATAAAATAAATGTAGGTGAGATGAATAATGTATATTTCATCATTTCATAGAAAATGTGACTATATTAAGTTGATGTAATTCTTTCAAATCTCATTTATTTGGTGCCTCCTAAATGCTTTTTACATATTTCAATACTTATGTGACATTTTCCTTAGGTTATTTCATAGGAAAAAATGAAGAGAAAATAGAATTTAAAAGCATTTTCTCATCTGTTTGAAAGATAACTTTAGCACATTATCAGGGAACTTTAAGGGTTTGGCTTTTTTTTTCTCTGAGAGGAATAAAAGAAAGATGTGGGCTGGAGGAAAAACAACTTTATCTTTTTTCATATTCTATTAGTAAAAAATATGAATCTTCTTTGTTACCATGTACTCTGAAACACCAATTTTAAGTGTCAGTTCTCTACTTGGACACACACATTTTTGGTAATTTTTCACATAGTATTCAATATATTTGCCATATTTTGGCTACTTAATTATTCCTTTCCTCCACCTGAAATAGATATTTATTCTTTCTCAGTTTATTAAATGTTTAGTTTCTGCTTAGGTTATGATCTCCTGGTTCAGCAGTTTGATCCCCACATGAGGCTCTCTGCTGTTAGCACAGATCCTGCTTCAGATCCTCTGTCTCCCCTTCCATGTCCTTCCACTGCTTGCTCTCTCTCTCTCTCTCAAAAATAAACATTTAAAAAATATAGTGCAAGATGTCCATATTTATATTTCTGTATATAGTGCAATAGTGTAGCCTCTTTTCCAGTAACTCATTTTTGTTTGTTGAATGGGCGTAAATGTAAATATATAATTTGAAATTGAAAAATGAAATATGTAATTTGAAATTGGTTGTGTGGTGGATGCTGTGATGCTCCATCCAAACCACCCTTTGGAAATGAAATACTATATTTTTCAAGCTCCTGGACTCTTTAGCAGCAGCAAACCCTCATCTGTCAGATACCTACAAGAGTTGAGTTGAAGAGAGTTGCCTTATCCATGGTCAAGTCTACTTCCTGGGTAGCCAGCATCCAGAGAGGAGGGAGTATAAAGACCTGGCCCCATTTATCAAACTCAAGAAAATGTTGAAGGGATTTTCCTGCTTCACATCTCCTATTGGGCAGGATTGGCTAAGGAGGATTTCACTGAGGGAGCATTGCAGCTTAATTTCTCCCATGGCCTAATTTTGCTTCCTTCCGTACGCTTCCCTTCCACAGGTGTTGATCCCAGAACATTCTCTAATAAGCCTCCTGCTGGCTAATTTCTCTCTGAGTCGGCTTCCTGGGGAGCCCAACATGGTAAGTTGCCATTAACAGAATAAATACTAAGAACATTTCCAAATCTGTGTCTGAGCTACAACTCAGGTCATTAATTCAACAACACCTATTTAGTAAGATTACACTGCCTTTCATAAATGTAAGCTTTCCCTGTGTCTTTGTAGAATGGTTTCATTAGTTGATTTGATGGAGCTTGTTTTCTGATGTAAGTTAACAATGCAATTACTGGAGTTTATTCCTTCAGAATGTGAATTCTAGGATGCTGCAAATTGTTGAATATATCTCTACTCCTTATACTGACAAATGGGGAAATTGTCCTGGCCCCTTTTAACTACCATGTTGCTAACAACACAGTGATTAATGAAAACTGAGAACAGATAATGGTGATGGTGGGAAAAAGAGTTCAGTGACATCCCACTGCCCATCCGCATGCAATTTCTCCTTTACATCTTCTCTTTGTCTTTCCTATTTTTAAGTTGTAAGCGTACACAGAGGGGGAAAAAAAGATTACTAGCCTAAATTCTATTTAGATTATGGTTTTGCTTAGATATTAATGATTATTGCATTCAATTTAACTGAAAATTGAAGGGTTTCACCTACTGAAATATGCAATAGAAAGGGGAAAGCTGCTTGGAAGAAAAAACACAGGTTATAATTTTTATTTCTGCTATCTTCTGACACTTTTAGTGGCTTATGCCAACTGAATGGTTTTACAAAGTAAAACTAAGCAAATAAAAGCGAATGGGGATATATAGAGAAATACTTAAGTAGCCCTGTCAACGACAGACTGACAAAGTAATATAAATATTTGTCATGTTCTATAAGTATGTGGCACTCAATCAAAAGCCATTTAAACCTCGAAAGGACTAGAAACATAATATAATTGAATGGGACTATTTCAGTTTTACCTGTTTTCTTAGAATTTATTGTGTTGTATTTTTTATTGCTTTTTTTCCAGATGTGGATTTTTAACTTCTAAATTCATATTTAAGTATTAGCTTTTAAATGTTTCGTCAGAATTTGTACCACTGGCATATACACAAAAAGGTTTAATAGTGTTTAGATTTCTGTCCTGACTCATATAATTTACACTAGAAGTTTCTTGGTAAATCACTACTTTTTCATACCCTCATAAATAAATAGAAATTTGTCTACAATTTACTGACTGAAGTTAAATTATGTCTTTTAAGTATATATGCAATAATCTTAGAAAACTAACACTCATATGAAATGCACAGGCAGACTGGTGTCATCAAAGCTTCAGGTCTGTGGTACCATTTGTTAAGTTCTTTAAAAGTTTTAGTGAAATGTGTTTACTCAAAATCAAAAAGGTAAACTCAGAAAATGCTGAGATTTTATTGAGACAAAAGTAGTCTTATTTGAAGATTGATATTTTAGCTGGCCAGGTTGTGATAGTCCTATTTAATTTTATTTCTTTTTTTAATGGATGAAGTTTCAGGACATATCTCAGAAAGAATTGTCTTGATAACTGCTACCAGATGATTAGACCAACATTATGCGATTGGGCCAAATGATTTCAGGCACATATGACTGAGAAATGGAAAATATCCCATTTAATATGCTTACACAATTTATTTAAAAACATCATCTATTTAGGGGCACCCAGGTGTCTCAGTTGGTTGAGCATCTGACTCTTGATTTCATCTCAGCTTAGGTCATGATTCCAGGGTTGTGGGATCGAGCCCCACATTGGGCTCTGTGCTGAGTGTGGAGCCTGCTTAAGATTCTCCCTCTCTCTCTCTCCCTTCCTCCCTCCCTCTGCCCCTTCCCCCCCACTCGCTTACTCTCTCTTTCTCTGAAATAAAATTAAATAAGTAAATAAATAAATAAATAAATAAATAAGAAAAACATCATGTATTTATTTATTAGGCCAATGACAGGCCACTATAAGACCCTTAGCCAGATTTGTATTCTAGCAGTCACTTTATTTTCAAATACAAGTGTTTAGCTTCTCTAAAGCAAATAAGTGAGGGAAAGAAAAAGGCTTCTAGGACATTTCTCAGTGTGGTTTGTGTGGAATATCTGTATCAATGCTTCTGCTTCTGTGTAGCTGCTAAAAATGTTGGCTGCATAATATGCTGTGGTTTCTTTTATTTTTTTTAACGTTTGTTTATTTTTGAGACAGAGAGAGACAGAGCATGAACGGGGGAGGGTCAGAGAGAGGGAGACACAGAATCTGAAATAGGCTCCAGGCTCTGAGCTGTCAGCACAGAGCCCAACGCGGGGCTGGAACTCACGGACCGTGAGATCATGACCTGAGCCGAAGTTGGCCACCTAACCGACTGAGCCACCCAGGCATCCCTGCTGTGGTTTCTAAATACCAATATGTAGCCTCCAAATGTAGTAGGAATAGTGGATGGGCAGAGAGTGCTGGGCATGGTGCCCCAGTGCCCAAATACTCATCACTGATGCCCCTATAGGGTGCAGATGATGATACCTTTCCCAATCCTAACATACAGGAAGCTACAACACCTGGAACAGGATAATTGGATGCTTTTTAATCCTATTTGTAACCATCAGATATTTGCAGTTTATCTGGTTTAGGTAGATTCTTAATAAGTTTTGCATTGAATGAATGGAATTCATTCTAGTCTCTGCTGGCCACTGACTCACTTAACAAGATACTTCTTCATTTCTCTGCACTTCATTTTCCTCATTTCTAGACTGAGATTGATAACAATACTTTTCCTTAGCGGTTTTTCTAAGGTGAGGTAAGATGATATATGAACTCCCTCTGGAAATGAACAACCTACAAACAATTGTAAGAGTGAAAGATTAGAAATGTGTATGTATAAGTCTTCTTTTCTCATAAGTTCAGATATTAATATTTTAGAAATAAAAAGCAGTGCCAACTTTTTCATTGACGTAGTATTAATCAATAAAGTAGGTAGTCTTGGAGAAATATTTTTATGGGACTCAATCTCCTTTTTTTTAAGTGTAGCTTATGAATACTAAATATTTTAACATCTTTTTCTCGTGAAAAAAGGCATGTAAGCTGTGAAGTGGTCAGATGTCCTTTTACATTTTGGATCTTGCTTGCATATCCACATTCAACTGCATTTATTTATGTGGTATTCATTCAAAGACTGTCAAATTCTAATCTCTTCACTGAGGTCAAAACTTACAGATATAATTTCCTACTTGAATTCTCACTAGAGTATCTTGTATAAATCCCAAACTAACGATGAAAACAAATATGCATATATATAAGTAAATAATAAATTATAATATTTTAATTTTGGTGTTCCTCCCTCATATACAAATGCCTTTACCTCCCTCATTCTATTTACTGAGTAGTATTCTACTCTATGGAGGTACCAGAGTTTGTTTTTCTATTTACCAGATAAAGGTCATTGGAGTTGCTTCTAGTTTTTAGTATTTATTGAAAAAAATACTGTAAGCATTTGCATGAACATTTTTGTGTGAACAGTAGCCACCCTTCCTCAAAGAAAAGAAGAGAAACAAAGGTGTTGAATGTCTTTTCTGGAGAGAGATTTGGAAAAGTTCATCAGTACCTGTACTGCACTGTCTGAATTTGGACCGTGTGGTAACTTT
Source organism: Leopardus geoffroyi (assembly GCF_018350155.1). Taxonomy (NCBI): domain Eukaryota; kingdom Metazoa; phylum Chordata; class Mammalia; order Carnivora; family Felidae; genus Leopardus; species Leopardus geoffroyi. Next base: position 94,197,325 of record NC_059336.1, on the reverse strand, counting down.
TTATTTAAAAACAAAAAAACAAATAACCAAAAACTTATTCAATGGTCAATAACTTAGGTCAATACATGTCCTATGAAGTCTTTGTCTTCCTCTCCAATCTGATCACATTTCTCCCCTTATTTTCCATTCTCATCCCTCTATCTGTTCTTTAAATGTTAAAAAAAACCTTTCAGACAAGGTTTTCATTCTTTGGAAATATATTCTCCACTTCTTCTTCCCTTTAACGTGGCTCATTCTTAGACCCTTTCACATCTTGGCTTAGATATTACTACTCATAGCTAACTTTCCTTCCTTGACTCTTCAGGCCAGGTTAAGGTTTTTGGTCACATTGTCTTGGCAGCTGTGGCATTTCCTTTGCAACAGTGATGTGCTATTTAGGATACTTCCTGTTGTAAGTGGGGAAACCATCTCAATAAGAAAAAAAGATACTTTAGTGTCTCCTGTAATAGGCAAGTTCAAGTTTAGGGCCTGATTCGGGTATGGCTGCACTGAGAAACAAGTTTCCAGTATGACTGTCTTGAGTTTTGTTGTCTTTCTTGGATTTCACAGAGAAATCTCTAGCAGTCATCCTTCCAACTTCAAATCTAGTGGTAATAGAGAATACCTTTCTTCACGTGTGAACTAGTCTCCTTATGACTCATTCAGTCTAGTTATGCCATATTCTCACTTCAAAAGTAATTAGTGAAATTGGGGGGATGCAATGCTTTTGGAAGGCCCATCTAAAGGTATTGTTTGCATGAAGATTCCCCAGCTCTTATTGGAACTGTCTCATGACAATAGACAGAAATTCCATCATTTGAGTTTGGCACATGGGTGTTTTTATAGCTGCTCTAGGGAGAGTAAGAGTAGGCTTAGAATGCAAATATTGTTTAGAGAATGTCCTCACTAAGTTTAGTAGAAAATTTTCAATAATTGTGGTAGGAAAATGGTTGAAAAAAACAAATATAAAAATATGAATGCTTTATATCTTGGCAAGTATTTTTGAAGAATGAATCCACAATGGTAAATTAAAGGAAGCATATTGAGCCTACACCAGGGCTCCTATGTACCCACAAAGTCTGGAACACTAAAAGAAAACTTTTGTTAAAAATAAAATCAGGGGTGCCTGGGTGGCTCAGTTTGTTAAGCATCTGACTCTTGATTTCAGCTCAGGTCATGATCTCATGGTTTGTGAGTTGAGCTCCATGTTAGGCTCTGCACTGTTAGTGTAGAGCCTGCTTGAGATTCCCTCTCTTCCTGTCTCTTTACTCCTTCCCTGCTGTCTCCCTCTCAAAATAAATAAGTAAACCTTAAAAAGAAAATCAAAATTTACATAACATATTCATTCCATTGTGACTGAGTACACTCTTTTTTCTTTTAATGTTTATTTATTTATTTATTTTGAGAAAGAGAGCTTTGAATGGTCAGAGAGAGAGGGAGAGAAAGGGAGATTCCCAAGTAGGCTCTGCACTATCAGCACAGAGCCCGATGCGGGGCTTGAACTAACGAACTGTAAGATCATGACCTAAGCCAAAACCAAGAGTCCATCGCTTAACCAATTGAGACACTGGCACCCCTAACTGAATACATTCTTAATGCAGTTCAGTTATTCATTCCATTGTAAATAGCAAGTAGAAAAATCGATATTTCCAGAAAAAAAATGACAAAGTCCAATGGTTGAATTCTTGAGAAAGTAATTTATAGATGTCCACCACAAAATTCAGTCTTGAGAAGTAAGAAGACTTTTAGAAAAGCTTTCCCTTCAAACCTTTATGTACTTTATTAAATTCAAAATTGGTGACTGAAATGATGGTTTCACAGAAATTCTATGATAACTTTAAAAGAATTAAGTAAAAGCTCAACAATACATACAATTCTTACAAGCTGTAAGTATTTGTTACCTATCAATATCACAATTACAGATTAATAAAAGATAGTTTTCTTATGACTGCTAATTATGTACACATCATTGCCTGAGTAACTACATGAAGACAACTGGCTTTGAGGAAGCATATTGAAGTGTTTCACATACCAAAACATATAGGAATTTATGAATTGGTCTGATAATGGTCTCAAAGAAATTTCAGTCTGGTTCCCTTATCCCTATCTTACTTGAAGTGGGTATATGATTTCCACTGTATGCTTGGGTACTTTAATGAGAAAAGTCAAGATGCCCAAAGAATTTGGTATGTCTTAAGCCATCACTGTGCATCAAATTGTTGCACAGTTGAGTTGCTGGTATGTGAGAAGTGAACATGTATGAAGGAGACTAGGAATTTTTGCCTAGAGATTTCTGTGGGTTTAGAATGGTTCATTTCTCTGGAGTCTCACTTCTTCCAAAATGTTGAGTTTGTCTGGCACAACTATGTATTTGGAGGAGTAAGTCTGTCTTGGTTATTAGTATGTATAGAGTGGTACCTTTGTTTGGACTTGTTTTGGTGTTGGCTGTACTAACTTCCCATATCCTCCAAATTTCAAGCAAGGCCTGTTCTTCTAGCTGGTAATGAGACTCAAGGGAAATGTGGTGGTGGGTCTTGCTGGGACTTAGATTCTCAGTGCTCCAGCATGGTCCTTGGTGTAAATATTCAGCCCATTAGAAGCATCCCAGTCCCATGAATGGCAAGTGCAATGGCATCTGTCATAACTATACCCTCCCTGCCACAATTCTGTTGTACACATTCAGTAGTCCCTAAAGGAACACTGAGACCACTGTTAATTCTGCCCTAGACTCATCCTCTCATAGTACCTCTAATTGAGTCTGAAGGCTTCTAAACAGCTGTGATTTCAATAGCTGCCTTCCTGTCTTTACATCTTCAAAGAGTGAGGGCTTTTAGGAGGTTGAAAAACTGGCTTATCCAGCCAGAGGCAGGCCCCATCATTAGAGAGTTTGGGCTCCTACCCAGGCTTACCAGTCAAAGGCTACCTAACCTCAAAACAGTTAACCTCTTTAAACTTTAAGGATAATTAATAATAGTAATAGTAATAATAACAATACCTAAACAACAGGGTTATTGTAAAAATTCAATTAGTCCCAAATTCAGTTAGTTACAAAGCAGTTTCTGAAATACAGTAAGAATTTAAAAAAATGGTAGGGGCGCCTGGGTGGCCTAGTCAGTTAAGTGCCCGACTATTGGTTTCGACTCAGGTCATGATCTCCTGGTTTCTTGAGTTTGACTCTGTGCTGGTAGCATGGAGACTGCTTGGGATTCTCTCTCCCTCTCTCTGCCCCTCCCCCACTTGTGCTATTTCTGTCTCTCTCAAATAAATAAAAAAATAAAACAAAAAACGGAATAAAAAATGGTAGCTATTTCTCCTTAGTCATATTTCTCTAAGTTTCAGTTGTGTGTGATTTTCATGTCATCATTGGAAGCTTATGTGGTCATTGATTGGCTAAACTTTTGTGGTAGGCAGAATTCTAAGACGAGCCCCAAGATTCCTGCCTCTGGAATGAACATGCCTTGAATGTTATAAAAATATTTAATATTATATATAATAATGAATTATTATAAAATAATATATAATTATTCAAGGTTAAGTGAACATGCTTGAGTAATCCTCTTTCCTTGTGTGTGAGTGGGGTTTGTGAATATGACAGGATTTTACTTCTATGATGATGTTATCTTGTATGGATGGCGAAAGAGATTCTGCAGAAGTAATTAAACTCTAATCAGTTGACTTTGATTTAAGCAAAAAGGAGACTATCCTGAATGGGCATGATAACCAATAAACCAGGTAAAATCTTTAAAATGACTTCACAGAAGCCGAAGAGATTAGAGACATTCTCCTGATGTCTTAAAGGGCAGCAAAAAAGGAAGGTAAGGAAGGCAATGTCAGACAGCCTGTAGATGCTGAATGTCTCAGTCCTATAGACACAGGGAACTAAATTCTCCCCAAAACTAGTGAGTAAAATAAACTCTGAGACTTAGATGAGACACCCTAATTTCAGCCTGTTTAGACCCAGGGTAGAGGATCCAGCTAATCTGTACCCAGATATTTGAACCATAGAAACTGTGAGCTAATGATAAATATTGCTTTAAACCAGTAAGTTTGTGGTACTTTGTTAGGCAGCAGTAGAAAACTAATACAAGGGATTATATGAAAACCATGCTGAGCCAAATTTTATGTGTATGTCCTGATAAAATTATTTTAATACAAATAATACCCAAACCCATTGATTTTAATTGGAAAAGCAAGTAAAAAGAAAGAAATTGTCCCATATATAATAAGAAAGTCCCAATATTGACTGCATTTCCTAAAAATATTAGGATTCAATTAGCCACTGCAGTATTTGTAAAGTTGTTATTTCAGGAAGAGAAATTGCTTTGTTATGCAATATCAACATCGTAAGATAGTTCCTACTGCTTTTCCAGAGTCAAATATATGTTAAGAACTGATTTGCAGCTGTTATAAAGAAGGGAATTTACAAGCTTTTAGCTATTTTGCTATTACTTTATTGTTTAGGATATCATGGGGAAAAGGATATAAAATGGGAGTATTTTCATTCTGTTTATGATTCCCTTCTTATATGGAGAGAGAAGTCATCAGTGTGTCTGTTCTTATAGTTAAATCTTACAGGCTTTACTGAAAATCGAAGAGCAATAAAAGCAGATGGTAGTTTTACTTGAGAAATGTTTATCTTAGCTCCACTTCTCAGGTTGTGTAGACATATATGGACATAAAATAACCTAGGGCAGTACTGACTTGTCTCACTTCATTTAAATGGTGGCACTCCTGGGAAAAAAGATGGTTGTGTATACTCTCAACATCATGATTTGCACCCATTTATTTAATTCCCATTCTGGTCAAGTTTTTATTTAAATATCAAATAAGTATAAGTCTTCAGGAAACATTTGTATCATCACTAGAGGACAGTAAAATCAGCGTCCACAGAAGAAAAGAAAATCCTTCAGGATATAATAGCACAGAAAAAAGTGAGGGTTAGAGGGAAAGGTTGATTTTATTCTTAACTTGTTAAAAAAATAAACATTACAAGGTATATGCAGATGGGATTTCCAAAATTTTATTATTTTAATGTAATCTTATGATTTTCCCCAAATTTTTATTATCAGTGAATCTAAGACTACAGAGATGATATTGCATAGGCTGGTCAGGCTGGTGAAAATCTCAATGCTGAGAATACTTTTAAGAAATAAAATGAGGGGGCGCCTGGGTGGCGCAGTCGGTTGAGCGTCCGACTTCAGCCAGGTCACGGTCTCGCGGTCCGTGAGTTCGAGCCCCGCGTCGGGCTCTGGGCTGATGGCTCGGAGCCTGGAGCCTGTTTCTGATTCTGTGTCTCCCTCTCTCTCTGCCCCTCCCCGGTTCATGCTGTGTCTCTCTCTGTCCCAAAAATAAATAAACGTAAAAAAAAAAAAAAAAAAAAAAAAAATTTAAAAAAAAAAAAAAGAAATAAAATGAAAGCCTGCTTGTGGAAATACAATTACCCTTGCTTGAGACAAATTTCTTTCTTTCTTTTTTTAGTTTATTCATTTATTTTGAGAGAGAGAGAGAACACATGCACACACATGAGCAAGGGAAGGGCAGAGAGAGAGAATCCCAAGAAGGAATCCGTGCTGTCAGCACGGAGCCTGTTGTGGGGCTGGAAACCACCAACCATGAGATCATGACCTGAGCCAAATGATGCTGAAATGCCTGAGCCACCCAGGTGCCTGAGACAGATTTCTAAATAAAGTGGCCTCACCATAACACGGTTACGGTGCAGGCATGGTGCCTGCTACAGAAACGAATTAAGTCCTGGATACATTCAGGTTATCCCAACACAGAAAAATAATTAAAACAAAAAATAATATGTAAATAAAATATTAACAAATATATTCCAGCAGCCTAGTAGAAGATTAATTGAAAATGACCAGTTAAAGTATGTTCTCAGAATGCATGAATATTTATTTCCAAAGTACAGGTTTTCAACACAATATATTTCACCAGTGGCAAAATAGAAGCTAGTAAAACTGAGATACCTACCCATAGCAGTTGTTACACTTTGTTTAAAGTCTTCACCTACAAAATAAACTAGGTATTGAGGAGAAATCTAACTGGACACGTTGCCAGGGCTCTGAATTTTTGCCTTAGCTTTGGCATGGTAACCAAGTGGACAATGAAAATACACATGAAAAGTTCATTTTGGATGTTCATGTGAAAAATGTTAAGCTTTGGTGTAATTGTTTCAATTCCCTTAGAAAGATAAACACATGGTATCTGATTATGAGTCTTTAAAAAGACTTTTATGGAAAGCCTTGGTCCATATGATCCTGGTCTTTCTGACAAATCTCATAACATGTACTCCCATGGAAGAGTTGGAATCTCCCAGAAGGCTGATAGGTCCTTGAGAAGCATGGCCTATATAATTTTTTTAATGTTTATTTTATTTTCTAGAGAGAGAGAGTTAGAGTGTGGGGGAAGGGCCGAGAGAGGGTGACAGAGGATCTCAGGTAGGCTCTGTGCTGACAGCCGAAAGCTCAATGTGGGGCTGAAACTCATGAACTGTGAGATCCTGACCAGAGCCGAAGTCAGATGCTTAACTGACTGAGCCACCCAGACAACCCTGACCTATTTCATTTTTAATTAAAAACAGCATAGTTGCAAAATTATGAACACTGTCATGAAAAGAAGGGAACAGGGATGTGATTAATGCCAGAGGCAATCAACAAATGTCCACCAAAAAATTATATTGGAGTTCTTAATTTGATTTGCTGCAAATCTAGAATCTACTTTCTTTACCTTGGTAATATTGACAAAAAATTCATCAGTCATATTTTACAAGAAATCCTATTTTAATAACATAAAATGTATATTGAAAAAAGGTGAGGAAAATAAATTAACTAACTATTCAACTCAAGAATTTAAAATTAAAAAACATTCTAAGCCAGCTAAGGAAAACTAATGGGAAGGAAAAAGTTACGTTGAGACAAAACTTAAATAGCTTTAATAAGAACAGTGCAATACCAAATTGACTCAACTACCTAAATTGAATAAAATTTATGAAAATAACTGGAAATTTTAAAATTATCAAACAATTTTAAATAAAAAGAGATAGCCAACACAGTTTTACAGGTTGGATCATTCAAACATTCAAATAGTAGATAATTTCAAAATTATGTTTCCATTTTGAAAGAGAAAACATGATTGTAGATATAAAATCCTACAACCAAACACAACTCCAAAATCTAGTGTCACAGTACCCAAAATTTATTGGCACTTGGTGTATAGGCACCTCTCTCCGTGGGTATTGGTTTCAGATGGTGGTGGCTGGGACATCTGTGTTTTATTTCCATTATGATCAGCCTCCATCAGTCAGGGAATGTAAGCAGTGTCTTCCTATGAAGACTATGTCACTTTTGGATAAAATGCTGTGTTTTCAGTTTCTGTTCTCCTCCCCATCTTCTCCAACTTGTGTCTGCAAGGTTTTGAGGAGGGATCTTAGAGAAGTCTTGTGACCTTGAATCCACAAAGGAAGACTGGAGGTGTTTGTATTAACCAGGTGTCCTCTGCAGACTTGCTGGACTCTGCTCTGGAATGTCTAATCTAGACTCCTCCTGGACTGGTCACTCCTGGAGGAAGACATAATAATATCTGGCTTAGGGGGAGCATGATGTGCTCTGGCAGCCCCTGGTGGCGTCCCTAATCCTGGCCATTTACCTGTGTACTCAAAGTCTCCACACCTTACACATACCCTTCTTTTTAAGCTCAAGACTCTTCTGGTCCATGGGCTTTCTCAACACTTCTCTGCCGTCTTTCTGGTTACTTGGACAATGCTGGGTTCCTTTCTCATGATGGCCAGTGCATGGGAATGCAGACTGGCTTCTGACTTCCCCATCTAGCTGCTTTTTACCGATGCTGCTGCCTTGTTAACCTGGACCTTTGTGAAAAGTAAGGTCTGTGGTGCCTCCTCTAGAGGCCTGGAAAGGTGCCAGTAACCCTCAATGCTCTCAAGTTCCCCTAGATAGCTAATTATTTCTACCTCTGCCCCCATGTTTATTCTTCTGGGCAAGTTTAGAATGCAACTTATGTGCATCTGACCCTCTAATCTACCTAAATCTCCCTTCTTGAACTGTCTAGTGGAACCAGAAGTCTTAGGCTTTCCCCAAATCCTCTCAGTTTGGGGGAGGACCCACCTGATGCAATATTCCCCACTTATGTAATATTCTATGCTCATATAATCCAGAGATCTCACTTTTTATGCTTAAAGATATAATAATGGATTTCAGAAAATCCTTTTTCTCTGGACTGCTCTCTGCTTTCACAAATATGGTCTTGCTAAAGAGGTCATGCAAGTCAGCTTTATGATTCAAAGCTGATCAATGGCCTCTTTCTTTTAGGAAATAAGTAAAGATTTCAGAACATATAGATTTTCTGTGAAGATTAAATGATAAAAAGCAGGCCAAGTCCTCAGCATAGTGCTCATCATATAGTGATCATTCAGTGCATGTTGGCTGCTATGATTGTTGTGGTAATTCCCCTGTCATCGAGGGGAAATTCCTAATCGTTTCTTAAAAATTAATTTCTCTGCTCAGAGAATGCCTCTGAACATTGTTTTGGATATGGGCTTCATCAGCAAGGCTTTGCACAAACTTTTCTCTCATACCTTCCCTTTTTTCTTCTTTGTAAAATCTCTCTGGATTCCAGTGAATCTCTGCATGTTTCCTCTGCACACTCCCAATGGGGACTGACTCTCTTTTCATACCTTCCCCGCATTTCCCCCTGTGCTGATCTTTCCTGTATATTCTCTGCATAGTCTCACTGCATATTCCTCCCGCGTACTTTCCCTCCTGTCCAGCATTCTCCTAAACTGAACCAACAGAAGCAGTTAAATCCCTCTGTACTCTTTTGGATTTTTTTTTTTTTCTCCTTCACTTGGTTTCAGCTTCACCTACAAGAGTTAAACCTTACTTCTAATATATGTTTCTAATTCTTTACCTCCTTTTGTGATCCTAGTATGCTTTCTGCCACATTTAAAGCTAAAAACATTTTTTTGGCTTAAGTTATCACATGGTCCCTCCATCTGCTTTCTCAGTGGTTTCTGTTACCAATGTGATTCCCCCACACAAAGAATTCTAGGTGACAGATTTCTTCTAATGTTCTTTGCCTTTGCATTTGAAACTATTCCCCTTGGAGATGGCAAAAACTGGGAGGCACATGACCAACCTGAAGTCAAGCACCATAGGTTACCACTGAATCTTTCCTTTTGCATTTTAGACAATTCCAATAGGCTTACTTTCAGAAGTCATTGTTGATTAAAGTCACAAACTATGAAAAATGAAAATGATATTTTCTTCAAAAAGATCCAGGGAATCCAAATGAATCATTCCTATCAAATGAACCTACTCACCAGTGTGAGGGTGGGTACCTTTAACACAAAACTGAAATAATGATCATCAGGAGAGAGTTGCCTATTATGAGATGAGATTTTCCTCATGTAGGAAATAAGTGTTCATCATGGTGATGATTTTGCTGAAGGACACTGGCTACTTTGCTTCTAATACAGAAGTGGCAGTACTCCTTAGGTGTATACAGCGTGTGTACCTGAGGTAAGTGAAAACATAGGAAAAACAAGGTATATTGTCTCAGAGCATCAGTTTGTTTTTGGTAAGTAATTTGAAATACCTTTTAAAAATTGATCAAACAAACCACATTATTATAAATTGAATAAAAATTAGACCATAAGGCAAAATATAAACAACTAAAGGGATTTTTTTCTTCCTTTTGGGAGACATTGGACTCCACTCTAACATCACTCAGAGGCTTGTATTCTCTTGCCCATCCTGCAAATTAAAGTGCTAAGTTTATGTGGCTGAGAATTTTTAGGAGTCAATGGATTTAAGCATATTAATAAGATAGAATTCAGAAACCTGATGCTGGACTTGTCTCCCATTAGTTAAAAGAAGGCTTAATATTTATAGATTTAGAATAAATACACTTCATCAGCCAGAGAAAATTTAAACATCTTTTCTCTACTAGTTATTTGACATTATTTCTTTAAGTGGACTACTTCTGCAAAGGCCATATGTTTATTAAATAGATTTTATAGGGGCGCCTGGGTGGCGCAGTCGGTTAGGCGTCCGACTTCAGCCAGGTCACGATCTCGCGGTCCGTGAGTTTGAGCCCCGCGTCAGGCTCTGGGCTGATGGCTCAGAGCCTGGAGCCTGTTTCCGATTCTGTGTCTCCCTCTCTCTCTGCCCCTCCCCCATTCATGCTCTGTCTCTCTCTGTCCCAAAAAAAATAAATAAATGTTGAAAAAAAAATTAAAAAAAATAGATTTTATATAATTTTCAATACTAAACTAATAACTTGATATTGCCATTCAATCCTGAGAGAATGTTTGTCTTTGGTCAGCAATAGCCATCAGGTGTACAAGGTTATATAGCTTACCACACAAAAAGAATGTTGCCTTTCCTATTAAGTACAATCTAGTTAAGATATTTGAAATTATACATGGCTTATTTGGAATTTCAAAGGATGAGAAAAGTTTCCTAGATGATAACATCAAAGACCTTCCCTGGTGTCCTTTTATAGGTTGCCATGGTAATTTGCGGCAGGGCCCTAAACATAGAGGAAAAGACAATATTTCTCATCTATCTTCTTAAAGAGATGCAAGTGTGACAATGTGTGGCTTCCATGTCATAGTTACTGTCTGATCAATAGAATCCTTCTAAATTCTGAGGATCGATTATACTGTCTTCTTTTATAATATTCAAGACCCTAAGGCTTATGATTAGTATGGCTGGGAGTAGGCAATGGGTCAAGTTGTTGCTTATAATTTGCTGTAATATGGCATGACTAGACAAAAATATAATTGGAATAAAATTTGACTGATGAAAAATAAATCTGTGGATATTAATAACATTAGATTTTGCTGTGGCTTAAAAATGTGTATATGGTATCTGGTCCCAGTGAGTTTGGAAATTATTAGAGAAGAAATGGCTTCAGCTAATGAAGTTGTTGGTGGTAGACAGGGTTCAAGAAATTCAAGTTAGATTTATGAGGAGTCAAGAAACTTCTAATTCTGTATTCTCTGACACTGTCACATATGCTCTTGATGCAAATATCTTAGTCTTGGTGAGGTGGGGAAACAGAGCATGAATGTTGGGAAGGTATAGTATGATAAAGTACATACTTGGGTTTGTCTCTGGTTCTCTGTGCAGAGCTGCAAAAACACCAGGAATTTCCTGAGTGAAAAGTTTCCTTATAATGCCAATGTGGTGACTCACGCTAGGTTCCTGAATAGTTTCTGGATGGGAGCTAGTTATCAGAAAGATCAAGCATGTGATTAGAATTGAGACTTTCAGCTTCCAGACCTCTGGGAGAGGGAGGAGACTAGAGATTTAGTTTATTCATGTGATTGATGATTTAATCAGCATTGACTACATAATGAAGCTTCGGTAAGAACTCTGGACACTGAAACGGATTGGAGCTTCCTAGTTTGTGAACATATTCTTCTGGTTGATAAAGCCAGATTTGCCAAGGGGGTGACAGGTCCTAAATCCACAGGCAAATGCTACAGAAGCTCTGTGTTTGGAATGCTCTCAGATCTTGCCTTATGTATGCTATTTATTGTAAAACTATAATCTTAAGTATAGTACTTTCAGTGAGTTCTGTGAGTTGTTCTAGTTAATTATTAAGCTATGGGGATAGTAAGAACATTGAAATTTGTAGCTAGCTAGTCAGACACTAATTCCAGGTGGGTAGTTAGCATTGGAATTGTATTTTAGCATCCCCATTTGATGTTATATCAGTTGGAAACAGAATAGAAGAGAAGGGGTCCTGGTACTTTGATAAATGTCTTTTGAGTAAGGATACACAGAGATTATGTATTTGAATATAAATAAATATTTTCTACCCTTATTTTCTGGCAAAGCCACTTCCCAGTATAGTTAAGAAGGATATTTTAGAAGTCTTTCTCAATGCAAGGTAAGGACAACCTAGTAACTGATGTTTTCCTGAAAGCTGACAAATAAAGTCTACAGTAAAGAAGGCTGTGTTGCTGGGATGGAATTTGAAAGGGATCACTTGTGAATAGAAATAAAGCCTGAAAGATTAAATAAGACTTTTACTCTGAGATCAGTGAGACACCACCGTGTGACTTGAACAGGAAGCAAACATTTTTTAAAGGATTCCTTCAGGTGCTGTGTTGAAGCTAGGAAAAGAGGGAAGTGACAGCAGTGAGTATCAGTGACCAGTGAAGAAGCTGTTGCAATAATCTGGGTGGGAGATGACTGGACCAGGGGGTGGCCGTTGCTAAAGTTGCCAAAGGAAAAGGAAAAGGTCAAATGTCATACACAAGACTTTAATTGAATTGTTCATGTAACTGGAACCGATCATAAACTATGCAAATTACTATAGGAAAACATATAGACACACACATGAAAATCCCCATGCATTTGTAAGAGAATGCAACCTCATGTTTTAAAACACAAAGGACACAGTATTTGGAAAGAAAATGTTAGTTAATAGAATTAGACCAAACCTATTTCTCATTAATCAATGTAAACAGGACACATTGAAGATTAAAAGAAATTTAATCACCAAGTTCTAACACAGAGTCCAACATTCAGTTTATTAGAAAAGATATAAAATGAAAATGATGCAGAAATGTCACTCAGATTCTTATAGTATATAAAAAAAAATGTATACCAGACAGTTGCTAACAAAAGGATAAAGGAATCTGTTATTATTAATATCCAGTATTTTGAAATCAAGTTAAAAAGATTCAATAAGGGGAAAAGATCAGCATTAAATTATAGGGAGTAAATATACAATGAGGTTATAACCATTATATATGTATTTATATATCAAATAACACACAGGAAGGAAGAAAGCAAGAGAGTGAGGGAAGAAGAGAAGGAGGAGGAATGAGGGAAATACGAGAGGGAGGGAAGAAGGGCAGGGGTGAAACATATACATATAAAAGTATGCAAAGTACAAATACAGGATGAGCAAAGAGAATTGTCATAAAATACAACAGACGTAAAGAAATTAATCTCGGGGTGCTTGGGTGGCTCAGTCGGTTAAGTGTCAGACTTCGGCTCAGGTCACGATCTTGTGGTTCGTGAGTTCAAGCCCTGTGTTGTGCTCTGTGCTGACAGCTCAGAGCCTGGAGCCTGTTTCAGATTCTGTGTCTCCCTCTCTCTCTGCCCCTCCCCTGCTCATGCTGTGTCTCTGTCTCTCTCTCTGAAGAATAACCATTAACAAAAAAAGAGAAATTAATCTCACGTCTTCCAGCTCTTCCTAATGAAATATCCCACATAATAATAAAATAGGGAATGTGATCATGTCATTTATACATTTGAACAAATGGACATATGAAAGTCTTTGCTTTCTTTTTGAGAAATAACACATACACTCTATAATCCTTCTATCTTCACAAATGATTACTCAATTAATTTGAATAATTTTTTAATTCAATTAGCCTTTAATTATAACTTTTTAAAATTATTGATTTAATAATAACTTTCTTTGAATAATATATACTGATACCAACAGAGAGAAAGAGACAGAAGGAAAGAAAACTGAAAATCAAATATCTCTCGTAAATGACTCCTGAATAAAAGGAAAAATAAGAAAGGGCCATTGTAAATCTCTAGACTATAATGTTAGGGAAAACACAACATATCAAGATTAATCTGTGACTAAAATGATGCTGGGAATAATTAATAGTCTTAAATGCTCGCACAAATAAGCACATCATGATCAGTCTCAAAAATTATTATACTAATTCTCACTTTTTACAATCAGCTCTAGTGAAAAAAAATGGGGACATATTTCTTGACAATATTTCCAAAGTTGGTATCTGCCTTTATTTCTTTTAATTATTATTCTGTATTATGGGGCTGCATTATGTATTATTCTGTACGTATGGGGCTTTGGTTTGAGATGCTCCAAGCTTTACACTTTCTATTTTTCTACTGTTGCCCAGGGAAGTTGTCCTATCTTTCTTCCCCCTCCTTTCCTTCTTTTCTTACAGATGGTAGAAGGGTGGGTTTTGTGTAGCTTCTTGGACACTTAGGTACTGTGAACTGCAGAATTCTCAAAGCCCAGCATAGGCCAGTGGGATAACTGGAACTGGCTAAAAGGTAGAAAAGAGAGCTTTTATGATAAAAAAAAATAAAGCTTATATGGGAAATCATTAATTAGTTAGGATATAGAGATTTAAAGTTATGGGGTCTTATTATAAGTCATAAGCAGCCCTAATATGTAAAAACATTTAATAACCTCATCTGGGAATTAAATTTTGAATCTTCTCTCCTCTGAGTTCAGCTAGTTATAATAGCTACATTGATGAATAATGAACATTCTGTCCTCTTTTCTTGCCAGAATTACTTTTTGTGTATGTGTGTAGAGATTTTGAAATATGTTTGTATGAGGCCAAGTAGGAGCTCCTATGTGTGTGGTTATGGATGAAGAGAGGTGAAGAATAAATATTTTTTTTCCTATCTAGGATGTAAAATTTAGGTAGTTATGGATTTTTGATATATGCTAGTGAGCATTAAGACATATGTGCTTGGTTTATTGGGGCTATAAAGGAATAAGACCAGGTCACAGAAAAGAGAGAATTACAAGCCTCTCACTTTGTCCCATTTCTTATGAGGATGACTTGAAACATGTTTTAATATAGAAGCCATAGCATCTTTGAGCAAATGACTCTCTTGGTATCAAGCATTAACCGGGTCATTGACTGACTCAGAATGTATGAACAATGCCAAGCAATCAATACAATCTCCCACATGTCTGTAACTAACTGAGGATTCTGTTTTTTTCCTGATATCCTGGAATCCTTTCCGCCACAGCAAGATGAAAATTGGATACATTGCATTCTTCATCTCATTCTCAAAGTGTTCTTTGATGAATATCTATTTCCAAGTGTATTATATGTTGTTTTGTAAGTAGAGATGCATATGTGGACATGATATCTTGATACATAATTCTGACTATGCTTTGGTGCCATTAACAAAAGGCAGGTGAATGAGAGCTAAGCACAGATTTGAGAGCTTGCCTCCGCATAGGCCAACGTATGTTCTTCCTATGTAAATCTCCATAAGACAATGTGATTTTGCTTCTGAGCATTCTTTAATAACAGAATGCTATTAGGGTTTATTGGGAATAAGAACAAATACTTGAGATACTTACATTTGGGTCATTATTTATTGTACATTTTGCTGGAGAGTTTTTTTTTCCCTTTAAATAAATACATAAATTTTTACCTGTATATTTCTATCTGGATTTTTTTGTTGTTGAGATTAGAAAAATCTAGTTGCCTATATATTATAAAAATATTCTAAATATTTAAACAAGGACAAACTGTTCTATTTGAGAGGAAAATAAATACCAGCTAATTTCCAATGCAAAATTTCCCTAAAGGTGAATAAGAGAAAGACTAATACCCAAAGAATAAACTAGTCAAAGCATGTATGGTCAGAAGTATTTTTCCAGATGCCATCTCAAAGTATGTTTCAGTTTTTAATACACTATTCTATTGAATAATTGTAAAATTATCCACCAACAGAGCATGGTTAAATGAGTGTCGGGCAGGGCTAAACGAGTATCTAAAAATGTAATGTTATGGAGTTAATAAGTGAAGGATTTAGATCTCTTGTTCTCTCACTTTCTTGCTCTTAAATGCTCATAAAAATGATAGGTCATGTTCTAATGGTTGGGTTGGAGAATATTCATTTTTCACTAATACCTTTTTGTTTACTGACGTGTGTTATAAAGTTATTTTAATTTGCTAAAAAAACAATCTTTGAAATGAGCTTTATTAATCTCATTGCAAAAATTTCCAATTTCTATATTTATGCTTTTCATACCCTGAGTTCAATAAAAATATTATAACATTTACATTCAGTGTATTATTTTGTGTTTGTAAAAATTTGAGGTTCTCATTTACCTTACTCTTATTTACATAACTTAAGGTCACAAATGAAGGTTACCTTCATTTGGAATATAGATTACCAAAATAATTTTATAAATTGATTTGCTAATAAAGATTCTTTTATGTAGAATACAAAAACATTTTCTTTTTTTTTTAATTTTTTAACATTTATTTATTATTAAGAGACAGACACAGAGTGTGAGCAGGGGAGGGGTAGAGAGAGGGGGAGACACAGAATCTGAAGTAGGCTCCAGGCTCTGAGCTGTCTGCACAGAGCCTGACGCAGGGTTTGAACTCACAGACTGAGAGATCATGACCTGAGCCGAAGTCAGTCGCCCAACTGAGAGCCACCCAGGTGCCCCCAAAAACATTGTCAATGGGCTGCATATTAAAACAAATACTGCTCTTAAACCTACAATGTTGAATTGTCCAAAAAAAAGCAACCCTCTGCCCCTCTCAAAACATTGCTTTTCTTTGTAACACAAAATTAACCAGAATCCAGTGACAGTGTTTAAGAGTAATTTTGTTGTTGTTGTTGCAGTTAACAGATAAAGACACATTTTATATATGAATTCAAATGTTGATTTTTATACTCATACCAGAGATTGAACTCCCTGTTTTATATCTCTCTCTGTAGGTCAGGAGTTTTCAATTTATTCATATTTCTAGTCCATGTTTATGACTTTCTGTATATGAGTAGAAATGATTTTTTTTTTCCAGAGGCTAGACATATTTACCATGATGACTTTCTGGGGATAAGAATCTTAAACCTCATTTTCTGCTGGGGATCATTTCAACTACACAGAGATCACCACAAGCCAAATTGTAGCATGTATATTATGAGAGAGCAGTCATTTTTGAACATTTGCAGCAGTTTGGAAGCTTTCATTTTCCAACGGCATGTACTTTTTAGAGTTTCATTTTAGCTATTAATTTTCTAAACCTTTGCCAATCTCTTTATTGTATTATTAGGAATACTTAAGTTGTTTGTTAGGTAGAAATTCATTTTTTTGTGAATTTGTTTTGTATTTTCTTTGAAGATTCAAATCTTTAGATTTAGAGCCTATAATTTGTCTATTAAGAGACAATGGACACATGCATAGAGTAATGATCAATTGCCATGGAGATGAGCATATCACCATAGCAACTTGTATCCTGTATATGTATTGTGAAAAATGCTGAGGGGTAGGGAAGGAAGATATGTGCATGTGCGTATGTATTTTGAATTTTTAAAGGCTGAAAAAGAGTAATTTATCTTCTCCTAATTAACAAGTATCTTACCAATTCATTGAAGAAATAGATTCACAGTCATTTTGCCAATTCCGAGGTTTTGCTCCATGTCTAACACATACTGATTCTGTGTAAATGGTAAATTAGTTCAACTCTTGCTGGTCCACTTATAATATACTGATATTTCTGTGATGCCTTGGTGGCTCAGTGGGTTAAGCCTCTGACTCTTGATGTCGGCTCAGGTCCTGATCTCAAGGTCATGAAATCCAGCCTGGTGTTGGGCTCTGTGCTGGGTTTGGAGCCTGCTTGACATTCTCTCTCTTTTCTCTCCCTCTGCCCTTCCCCTGTTTGTGTGCCATGCACACGCACTCTCTCAATTAAAAAGAAAAAATATATATTTATATGTATATAGCTGTATATATATAGTTATATGTTTATATATATTTATATATATAGTTATGTGTATATAGTTATATATATAGGTATGTGTATATAGTTATATATGTAGTCAAGTGTATATAGTTATATATATAGTTATGTTTATATAGTTATATATGTAGTTAAGTGTATATAGTTATATATATAGTTATATATAGTTATATATAGTTATATATTTCTAGTTATATATAGTCTAGTTTTATATATATAATTATATATAGATAATACATATAGTCATATATAGTTATACATGTAGTTATATATATAGTTATATATAGTTGTGTATGGTTATATATAGTTATAAATATAGTTATATAGTTATATATATCTAGTTATATATAGTCTAGTTTTATATATATAATTATATATAGTTAATACATATAGTCATATATAGTTATATATGTAGTTATATATAGTTATATATATAGTTATATATAGTTATATATAGTTATATATGTAGTTATATATAGTTAATACATATAGTCATATATAGTTGTATATGTAGTTATATATATAGTTATATATAGTTGTGTATGGTTATATATAGTTATAAATATAGTTGTATAGTTATATATAGATATACTTTTATATTTATATATAGTTATATATATATATATATAGTATACATATATATATACACACACATATACACACACATATACAGTCCTACTGGTATTTCTGAATTCATAAATAGCATTTCAGTTATTTGAAAAATAGGTTAGTTTAGTAATAAAAAATACTGTAGGGCATTCAGAACACTGTAGGACACAGAGAAGATGGTAGAGATTATGCAATTAAGTTACTGACCTAAAACAGAGACAGTGATATAGATACAAGCCAAAAAAATCAAACTTTTCATTATATTTAATGTTTGTAGTTTATTGGTCAAAGAATTTTTTATATTAAGAAATATGAAAAGGGTAGGTTTATTATTGTTCACAATTAATGAGTGTCTCCCCTTCCCTGTCAGAGGGTTAATTATACATTCCTACCCACTTCTGTGTGACGTCATTGCAGAGAAATATACATTCCACTACTCTGACTTTGGGTTAGGTCCTTGAGCCTGTTTTAACTAATGAACTGTGAAGCATTCATCCACACTGTGTGTGAGCAGGAGCTTTAAGAGGCATTGCCAATCTCTGCAAGTTCTTTTGCTCCTTTCCCCTTTACATAAAAATGACATGTCTCCAATGGAGGCTCCTCCTCAGCCTGAATTTTGGAAAGAGGAAAAATGGATCAGACCAGCTGCACCTGATGCTTAGTTACATTGTGAAACATTGATGTAAACTGCAGGCTTGTTTCTAACCTTTGCAGACCAGACAAATATATCAATTAAAATGCACTTTCATTTTTGGTTTGGTCATTTATTCATCTTTCATCTCTTATCCATCCCCTGTTCTTTCTATTATTACTAATTTTGTTTTATTGTAGTAAGAATACAACAAGAGATCTATCATCTTAATTTTTTTTAAAGTTTATTTCTGAGGGAGTAGAGGGGCAGAGGAGGGGGAGAGAGAGAATCTCAAACAGGCTCCACACTGTCAGGGAAGAGCCTGACACGGGGCTTGAACTCACAAACTGTGAGATCATGACCTGAGCCAAAATCAAGAGTTGGACCCTCAACCGACTGAGCCACCCAGGCACACTATCCTCTTAAATTTTTAACTGTGCAGAATAGTAATGTTAACCATAGGCTGTACAGTTCTGTACAGAACATCTTTAGAACTTATTCAGCTGGCTTAACTGAAGCTTTATATCCACTGAAGAACAACTTCCTACTTCCCCCTTTCCCAACCCTTGGCAACCACTATTCTACAATCTGTTTCAGTGAATTTGTGTTTTTTAGGTTTCACGTAAAAGTGGAGCCATGCAGTATTTGTTCTTCTATGACTGGCTAATTCTACTTTGCAAAATATTGTCGAGGTTCATCCACACTGTTGCATATGGCAGGATTCCTTTGTTGTTGTTTTTTTTTTTTTTTTTTTGAGGCTGAATAATATTCCATTTCATGGACATACCACATTTTCTTTATCCATTTATCTTTCAGTGGACTCTTAGATTATTTCATTATCTTGGCTATTGTGAATAATACTGCAATGAACATGGGGCAGATGTATCTCTTTGAGATCCTGATTTGAATTCCTTTGAATATATACTAAAATTGGGATTGTTGGATCATTAAAGATTTTTTTTTTAACATTTATTCATTTTTGAGAGATAGAAACAGAGCGTGAGTGGAGGAAAGGCAGAGAGAGGGAGACATAGAATCCGAAGCAGGCTCCAGGCTCTGAGCTGTCAGCACAGAGCTTGATGTGGGGCTCAAACTCATGAACCATGACATCATGACCTGAGCCGAAGTCGGATGCTTAACCGACTGGGCCACCCAGGTGCCCCTATTTTATTTTCATTAAGAGTTATTGAGTTCTATTTTGTTTGTTGTGGTCACTGTTGCTCTTATTATCTCCATTTCATTATTTTTTTTTTTAATTTTTTTTTTTTTAACGTTTATTTATTTTTGGGACAGAGAGAGACAGAGCATGAACGGGGGAGGGGCAGAGAGAGAGGGAGACACAGAATCGGAAACAGGCTCCAGGCTCTGAGCCATCAGCCCAGAGCCGGACGCGGGGCTCGAACTTGCGGACCGCGAGATCGTGACCTGGCTGAAGTCGGACGCTTAACCGACTGCGCCACCCAGGCGCCCCATCCATTTCATTATTTTTTATCTCATCCTTAATATCTTAATTTTTTCTTTAATTTTAGATGAGTTTCAAAAAAAAGTAAAGATTTGAGTTTTGTTTTTGATCAAAATATATTTCTTACGAATATTTTTTTA
This sequence comes from Leopardus geoffroyi, assembly GCF_018350155.1. Lineage (NCBI taxonomy): Eukaryota > Metazoa > Chordata > Mammalia > Carnivora > Felidae > Leopardus > Leopardus geoffroyi. Next base: position 94,176,965 of record NC_059336.1, on the reverse strand, counting down.
TTTATTAAAATACAGTATTTTGGGGGGGCTCTTGGGTGGCCCAGTTGGTTAGGCTTCAGACTTTGGATTAGGTCATGATCTCACAGCTCGTGTGTTCGAGCCCCGTGTCAGGCCTGGAGCCTGCTTTGGATTCTGTGTCTCCTTCTCTCTGCCCTTCCCCAACTTGCACACGCATGCATGCTTGCTCTCTCTCTCTCTCTCTCTCTGTCTTGTAAAAATAAGTAAACATTAAAAAAATAAATAAAATACAGCATTTTTGTTTTATTTTTATTTAAATTCCAGTTACTTGACATATGGTGTAATATTAGTTTCACTTACATATAACACCCAGTGCACACCAAATTTACTAAGAACTCTTAAAAGTGATTGTGTGTTGTGAGGTTTTATCTTTTTCTTTTTGGTTTCATTTATATGTCTCTTTGCTGTTTCTTAAATTATACCATGTCCATGGTTCTTTGCAATATATTTTGCCCTTTGAATAATATAAATTATCTAGTTTTATTTTTTAGTTAATTTTCTTGTCATTCTATATAAGCTCCCAACACTCAAAGTATTATTCTCCATGGTACTTTTTGGTTTTAGAAAATGAGGTGATTGTTCTTTTATATTGATAACTTCAGAGCAATATCCACATAATCATATTCATGGTTTCCTGGTAATCTGTCATTAATCATTTTTTTACATATGTCATTTTTCCATTGATTTATTTTATTTTATTTATTTTTTTTTAACATTTATTTATTTTTGAGACAGAGAGAGACAGAGCATGAACGGGGAGGGTCAGAGAGAGAGAGGGAGACACAGAATCTGAAACAGGCTCCAGGCTCTGAGCTGTCAGCACAGAGCCTGACACGGGGCTCAAACTCACAGACCGTGAGATCATGACCTGAGCTGAAGTCGGCTACTTAACTGACTGAGCCACCCAGGTGCCCCTCCATTGATTTATTTTAAAAGCAATGCTTCGATGAATATTTTTGGCATGGATATTTTTGTGAACTAATCTAAATATTTTTTTAATGAAAATCCCTGTAATTTTATTTTATGGGTTAAACAGTATGAGCTATTTAAAGTCTTTGATACATATTGGTACCTCACCCTCTAGAATGATTACACCAATATGTATATTGCCAGCATTAGTCATGCAGAAGCCTTTCTCCTTACATACCATTGCCCATCTGATGGGTACAAATTGTCTTAATGCTTAAACAATGTTTCCACTAATAGTTCTTTTGTCGGTATTGATAAAGACTTTTCCACATAAAATTTCATTTGTACTGTCTAGAAAAAAAGGTATAAATCCAGTGATCTAGTCTAATCTTTTATGTTAGAGATGAGGAAACCATATCCTTTAAAGTTAATGGTCATATACAAGGTCTCAAGGCACAGTGAGACAGTCAGAATCAGAGCAGTGGTGCCCTGATGTCTGAGATCAATTTTTAGTTGTTCCATTTGTCAGAATGTGGCTGGGAATACATGCTTGCTAGTTTCTGATAGAAAGGGATTTAGAGTGTTGTCAGTGTGGGAAGAGTATGACATGTGTTTAATTTTGACCTTCCTTTTTTATTCTATAGAGGATAAAACATAGCCACTAAACAAATGGAAAGAAGTCAAGAAATTGGTGATTTCTCTATCAGTCTTGAGACTCTGTGCCCAGGGACTTGATGTTTAGGGAAACCATCTGCTCTGTATCTTTATTATTGCCTTAGTTAGATTGTCTATGTCTATGACTGTCTACTCTGTCCTGGAATTTGTATAGCTGCCATATTTAGCATATATATTTTTTAAAGATCCAAGGTTTTCTTTTCACTTTTTTTCCTGTTGCCTTTTACTCATATTATTATGTATAAAGTGGCTCAACTGATTTTATCATGGTCATCTTTTACTTCTTTTGTTCAGATTCTTCAAATGTAACTCATATAGTATCTATTTTAATGTTATTTTACCTATGCTTTATCTCATCTAAATGATATTCTTATGTTTATTTTATCCTGGTTTCTTATCATTTTTACAATATTACTTTTAATTCATATTATTACTTTAGTTTTATTCTGGCTCTTTTATTCATTAGTTATTTTATTTCAGTTTTATTTCATATTTTGTTACTCAGTATATTTTTAGCTTTCCATCTATTTTGTTTACTTGTAGGCTTTATCAGTGGACAAGAGGAAGCAGAGACCTAGAGAGAATTTATATGAGAATAAATTGGTTTCCATCAATCTTCATCCAGATTCTATAAAATGACTCCACATTCTCCCTCCCTCTAAGCCATATAGGCAACCCGCTACTTAATATTGTTGTTTCTGTAGATTGCCTGTTCTGTATATTTCGTATAAATGAAACCATATAACATGTGATTCTTTGTAACCAGCTTCTTTTACTTAGCACTGTGAGCTGTTTGCAAAGTGAATCCATATTATACTTCATTTTCTTTATTGTCAAATAATATTCCACTGCATAGATACATTACATTTTATTTATCCATTCAACAATTGATGGACATTTGGATTGTTTTCACTTTTTAAATAATGCTGCTTATGAACCTTCATGTACAAGATTTTATATGGATATATATTTTCATTTTTCTTAGACATTTACCTAGGGTTAAAATTGCCAGGTCATATGGTAACTCTATGTTCAAGTGTTCAATGACTCCCAGAATGTTTTTCAAAGTATCTGCATTATTTTACATTTCCACCAGCAGTGTACGAGTGTTCTGATTTCTTTATGTCTTTGCTAACAATTGTTATTATTTGTCTACTTTTATTATAGCCTTCCTGATGGATGTAGAGTGGTATCTCATTGTGGTTTTGATATACATATTCTTTTTTTTTTAAATGTTTATTTATTTTGAGAGAGAGAGAGAGAGAGAGAGAGAGAGAGAGAGAGAGAGAGAGAGAGCAGGAGAGGGTCAGAAGGAAAGAGAAAGAGAATCCTAAGCAGGCTCCACATTCAGTGCAGAGCCAGATGTGGGGTTCTGTCTTACGGCCATGAGATCATGACCTGAGCCGAAATCAAGAGTCAAATGCTTAACCACCTGAGCCACCCAGGTGCCTTGATTTACATAGTCTTGATGGCTAATGATTTTGAGCATCTTTTTAAGTTCTAGTTGGCTATCTCCATATCTTCCTTGGAGAACTGTGTGTCCAAATACTTTGCTCATTATTTAATTGGATTGTCTTTTTATTATTGAACTTGTTTATATATTATGGATATGTGAGAGTGCAAAACATAATCCCTTATCAGATATATGGTTTGTGAATATTTTTCTGCTCTAAATGCTTTTATAATTACCTGTACTGGAACTCTTCGTGTTTTCAAGTAAGTTTACTTGCTTTTGACCTAAAGAATATCCTTTAGTATTTCTTATAACATGGCTCTGCTAATATCAGATTCTCTCAGTTTTTCTTTATCTGGGAAAATTTTCTTTTGCCTTTATATTTGAAACAGTTTTATCTATGGCCTCCATTGTTTCTGATGAGAAGTCAACTGTTGGTCTATATGGGTTTCTTTGCATGTAACAGTTCTTATCACTGCTTATTTTAAGCTATTCTCTTTGCCTTTGCCTTTCAACCTTTTTATCATGATGTGTATAGATGTGGACCCTTTTCCTTTTATCTTAGTTGGAGTTCATTGAGCTTGGATTTGTAGATTAACATTTTGTTTTTCCTCAAATTAAGGAAGTTTTTAGCCATTAACTCTTTGAATTTCCTTTGTTTCTTTCTCTACCCTCTGTATAATACTTTCATATGCTCATGTTGGTATGTCCCTTATGGTGACATATGGCAACCCTTGTTTGGAAGCTGAGGGGAGAAGGAATCCTTTATTTCTCATTGCACCCACTCAGATTTGAACTTCTGTCAACCTGAGCTGGGGGGATTGGAGGAAATAAGTGGGTTGTAACTCAAATGTCACAGGTTCTGGCTATTATTACAGAGTTTTGGTAAATTTTCTTGAGTATATGTTTATTTACTGTATGCCCTAGTAAGGATCTCTAGAGATGCTAAATGATTATATTTTTTATAGCTTGTAACAGTTTCACTTGTTTTGCTGGTATTGAGTCTATGGAGCTCTTCATGTACCACCCCAGAAGCTTGTTTCACATTCTAACACCTTGAGTAATGATGAGTTTACATTTAGTGATGAATTTGCATCAGTGAATCAGGACTGTTGAATAATATGCCCATGAACCAAAACTTTATCCATGCCCTCACCAAGCGTTCATGAACAACTACTATATGCCAGGTACTCTTTTAAGGGATGTAGTAGACCAAAAGACCAAAAAACTTGCTTCCATGTAGTTTATATTCTAGGTAATTTTTGTGATATATATATTTATTCTGTTTTTCATGCTATCGTAAAACACTTTCATCATTTCAGTGAGCTCCATAAAGATTGCCATTGTTTTGTCATTATTTGTATAATGGAATTCAAAATTACCTTCCATCTCAAGGCTCTCTGCACTCAAATCCCAAGTTGCCTTTCCAGATAAACTTCCCACTTCTCCCTTTATGAAGCCTTCCTAATAATCTCTTTTTTAAATTTAATTTACCTTTCTTAATCATAACCTGGGTAATCTCATTTGGTCATGTTCATATGTGCAAACTCTTTGCAGGAACACAGTTATCCACATTTATCTTAATTCTTGATTCTTTTTATCTTGCAAAAAGCAGCTTACATAATTTACCTGTAGTCCTCAGGAACTACATCCGCCTTCAGAGAGATTACCTCTGTCTTGTATTTTCATCAAGAACTTCACAGAATCACTCCTTTGATACTTCTCTAGAGCTTTCTCATATTATTAGTCATTCCATTTTCATATCCGTAGGTCAACAACTAAATTTAAGATTCTTGAAGACAGCATTAATTCTTATTTATTTTTTATCCTCCAATACAAGAAGGTGAGTGTTTTGGAGGTACAGTGTACATGATAATGAAAAGTGGTGATACAAATGCGTAAGACATAAATTAATTACTTTCAAATTTTTAATTTTTATTTATTTTGATATTTTCACTTGCTAGTTTATCATCAATAGGTAACTGAGTTTTTGTTTAATATTTAAGTCAGAGAAGAAATTAAATTCATAGATTATTTAAAATCACTTTTTGTGGTATTGATTTGTGTGATCATTTTAAAAGTTTGTTGTCTAATTCCCAAGATATCACTGGTATCTGAAATTTCTCCAATCTTGATATTTACCCAAATATTTACATACTTTTTCTTACCTTCTACTCAGGAAATAGGGAGGAAAAATGCATTGCCAAAAACAAATCTCCATGGCTTATAGTTTTGCATAAGTTCTAAACAAGGCAACAATATTCTCTGATTCTGAAATTAGGATGTAAAAAATTAGAAACAATTTTGGTTTGAACCAGAAGGCAAAAAATCATTTTGGAGATATATTTTTGGAAAGAACCATGTTGGAGTTTTGGTAACTCAGGCATTTATGGAGACAATAAAAATATAGACTATCTAAGAAAACTCAGGATAGATGTTAAAAATATTTATAGATCCTTCCCTCTTTCCCCCTTCCCCTAAAATAATCTGATATTAGTATTTGGATTGATGTTTATAAAGTCAGTTTTATTTAAAGTAACTTTTTGCTGAATGAAATCTTTGTTACTCAATCTATTTTATATATGCTCTACCAATATTAAGTGACATTTTGAAATATCAGTAAGATGCAGGCTTCAGGCAAATTTAATTTTAATCTTTAATTCAGAAAAAAATATTTTTTAACACACTAAGTCATGATTGTTTTTTATTTTGATTTTCTTGAGCCATTAATAAAAAGACATGGATAGGTAGATACAGATAGAGGTATACAGATACAGATAGATATTTTTGGAAGTAACAGGGTCCTTTGGAAAATACTCTCCACCCCTTGACCTTGAAGAGACATTTATGGAACTCAACTCTGTCAGAACATTGAACTGTTGACAGAACTATTTCAGAACAAGAGTCTTCAGGACATAGTCTGTGCCCCAACAGGCTAAGGTCACATGTATAGGAAAGAAGAGACATTAACATTACCAATTCTAAAAAGGATGGCATCCAAGTATGAGAAGAGCAGCCTAGCTCACCTGCAGATGTCACATTTCTTACAGAGAAATAGACCTCTAGGCTGACAATGATATTCTCAACATCATTAGTGCATGGAATGGAAGAAAGAACCAGCTGTGCCATGATCAGTGCTCGTGGAGGTGAGGGTCAAACTGAAAATCCTTAAGTGAATTTACATTGTCAACCAATGAAATGACAAACTTTGACATTCATTCACGCATATCTATAGCATGTACAACAGGCTAGCTAAGGTAGGGTACTTCCAAATTTGTTCTAGATATTTGGCGTTTCCTCAGATAACTTCAGGCTTAAACAAGGTAAAAGAGAAACCTTGCATCAGATGTAGATTCCTTTCTACTCTTCAAAATTAATAAAATACACAATGTAATAATAAATACAAATAGGATATATGTATGTATGCATGTATTTCTAGCTAAAATGTCTGAAAATTAACTCTCCAAGTTTTAATCCCTTTTAGTTCCCAATGACAGGCAAACTGTAATCTTCTAAAATTAGGGCAAACAAAAATGTTAATAGAAATAAAAAAGATGGAGTTCTTAAAAGTAGAGAAACCAACATGGTCATTTAAATAATTTTCCATATAACAGACTTAAGATATATAAGAATGTGTTAGATATTATCTTATTGTTTTAACTGATGTTTATATCTCAGTGTTGCATTACCACAAATTTACCATAACACCCGCTTATTATTTCACAGTTCTGTAGGTCAGAAATCCAGGCAGGCTTTACTGGGTTCCCTGCTTGTAAACTCACAAAGCCTAAAGTCAAGATCTTGGCTGAACTGCACTGCTGTCTGGAGCCTCTGGGGAATAATAAGCTTCCAAGATCATTTGGGTATTGTAAGAATTCAGGTCTTTAATGTTGGTTTGAGTTTCAAGTTTCTTTTCTTTTTCTTTTTTTTTTTTTAACATTTATTTATTTTTGAGACAGAGACAGAGCATGAACGGGGGAGGGTCAGAGAGAGGGAGACACAGAATCCGAAACAAGCTCCAGGCTCTGAGCAGTCAGCACAGAGCCCGACGCGGGGCTCAAACTCACGGACCGTGAGATCATGACCTGAGACGAAGTTGGATGCCTAACCAACTGAGCACCCAGGGGCCCCTGAGTTTCAAGTTTCTTTGATGGCTGTCACCTGGGACTACTCTTTGTTCTTAGTACTGCTCATATTCCTTCTCATGTGCTTCCTCCATTTTGAAAGGAGGCAATAGCCCATAGAACCCTTCTCATGCTTTGAATCTCTCTCCCTTGAGAAAATTCTCTGCCCTTAAAGGGCTCTTGTGATTAGATTGGGCCCACCTGATAATCTTTCTCTGCTCACAAATATGCTACATTGTCCCATAGGACTTCACTTATAAACACAAGTTGTAAGGTAAAATTATTGAATTTAATTATTTTTATTGTTTGTTTGTTTTTGAGAGAGAGAGGGACAGAGCGCAAGTGGGGTAGGGGCAGAGAGAGAGGGAGACATGGAATCTGTAGCAGGCTCCGGGCTCTGAGCTGTCAGCAGAGCCTGATGCCAGGACTCAAACTCACAAATCGTGAGATCATGACTTGAGCTGAGGTCAGACGCTTAACCCACTGTGCCACCCACGTACCCCTAAAGTTTTGAACTTAAAAAGGTGAAAGCATAACATTAAATCAAGCACAAAGCCCTTCTGACCGTGGGGCTCTGTGCAACTGCACACATATACAGACCCATGAAGCTGGCTTGGATAGGAGAAACAGAATAATGCTCTCCAAATTTATGTAAGAATATAGAAATTGTGTATTTGGGGTGACCAAAAAATTATAGAACACTGAATTATAAATTTCAAACCATCCAACAAAAGAAGGGTAAATGAAACTATTTCAAGATAATTATAAAGCACTATGGACTGAAGTGATTTATTCCATGTTCATGGTATTATCTCTAGAGAGGTTCAAGGTCAGAGTTGTGACTCAGGCAGTAAAAGGCGAATTTAAAATTTGTCATATTTTATTTCTTTAATTAGAAAAATCTGAACAAAAATGAGAAATAAAGTAATTATTAATGTAAATTAGTACTTGCATAGAAATAGTAGTCTTTGTAACTGTGTATAGATGCATGTGTATAAAAAATAAAAACTAATTCTCATCTCTAGTGATGTCCATTAAAAAAGAAATAAGAAACATCTCAAATATGGACTGCTATACCAAAATTAAAATGAACATTAAAATTGATTATTCTTTAATACATAAATTCATGTTATTGAGATCTAGAAATACTGCAACTGTGGCAAATTAATCCTAAAAGTATTTGCATAATGCAAAAAAATGTAATATTAATTGAACCCCCATTTTTCAGCATTTTTAATAGCCCCAATATGGTATATAATATCCTTCATGATTATAGGAAATTAAAAACAAATTAATGTTTATTTATTTTTGAGAGACAGAGGGAGACACAGAGTGTGAGGAGGGGAGTGGCAGGGAGAGAGGGAGACATTGCATATGAAGCAGGCTCCAGGCTCTGAATTGTCAGCACAGAGCCCATTGCGGGTCTCGAACTCACAAAGTGCCCAGATCATGACTTGAGCTGAAATCTGACGCTTAACTGACTGAGCAACCCAGGTGCCCTGATTGTAGCAAAGTTTTGATAACATTTAACAATTATATAGGGCTGAAACGAAAATCCTGGCAGGATAGAAAAAGAGGGGACCTTTTTTTTTTTGTCAGCTTTACTGAGATATAGTTGACATATAACACTGTAAGTTCAAGATGTACCGTGTAATGATTTGATGCAGATATATTGCAAAATAATTACTACAGTAGGGTTAGTTAACCTCAATTACTTCATATAATTATCATTTCATTTTTTATGGTGGGAACATTTCAGATTTACTCTATTAGCTACTTTTAAGTATATAATACAGTTTTATCAACTATAACCACCAAACTGTGTGTTAGATCCCCAGAACTTATTTATCTTTTACTGCAAGTTTTACCCTTTGAACAATATCTCCCTATTTTCCCCACTCCACCTCTCCTGGAAACTACCATTCTACTGTTGGTTTCTATGATTTTGGCTTTTTAGATTCCATATATCAGTGAGTTCATACTATTTGTCTTTCTCTGTATGACTTATTTCACTTAGCACAGTGCCCACCCACAGGGTCCATTCAAGATATCACAAATAGCAAGATTTTCTTATTTCTCATGGCTTTATAATATCCCATTGTGTATATACTAGATTTTATTTACCCATTCATTCATAGACAACACTTAGGTTGTTAACTATATTTTGGCTATTTGAATAATGCTGCAGTGGAACATGAGAGTGCAGATAGCTCTTCAGGATACTGATTTCATTTCCTTTGGATATACGTTCAGAAGTTGGATTGCTGGATCATATGGTAGTTCTATTTTTAATTTTTTGAGAAACCTTCATACTGTTTCCCATAGTGGCTGCACCAATTAATATTATTGGTAAATAGTGCACAGAAGTTACCTTTTCTCTACATCCTTGCCGACACTTGTTATTTCTTTTTGATAACCAACCGTTCTAACAGGTGTGAAGTGATTATCTCATTGGGCTTTGATGTGCATTTCCTTGAAGTGTATTGATTTTAAACATCTTTTCAGGCACCTGTTGCCTATTTGTATTCTTTGGGGGGAAAAAAGGTCATTCCTCTGCTCATTTTTTAATTGCACTGGTTTGTTTTTTTGCTGTTGAGTAGTGTGAGTTCTTTATATGTTTTGGATATTAGCCTCTTATCAAATATATGGTTTGCATATATCTTCTCCTATGCTGTAGGTTGCATTTTCATTGTGGTGATGATTTCTTTTGATGTGCAGAAACATTTAAGTTTGAGGTACTCTCAGTTATTAATTTTTGCTTTTGGTGCCATACCCAAGAAATCATTGCCAAGACCATTGTCAATAGCAATATATATATATATATATATATATATATATATATATATATATATATATTCTAGGAATTTTACAACTTCAGTTCTTAATGTTTGTCTTTAATCCATTTTGAGTTATTTTTTTGTGAGTGGTATAAGATAGGGATCCAGTTTCATTCTTTTGCCTGTGATTGTACATTTTCCCCAGTGTTACTTACTAAAGAGATCATCCTTTTTATATCAGAGAAATACATCATTGGAACTTTTATAGGGATAGCATTGAATCTGTAGATGGCTTTTTATAGTACAGACATTTTCATAATATTGATTTTTTTGGTCTTTGCACACTGGATATCTTTCCCCTTATTTGTGTCTTCAATTTCGTCAAAGTCGTAGAGATCTTTTTAAGTATAGAGATCTTTCACCTTCTCAGTTAAATTTCTTTCTAACTATTTTCTTGGGGTTGATGATATTGTGGATGGGATTGTTTTATTTCTTTTTCAGATTGTTCACTGTTACTATGTAGGAATGCAACTGATTTCTATATTTGATTTTGGAAATCTAAGATTTTCTTTTTTTCTTTTATTTTTTTAGAAGTGTCTTATGTAAGAATATGCCATCTGCAAACAAAGAGAATTTTCCTTTCTCCTTTTTAAAAAAAAAAATAACATTAATTTATTGTTGAGAGACAGAGACAGAACATGAACAGGAGAGGGGCAGAGAGAGGGGGAGACACAGGATCTGAAGCAGGCTCCAGGCTCTGAGCTGTCAGCACAGAACCTGACACGGGGCTCAAACTCACTGCAAGATTATGATCTGAGCTGAAGTCGGATGCTTAACCAACTAAGCCAACCAGGAACCCCTCCTTTCTCTTTTTTAATTTGGATGCTTTTTTTTCTTTCTTGTCTGATTGCTCTGCCTAGGTCTAACAATACTCATGTTGAAGAGGAGTGGTAAGGGTGGGCATTCTTATTTTGTTTTTGATCCTAGAGTAAAAGCTTCAAACTTGTAGCCAATGGATATCATGCTAGTTGTGGGCTTGTCGTGTATGGCCTTTATTATGTTGAAGTACAGTGCTTCTATATCAGATTTGTTGAGAGTTTTTATCCTGAAAGGATGTTTATTTTTTTTTAAATTCTTTTTCTGCATCTATTGAGATGATCACAAGAATTTTGTCTTTCCTTCTGTGGATGTGCATATCACATGTTGAACCATGCTTACATCCCATGGATGAATTTTACTTGATCATGGTATATGTATCTTCCAATGTGCAGTTGTGTTAGGTTTGCTAATATTCTTTTGAGAACTTTTGCATCTGTATTCATTAGGATATTGGCCTATAATTTTGTAGTATAGTCCTTGTCTGGTCCTGGTATCAAAGTAATGCTGACCTCATAAATCGAGTTTGGAAGTGTGCCTTTCTCTTCAGTATTTTGGAAGAGTTTGAGAAGAATTTGTGTTACTTCTTTAAATGTTTGATAGAATTAGCCAGGGAAATCATGTGTTCCTGGACTTTTATTTTTGGGACGTTTTTGATTATGGATTCAATTTCTGTTATGATTTTCTATTTTTTCATGATTTGGTCTTGCTAGGCTGCCTTTTCTAGAATTCATCCATTTCTTCTGTGTTATCCAATTTATTGGCTTATACTTTTTCAAAGTAGTCTCATGGTCATTTGTATTTCTGTCGTATTAGTTGTAATGTCTCCTCTTTCATTGCTGATGTTATTTGATTTCTCTTTTTTATTTGTTAGTATAGCTAATGGTTTGTTAATTTTGTTTCTCTTTTAAAAAACAGCTCATCTTTTGTTGACATTTTTTATTATTTTTATTTCACTTATTTCTTCTGTAATCTTTGTTATTTTCCTTCTGCTACCTTTGGGCTTAGTTTTTATTCTTTTTCTAGTCCTTTGGGTTGTAATGTTAGATTCCTTATTTATTTACCATTTTCATTTGTTTTAATATCTTTTTTGATTTCCCTTTTGATATTTTCTTTGATCCATTGTTTTTTCAAGAATGTTGTTTAATTTTCACTATTTGTGAATTTTCCTAATTTTTCTCCTGTTCAAATTCTACTTTCATATTACTGTGTTCAGGAAAGATAATTGGTATGATTTCAACTTTCTTAAATTTGTTGAGACTTGTATTGTGACCCATCACTGTCAGGAGCATGCACAGAGAGGGCTGGCCACAGAGAGGGCATGTAAGTGGGTGAGACACACGGGGCACTGGGGGTGTCCATATGCTACTTGGGGGTCCACAGGTGAGGCATCCCTAGAGGCTCCTGAGTGGGTTTCTTGATGGAGTCCACAACATAGTTACTAGGATCCACATCCCTTTAATGCTTCCAAGAGTCCATGTGGGGCTCTCCCAGATTCTTTCCACTTCCCAGTCATGAAGCTCATGACTCAGCACTCTGGGTGGGGTGAAGAGAAATACTCCTCTTTGGAACATCCCACACAGCTGGGGAGGTCAGGCACTCACATCCTCTCACTTTCCTCTGTGGGAGAAATCTCAGGCTAAAGTCTCACTTGGCACTGAACTGTGCTGCCTTGGGTAAAGCATGATGTGGCTAAAGTTAAACTTCCTCTTACCTTCTTCAGTGTATCCAAACTCATACATATTTTTTTCTTTTTTCCTCTCATGGTGTGCTGGAATTTCTCTGCTGGAAACCTGTATTTCCACAAAAGCTGTCTTGTCCGTGGGTGATTGTTTAAGACAGTGTTTTCCAGGGGCTCACAGACTGCAGCTGGGAGGACCTGGAGCTGGTTAATGAGATGCTGAGGACTCATAGTGGGGACCAAGTTCTGTATGCTTATTACCTGGTACGCAGGTGGGCAAGACTCCTCCTTGGTGTATGTTCCTGGATACCACAGCTCCCACAAAGACACTTTTGTCTGTGGATGGGTGCCAAATTATTTTTGGAGAGGTATGATGAGGGACATCTTCTTCAGCCATGTTGCTGATGTTACTTCCAGGGAGATTTTCTTAATTTGGCAACTGCTGTTTACTTAAATAATATTGTGTATGAGGGCAGACTTTAGGAATAGAAGAAGACAGGGGCGCCTGGGTGGCGCAGTCGGTTAAGCGTCCGACTTCGGCCAGGTCACGATCTCGCGGTCCGTGAGTTCGAGCCCCGCGTCGGGCTCTGGGCTGATGGCTCAGAGCCTGGAGCCTGTTTCCGATTCTGTGTCTCCCTCTCTCTCTGCCCCTCCCCCGTTCATGCTCTGTCTCTCTCTGTCCCAAAAAAAAAAAAAAAAAAAAAAGGAATAGAAGAAGACAATGGTGCCTAATATCACTGCTGTGACTTAACATATGTTCAGTTCTGTCTAATTCTGTAAGAAAAGAAAAGGAAATAAGAAATGCAGAATTGAAAAAGAAAGAAAAAACTGCCATCTTTGTCTTTAATATGCTCATCTCCTAGAAAAAGTAATAGAACCAGTAAATCATTAGCACTTATAAAAGTATTTAATGAAGTTTCAGTTAAAATATTTTTACATAAATTGATTACTATAACAACAATAAAAAACAGAATTAAAAATAAAGATTTTTTTTGTAATAGCAACAAAACCTATAAAGCCTATTACACTTTGGCTTATAATGGATCAGAAAGGAAAGAGAGAGAGAGGGAGGGAGGGAAAAAAGGAAGGGAGGGAGGAACAGAGGACATCAGTGGAGAAAGGTGAATAATTCAGTAGATCATTTTCCAAAAATGGCCTCAACTATATCTTCTATCCCACATGTTCTTCTGCGTTGTGACCTGTGACTATGTAATTAAAAGAGAGAAAACCTAAAGCTCTTTCAAGCATATGAAGAGATGTTCAAACTCAGTAATTAAAGACAAATTAAAGTAATAATGAAGTATCACACTGTACCTGTCCAGTTGGCATTGAGTGCAAAGTTGCATAGCCCCATTTGGTGGGGGAGTGGGCACAGAGAAGCTCTCCGTTCATGGTGGGAAGCAGGCATATCCAGTGAATATGGCAGCCCAGAGTCAGATTAACCATATGGCAACTCTTTTTTATTGGATAATTCTACCCTCACGCAAGGATTCAAAAGGAAACAAGTATAAAGATGTTTGTTGCAGTTTTGTTTGTGGAAGTGGGCATTTGGAGGCAATGGGTAGAATATCATTAGGGCTTGCTTAAGTAGAATGTGGAGGATACACTCTATAGAACATTAAACAGCAGTTGGGTGCATGGCAATGTAAACGGACCTAAAAATAGTGAATTTTTTTTTAAGAAACTGAATAGGATGTTAGGCAAATATCATTCATGTAGAATAAAAATACATGCCTGCAAAGCTCTAATGTACATTTTATAGAAGCCAATTTTAAAATTAATTATATTAAATACATTAGAATGTTTCCACAGGGAAATTGAAGTAGAAAATGGGGATATTGATCAGAAATAAACAAAACAAGACTGAACCATGATAAAATTTGGATATAAGGTGAGAGGGTGAATTAACAATCTATTGCTTATGAGATTAACAACAAATTTATGTATTTCTCTCAAGGCTAAGCAAATATTAATTAGCAAAGAAGATAAACACTCAATTCTTTCTGACTATAAAATTTATTTATTTAACTGCTAAGTTGTGCCTCATTTTCTTGTTGTGATCACTAACTCAGGGGGATAATAGATTTGTGCTTTGAGATTGCAGGCCTGAAGTGACCCAGCACTGTTTCAAGATATTGGCCAAGGTAAAGCTTCACAGACTTCCCAAAGCTACCCAGACCAGGCCCTGTTTCTTAGGTGTTTTTGTCCTCTACATCTAGCAATTGCATTTGGCCCAGCACTAGAGCAGAGTGGAACCCATTGTTCTTGTTCACTCATTTATATCATCTCTCATACTATTTTTGAGGATGAGGACATCCCTAGCATACTAGGAAAATGGATTCTAGTCACCTTCATAGAATGCTAAAATTGGAAGAAACATCAATGAATACCAAAAAAGAACCAAAGCTTTTCAAATTGTAGCTCTGCAGATAAACAGGGGATTCAGTAACCCTCCAGCCCCACCTTTACAGAGATCAGTTTCTTATATTGTACCTACTGGATTACATGTACAGTTTTGCTAAAAAATGTCTGTTTCTACAAATATATTAGGGCATTTACCTTGTGCTAGAAACTGTGTAAGTAGACATAACCCTTTCTATTTTGAGAGAGCATTTAAAAATTATGTAATATCCCTCTTCCTCTCTTACCTATCATTCACTGAGTGTCTTATAACGTACCTGGCTCTTTATTAAGTGGTAGCAACACATTTTTTAATACTATGCAGATGCTTTGCCATCAAGACTGAGAAAAACACACAAATTATTATGATTAATCTTTTGAGCATGTCTGGTTACAGAGGTGCAAATATGGAGTCAGGGGCTGTGAATTTTCACGTCAGGGTCCTGACACCATTCAATTCTTCGTAATAATAAACATACCAACGTTCTCATAAGTTCTCTAACAAAATGATCAGAACTTTAAGCAATAAAAGAATAAAAAATAGAGATTAGATAGGTAGGTAGGTAGGTAAATAGGAAGAGAGGTGTCAGGGGAGACAGAGAAAAAATCATTGTTAAATGCCTATCTCATTTCAGTTACCATGTCAAAGTTCATGCTGTCAACTTTTTTTTTTTTTTTCATTCATACATGAGCAAATCTTTAAGACTCTAGGGGGCTCCATAATTTGGCTATTGTTGATAGCGCTGCTATAAACATTGGGCATTAAGGAGGGCGCTTGTTGAAGTGAGCCCTGGGTGTTATCTGTAAGTGATGAATCACTAAATTCTACGCCTGAAATCAGTACTATAGTATATGTTAACTGTCTTGAACTTAAATTAAAAAAAAAAAAAACTCTCGGGGTTTCAGCAACATTCTGAGAGTTACAAAACACATGAGTGGAAGAACAGTGTTCTCCACAGCTACTTACAGCATTTCTGCATTACAGCATGGGCCAGCAGCAATAGCAGCATCTGGGAGATTGTTACAAATGAGAATTTCAGGCCTTACTCCTGACCTCCTGCATCAGAATCTGTGGGATTGGGTCCAGAAAACTGTGTTTTAACAAAATTTCCATATGATGTTGATGCACACAAAATTTTGAAATTCTCTTCTCTAAAACTATACTGATTTTCCTCTTATGTGGTCTCTCCAGTATGTTAAAAAAAATTCTACAAGCCGCCTTTGTGTTCTTTCTAGAATAATTTAAACATTTCTAACCTGTAAAGCGTTATGAGGACACGACAGACCAACGAAGACTAGAAATATCTCATATGGTATTATTTTTTCATTGATTTTTCTAAAGATGAAAAAAGTACTGTTTGAATAACTTACTTTATTATGCAGGGAAGTCCAATGCATGTTTGTATTAGAAAGCATAGGAAATTATATCTTTTAAATGATTGTCATTTAAGGAGAAATATCCTGAATCCACTTAAGCCAAATTTGGGATTGAAAATTCAGTATGTTTCTTACATGAACTGATGTGGTTGCCCACCTCTCATTAGTCCATTAGTTCCAGGATTAATTGTGCCTTCAAGTTCTCTGTTAAGTAGTGAATGTTTAATGTTCAGCTACATGTGAAGTGCAATTCCATCTGCAGCAGTTGCCAGTGTAATATTAGTCTTCTTGTTCATGAATTTCTCTTTAGCTATGGTCATATTTTTAGTGTGATACATTGGATTTTCATATGCTCATGTAAGATACTGAAATCTTTAACAGCTGATTACTGAGAATTTGCTATAAGTAATTGCCGGTCACATCACACATTGGCTTTAACATAGTGAGGCCGAGCTACTAGCAAATTTGGGAGGCTGACTAAGATTTTTAAAGACTTTCTCAAAGTAAATATAGAGAAACAAAAGCATTGTAATTTGAATGGACACTAGTCCACTATGAACACTAATCTACTGACTTATACTCCATTCAAGTTGACCCAGTACACAAATCATTACTATGTTTTAATTATGCTGAGATGTTATAGTCATTGCAGTTTTAATGAGTGATGGTCTATATAACATCCTTCACAATTTCAAGATTGTAATGCCAAAAATTTATTTTATACTTCCAGATATCAAAGTCAAGTTCCTTGAAAAAATATAGTCACACAGTCCATTTAATAGCCTATGATATTCCTATAATAATATATCTGATCCCATTTTGTCAAAACTTCTGCTTGATTCATATTGTGTATGTATATCTATCATCTATCTATTTACCTACCTACCTACCTACCTACCTGTCAGATTTGTGTCATAATCCCAACATATATATATGTCACAAAATATACACGTATATGTTGTTTTCCTATCTTGTTTTATTTTTCTTTAAACAGAAAAAAATTGTATTTAAAGTTTTTGAACTTGACTTCTTACGTAATAATAAATATTAAAATGTTTCCAGCTTAATGAAGTATGATTGACAAATAAAAGTGTATTTGTTGTTCTGTACCATGATTGTTTTAAGTGCACAATGTGGTGATTTAATATATGTATACATTGTGAAATAATTACCACAATCAAACTAATTAACACATCCATCACCTCACATAGTTACCATTTTTTTAATGGCAGTAACACTTAAGGTCTCCTCTCTAAGCAAATTTCTAGCATACAATGCAGTATTATTAAGTTAGGCACCATGGTATACATTCGATTCCCAGAATTTATTCATGTTATTATTGAAAGTTTGTATACTTTGAATAACATCTCCCCATTCACCTCCCTTCTCAATCTCCCAACTATAGTTTTATTGTCTGGTACTATGGGTTCAACTTTTTAGAATCTGCATGTAAATTGAGACTGTGCATTATTTGTCTTTCTGAGTCAGGCCTTATTTCATTTGGCACAATGAAGAATCTTCTATATCAATACATTTAGGTTGTCTTATGGGATAAAGCAGGAATTATGTTTTAATTTTTATTTCTGATTATCTAATTATAGAGATTAGGATTTAAAAAGTAGAATTGGTAATAGTCTGTCCACTTCTTTTCTTTTTTTAAAAATTAAATGCAGTTAAGTTTTTCTCCACTTTAAAAATGTTTAGGATTAACTTATGTTTAGGGTTTACACAGTGTATGGAATTTCGTTCAAAGACATAGTGATTTGAAAGATACAATTTAAATAGTCAGTATGACTTAACTAGAAGATGTTATGACATTATAATTCTCTCTCTGTGGTATAGTAGGTGAGTACATTGTAATTAAAGCTCTCCCTTTGCCATTGTATTAGTAGGTGAAAGATAAACCTCTACTTCTGATCACTAAAAAAGAAAAAGACTAATGGGAAATTGTTTATTTGTGTGAAATGGGTAACATTTGGAAGTAAGTCACTTTCTGTATTCTGATAAGCTTATGTAGCACACTTGACATTAACATTATCATAAACTCTTTAACTTGTTATATCCTGAACCCCATACCTGTTTCTTCAGCTTTCCCTACAGTCCTGAGTGTAAAACCCCCAGATCCATGCTAGGGTTCAGAGGGAGCCATTAACAAGTATCTGGTATCAGTCTATTTAATTGAAGAGGAAAGTGGCCAGATCTGGGAAAATATTTTGTGCTAGGACCAACTATGCATGTAGAGAGGAGGACTAAGGAAGATTGATTTGTGCCATATCTGTATTTTCCCTTTTGTGCACATCAATAAATGGGCCTCTTGTGGTGCTCAGTGTAAGTATTTAATTTGATGGAGCAATGTGGATCATCTAGGATAGTGGTCAACAAACTTTCCATTAAAGTCTGGAGAGTAGACATTTTAGGCCTGCCAGGCAGTCTCTTTGGCAACTACTCAGCTCTGCATTGTGGCATGAAAACAGCTACAGACAGTACATAAATGAATGGGTATGGCTGCATTCCAATGCAACTTTGCTTATGGACACAGAGATTTTAATTTCATATAATTTTCTATTGCCATGAAATATTATTCTCCTTTGATATTTTTTTATTATTTAAAAATGTAGAAACTATTCTCAGCTCATGGACCATACAAAAGTTTAAATATATGAAGTTTAAATATATAAATTTAAATATATAAACTTTAGTTTCAGTAAGTTTAAATATATAAAATGTTTGGCTTTAGTTCAAGGACTATATTCTGAAAGAAACACATTCTTTAAAAGAGTTTATGGCTTAGGAATACCTGGGTGGCTCAGTCGGTTAAGCTTCCGACTCTTGATTCCTGCTCAAGTCATGATCTCACAGTTGTGAGTTTGAGCCTCACATCAGGCTCTGTGCTGACAGCACAGAGCCTGCTTGGGATTCTCTCCCCGCCCCCCGCCCCTCCCCCGCTTGTACTGTCTCTCTTTCTGAAAATACATAAATTAAAAAAAAAGAATTTATGGCTTAGATTGAAGGAAAGTGACACATATCTGATAGGTACCTTAGGTAAGATATAGGTAGGTATATTATGTCACACACAAACAATATTTTTTCATGAAACATTTACTGATACGGACTTTGGAGGAAAAATGCAAGATAAAATCACAAGCCCTCAAGTATTTCATAATTTGATCTGAAGATCAGAAATAAATAGGAATGTCAGAGCAAATTTGATGATACATATGGTAAAAGATGCACAAATTATTTTCAAATATAAGAAAGACAGATTATGGGTTAATTTTGACTGATTGTAAGGCAATGCTTTTTAGAGATGGTAGCATATGAATTTTAACAAATGCATAGAACTTCAGAATTAAAAAAAAGTATTTTAGTCAGATCAAATAAGAGAAACAAAAGCATTGAAATTTTTGAAATGTATAGATACTACAAGTGGAATAAGGAGATTGTTGTTTGCAGTCTTGAGAATTGAAGATGATGCAGTATAAAATAATATGAAATGAGTCATTGACATTTGTGAATGAAAAATTAAATATAGACATAAGTCATTGGTGGGTGCATCAAAAATAAATTAGAAGGATTGTGATATTTAAGAAAGACCTAAATAGAAAAATATTAAATCAGTCTTGGCAAGAGATAGGTGCTTATAGTAGGACAATGTCAGGAGAAATGTATAGGTTAGCTTAAAGAAATGTTTTGGAGATATTGTTTATTCCATAGACAGAGGCAAATAAATGGCGACTAAATCAGCTTTCAGCCTTAGTGACAGGAGGTATTAACACTGTTAATGGCAGGTGTTTCAACTTTGCAGGTCAAATGCACTTTACGATGCTATCTCATTTAAAATCTAATGGATGCAGCAGACTAAGCAAATTAAGTGTCAATATTTCCTTTATCTTGTAAGAAAATTTAAGTTCAGTTAAATAAAATATTGGATGCAAGGTACAATATTGGCAGATAAATACAAATAGTGTGTTTGAATCAAACTCCACTATCTTTTTCCATCATCTGAATGTTCCCTAACAATATAAACTCTAGGTCCATTCAGCCTAGCAGGTTAAAGAGAGTTCCTGAAAGTTAAAAATGTGAAAAATCTGAGATATAGATTTTAATGCATGCTATCACAGAGGTAGTAGCAGAAGTGGGGAGAATGAATGAAATTTCCCCTGGGCAGAAAGTCTAAAGTTATAAGAATACTAAAAACTTGAATGTTTTTTTTCAGTGTTTGTGGTGTGAAGTAAAAATGAAGTGAAAATGTAGAGTGATGAGTGCCAAGGCAGTTGCCTGGTTATTGGCTTAGGGCACTGCATGATAAAATCCCTGATGGACACTGTATTATCCAAGTAGCATTTATGTGATCAGATGAGATAGGCACAAGCCAAGCAGGAGACTAAGAAGAAACAACCACAAGCAAAAACAACGTAAAGTAATTTTCTGTAGCTGTAGGGAACTGGAGAGGGCAGAAGCAGGCCAGTTAGCCTTACATGCTACCATCAGCAATAGGGGAAGCTCTCAAAGACAGCTGTATGTCTCAGATAATACTACAAATATCTTTATTTTATCATATCTAATATAGCAGTTTTTGTAAACTAGTAAGACAAAAATAGTTGCTAATTAAATGCTAACAATATTTTTTTTACATGGAATTTTATTTTATACTTAATGAAAGAGGTCTTTTGATAAACCTTGATTTATATATCTTTTGCATGCATATATAAGTAGAAAGCATAAATACAGTAAATGTAAGATAGCATTAAAATGATTTCCCATTCATAGTCTGATCTGCTGAGTCACTTTGTAACTTAGAATCATCTGTGGAAATAGCATCCTGTATGCTATTAAGAAAGTTCATGATGCAGCATTTCATTGAAAAAAAGTTGAGAGTATGTATGTGACACACTCTCAAATGGTGCAGGAATAGATTATGATAGATGGACGATTGATAGATAACAGAATGACAAAACAATTGTGGCATAGAGTTACCAATAAATGAATCTGGTGCAGTGTGTTTGCGAGTTCTTTGACATTACTAACCCCTTTTGTATATATTTGAAACTACACATTTTGAATAATGGAATGAACTCAGATTGAGTAGGATTTGGGAAGTAGTATGGATCCTGAATTTCATCAGATCCTCTAAACAATGTAGAAAGTAATGAGGAAAGATAACAAAAGAACACATGGATCTCATCTCCAACACAATAATTAGCAAGATATGCCTACAATCAAAATATGTGTGGTTGTTGCCAAGCCAGCAATGACTGAACAGTTGTGAATTACCACTATATGGACTGAGTGGGAGGATTAAAAATGGGGGGAAGGAAGAACTGATCTGGGCTATGAGAAGTAGAGCCCAGAAATCACCAACAAATACTCAGTTCCCAAAGGTGAGAAAATAAATAAATAAATAAAATGGAGGAGACGATGTGTGGATTTGAGAACACTGGTAAAGTTGAAAGGAAATTTTTATTGTTTCTAACTGTAGATGACCAATGAAGCACAATTACTCATAATTCACGAAGATATAAAAAGTGTTGTATGATTTTAATTACTTGGGGATCCACAAATATCTAAAAAAATATACTTCCTTCTAGAAATTCAAGATCTCATACTGAGGAGTCACTTCAGGAAGACTTATCTCTGTTGGTCAGGGCAAGAAAACTGAGGTCAACGGAGAGTGTAAAGGACAGGAAAGAGGAATGTGTTAAATGATAACAACAAGAAATAGATATGTAGTGAATATATATCAGTTAATGAGCATGTTTGAAATATATCATATTAAAATTTTTTTAAATAAAAAATTTTAGCATCCAATACCTTTTCAAGACAGATTAGATTTAGATACTATGAAAAATTGTTGGAAGAATGGGAAAATGAATTAAAAAGTTGAAGACAGGGGCGCCTGGGTGGCGCAGTCGGTTAAGCGTCCGACTTCAGCCAGGTCACGATCTCGCGGTCCGTGAGTTCGAGCCCCGCGTCGGGCTCTGGGCTGATGGCTCAGAGCCTGGAGCCTGTTTCTGATTCTGTGTCTCCCTCTCTCTCTGCCCCTCCCCCGTTCATGCTCTGTCTCTCTCTGTCCCAAAAATAAATAAACGTTGAAAAAAAAAATTAAAAAAAAAGTTGAAGACAAAAAAAGCTGCTATGACAAAAGTTCATGCAGCTTTGTAGAAGAATGAAGAGATGAGAATTGTGGTAATTTAAATATTCAGTAGTTTCAAAAGATCCTGAGGAGACGCTTAGTGAATGGATGAGAAAACTGAAGAATTTTGGTATTGAATGCAAGCAAACAGAAAGAAAATATGA
The DNA here is from genome assembly GCF_018350155.1 of Leopardus geoffroyi. NCBI lineage: Eukaryota > Metazoa > Chordata > Mammalia > Carnivora > Felidae > Leopardus > Leopardus geoffroyi. The sequence goes on along the minus strand of NC_059336.1, from coordinate 94,154,378 downwards.
AAGAGAAGCCAAATGATATAAAGGGTAAAAGGAAAATGTTTAAAATCAATTTAATATAAATTCTAGAAGAGACAAGATGGGGGGTTACTCAAACAATGTCTAGAAATTTCCAAAATTGGCGAAAGATATGCATCTTCAGATTCAAGTAGCATTATTATGCATAATTAGGATAAATTCATAGCTAGTCACAGTATCATGAAACAAACACCAAAGACAAGGGAAGCCAAGAAATACAATTTGCTTTTAAAGAAATAGCAACTATTCTGACAACTGTATACTCACTGCAACTTAAGAACAAGATACTGAACAGTATCTTCAAGGGAATGGCAAAAATTACTCCAAAACTAAAATTATGGAATTACCCAAGGAATCCATTAAGAATTAAGAAAATTAAGGGGCACCTGGGTGGCTCAATCAGTTAAGGTCATGATTTCATGGATGGTGGGTTCAGGCCCCACATTGGGCTCTGCGCTGATGGTCCAGAGCCTGCTTGGGATTCTCTCTCCCTCTCTTCCCCTCCCCCACTCACTCTGTCTCTCTCTGTGTCTCTCTGTTTCTCTCTCTCAAAATAAATAAACTTAAAAAAATTAGGAAAAAAATAATAACAGATAAGAATAAAACAAACCTTAGAGTTTAGTATCAATTCTTTAGTATCAGATTCTTAATAAAGGAACAATGTTTCATTCAACTTAAGATTTAATTAATTTTAATATTGTATTTTATGTTCATTATGAAGGAGAAAAGCTGCCTATTAAACTGTGACATATAAACAATTGCAAAATTAATTATGGTTTAAATATTAAACGGGTGTATCTGGGCTAAATAAAATACAGTATTTTTTTTTTTCCAACATTTATTTATTTTTGGGACAGAGGGAGACAGAGCATGAACGGGAGAGGGGCAGAGAGAGAGGGAGACACAGAATCGAAACAGGCTCCAGGCTCTGAGCCATCAGCCCAGAGCCTGACGCGGGGCTCGAACTCACGGACCGCGAGATCATGACCTGGCTGAAGTCGGACGCTTAACCGACTGCGCCACCCAGGCGCCCCTAAAATACAGTATTCTAAGTAAAAGAAAAAATCTCTCTGAAGGATGATTTGAGATATAAGAAAGAATGGTGCCTATTTGTTTCCTTTTTTTTTTTATGTTTATTTTTGAGAGAGAGAGAGAGAGTGTGTGCGAGAGAGAGCACGAATGGGGACAGGGAAGAAAGAGGAGACACAGATCCAAAGCAGGCTCCAGGCTCTGAGCTGTCAGCATAGAGCCTGATGCAGGGGCTCAAACTCACAAACCTTGAGATCATGATCTGAACCCAAGTCGGATGTTTAACTGACTGAGCCACTCAGGGACCCCAGACTGGTGCTTATTTCAAAAATAAAATGTCAGTTATGTATAACCTATTATTCCATATTTGATTTTATATATGCATATAAATACATATATAAACTTCTGCACACTTAAAGAGGGCATATAAAAACATATACATGTGTATACACTTACATGGGGAGATAGATAAGTGAATATATGAAACAGGACAAAAATATATGTCTCTACATAACATTCAAAAAATTTTTCATATATAAAATTTTAGAATAGATTCAGACTTACAGAAATATTGGGAAGATAGAGTTTTCATGTATGTCACACCCAGTAGTCCCTACTGTCATTATCTTACATCAGTATAGTGTGTTTGTTATAAATAAGAATATAAATAAAACCAATATTGATACATGATTATTAACCCAACTCTGATTTTAATCCATATTTTCTAAGATTTTACCTAATGTTTTCTCCCTTCCTTCCTCCCTCCCTCCCTCTCTTCCTCCCTCCCTCCTTAACCTTCCTTCCTCCCTTTCTTTTTATTTATTTATTTATTTATTTATTTATTTATTATTTATTTAATGAAATTTATTGTCAAATTAGTTTCCATTTTTTTTAAGTTTATGTATATATTTATTTTTAGAGAGAGAGAGAGAGCCAGGGAGTGCTGGTGGAGGAAGGGTCAGAGAGAGTGCTAGAGAGAGAGAATCCTAAGCAGGGAGTGCAGAGCCTTATGCGGGGCTCAAACCCTGAGCCAACGTTAAGAGTCAAGACACTTAATCCACTGAGCCACCCGGGCACCCCTCTTCTGTCTTTTGTTGTTGTTGTTCCAGGATCCTATCAAGTGAAACACATTATATTTAGTTTTTAGTCTTTAGTCCTTTTTGTTTTTCTTAGACTTTCCTTGTTTTGATAATCTGGACATGTTGGGGTTATTACTGAGGATGACAATATTATACACAATGCTTGGCTAGCTAAAATGTAACATGGAGATTTTGGGTGGGCTGCAGTTAAGCTTGGGAAGGGCATGGGTCTCTTGGAATGCTGTAGGCCCATTTAACCACCCTCACTGTGGAATGAGGGGCCATGCACCCCTCCCAGGTGTTTCTGCAGTCCTTGGGGTACTCCATTATCTATACATTGTATGCAAAGTTTAGCAAAACAATAGGACACAGTGACCCTTGTTGTATATCTCTGATTTGATTAATCTCTTGTGATTGTTCACCCTTAAGTCATGTGCCCTTTGTTTTTGCATGACTGAAATGTTATAGCCCTCTGTACACAACAAGGCAACTGAGATTTGTGATTGGCCTGAACTGCAATAAATAAGAATACACATGAGGCAAATGAAGTCTTTGTCAGTGAACTTTGACCTCCATGTCTTCTTGTCTCTTTCTTAGCCAAGTGTGGAGTAATTTTTCATCTGTTGGCCCAGGGTTTGAGGAATACTGGTCAGGTAGTTTTGTACAGTATCCCCTAATATGAGTTTGTCTGTTTTTTTTTTTTTAAGAGAAAACCACAGAAGTGAAATGCAATTCTTATCATATCATATCCTGAGTACATACTGTCAACATGACTCATCACTGTTGATGTTGACCTTGATTACCTAATTTAGTTATTCTTTGTCAGATTTCTCTGTAACATTATGAAATTCTCCCTGCTCCCCTTCATACTGTACTCTTTGGAAGGAAGTCACTGTGTGAAGCTCAAACTCCTTAAGTGGGAGATTTGTCTGTCTCCTCCAGGGCAGATTATCTTCGTAAATTGCACAGAGATCTTTGGGATGAAATTGTGCTTATTCTGTCCTATCTATTTATTTATGCAGTCATTTATGTTATCAGTATGGATTCCTGGGTGTTAATTTTATAATCTAGATTATAATAAACTTACTATTTATTATTATTTGTTGCCAAAATTTTTCAGCTTTGGACTTTGAGAACTCTTTCAGTTGACTCTTGTTTCTTCGACACAGCCCCTTTTGTTTGTTTTGCACTTCCTTTTTTTTTGTTGGCAATATAAGATGCTCCAGCCTCATCTTGTATATTTTCTTTACCAACCTTAGAAGCATTTGTTTCTCTGAGGTATCCTACTTCTCTTTAATGGAAAATAGCATTAGAAACTAAGATCTAGGCAATGGGTATGCTCATTGTTTGGGGGAATCTATTATAATGTATATATACATTTATCCAATATAATATTTTCTTTTTTTTACTCTTAAATGCTTTCTCTTAATTAACTTCAAAATTCAGTTCATAATCAGACTTCTTTTTCTTCTACCTCGTGGTACATAGGCTGAATAGAAAGTGTATATTTATATTGATCGTATTGAATGTTTGTCCATTTGTGAGTATGAAGTTTTTTTCTCTACTTGAAAGTTGCTTTCAATGTACATATGCTGAATGCTCCATCAGAATCAAAGTCTAGAGGAAAATTATTTCTTTACTTGGATATTCCTACAGTGTAGTATAAATTTGGACTCACCACCTGCATGTGGTAAGTAAGGATATGGCTTTTTTAAGAACATGTTTATTTATTTATTTTTGAGAGGAAGGAGAAAGAGAGCATGAGCAGGGAAGAGGTAGAGAGATAGGGAGAGAGAGAATCCCAAGCCGACTCTGTGCTGTCAGCACAGAACCCGACATGAATTTCCACCTTACCAACTGTGAGATCATGAGCCAGAACCAAGAGTCAGATGCTTAACTAACTGAGCCACCTAGGTGCCCCACCCCAGTTTTTGTTTTTTTATAGCAGATCTAGCCACCATTTTTTTCTTACTCTCATCTCTGAACCACTGAATTGGCTCTGCATATCTACTTCCTTGACTTTAATTTTCCCTCTCATTATTTCGTCTCTAAATTTACCTTTGTTTGGTTTAAGAACAAATATATTCTTTTTAATATTTCTCCCCAACCCCTGCACAATGTATAATTTGTAATAAGGAGAGTTTCAAGTTACTTTGCTTGCTCTGTTTTTAGAACCAGAAATCTCTATTCTAATAATTTATAGATTCTCATTGTAATCCAGTAAACTGATATTGCAGCTAATGAGAATGATAGAGAATAAGGGGAAAATTCCATTTGAATTAAAAAAATATGAAATGTAAAATAGTTTGTGAATTACTTAAAAATTCTAAAAATCAGACTGAATAATAAACACTTTTTTTCTCCACATAAACTCTCCAAGGTATCTAATTGTTATTTTATGGATTTGTTGAGGATGTCTTTAGTTCTTTATCTAGATACACACACAAAAAAGTAGTGAAATGCACATCTCACAGAATGCAATTCTGTTATCAATTATAAATAAGATTAGCAAATAATTTTCAAATCCAGTTTTTTTAAAGTGAAAGGACAATATAAATGATTAAAATTTTAGATATATATGATGTTTTAAAATGTTTTATATGTGTGTATGTATGAATATAATGTGTATGTCCAAATATGTATATACATGTATATTTGGTTTACTGACTGAAAATATTTTATTATATTTGTAGACCAATAAAATATTTCTTAAAAAATATTTTCAATATTTTATTTTAATTTTTCCCCAAAATATGCATGATGAGGTTGAAATGAAATAGCTTTTACTATTATTTCCACCATACTTGGTAACTTGAAGAAATTATATCACCTTACCAACTGTGTCATCACTCTGTTTTCCTAAGTACCGTATAGACTGGCCTTGAAAAAGAGGTCTTAGAGACACACAGAAAGTATTTGAAAATAAATAAAAAGCTATTCTTTTTAATTTAACTACGCATTGAAGTATGCTTTCTTACGATTTTAAGAACAGTTATATATTTTTTTTTAATTTTTTTTTTCAATGTTTATTTACTTTTGGGACAGAGAGAGACAGAGCATGAACGGGGGAGGGGCAGAGAGAGAGGGAGACACAGAATCGGAAACAGGCTCCAGGCTCTGAGCCATCAGCCCAGAGCCCGACGCGGGGCTCGAACTCAGGGACTGCGAGATCGTGACCTGGCTGAAGTCGGACGCTCAACCGGCTGCGCCACCCAGGAGCCCCAAGAACAGTTATATTTTATCAAAGAAGAGAACTTTAGAATGAAATGTATGTTGGCTTTTACTTTTAACTTTGTGGCTTAACCCTTATATATGGGAAATAATTTATTTTTAATAGTATTTGACTTTTTGTAAAAGGGATATTCATTTTTAATGCTGAATGTTTATAATTAAAAAAAATCCTCATTCAGTCTGATGAGATCTTTAGGTTGGTGCAGTTTTAATAGTACTTTCCTTAAGAATCACTCAGTAACCGGATCTACCTCATGATGGAGAGATAATTGCCTTGGTTCCATAGTGGAAGCAAATCACATCTATTTTTTTTAACATATGATGTTTCTTTTTTTTTTTTTTTTTTTTTTTAAATTTTTTTTTTTCAACGTTTATTTATTTTTGGAACAGAGAGAGACAGAGCATGAACGGGGGAGGGGCAGAGAGAGAGGGAGACACAGAATCGGAAACAGGCTCCAGGCTCTGAGCCATCAGCCCAGAGCCCGACGCGGGGCTCGAACTCACGGACCGCGAGATCGTGACCTGGCTGAAGTCGGACGCTTAACCGACTGCGCCACCCAGGCGCCCCTAACATATGATGTTTCAATTCATTTGAAATAAAAAAAAGTATCCCGTATGGCTTTTAAGAAACTTTAATTTTTTTGTGAGATATTATTGTCAATATGCAAAATGCTAACCAGAAGCCAATAAATCATATGATGGGTTTTAGGGGTAAATCAGTTAATCTTTCATTCCAAGTGAAAATATTTTTCACATATATAATTTTTTTTATTTTACTTTTTGGAATTATTTTGTTTTAAATATATTTTTAGCAAGAAATATTATACACATAAACACACAAAAATATATTTTTTTTAACCCAATATCTGAATATAATAAGTTTAGGGTATTTTCATCCATTTATAAAATTGTGATAAATTATATTTTGAATTTTACATCTCTCCTTTCATAGATTAATTAAAATGTCTTGCTATATATTTGTTATACATTTTAACATAATGTTACTTTCGTATTATTTCTTATGTTAATGGGCTAAAACAATACACTTATCTTAATTGATGCCAACAGTATTTGATCAATTTAAATGGACATTTCTGCCCAAACAAATGGGAATTGAATTAATCAGCATCTAAATAATAGATATCATTAGGAGTAAAAACCAGCAAATATTTATTGAAAGACTTTTAAAAGGAAGCCTTTTACACTAAATTGAAGAAAACAAAGGAATTATACTTTAAAATATTACTATATATATATATATATATATACATATATACGTGTGTGTGTGTGTGTGTGTATATATATATATATATATATATATATATATATATATATATATCATTTGGAAAGATCTACCTAAAACTAGAAAATAATTAAAAAACAAATAGATTATTGTTAAAGAGCAAGTGATTACAGATGTGCAGGAGGATGGACAAACATTCCCTGTCTGGAGAGACCAGGGCAGCCAGTAGTGGAGAGAATGTTGAAGCATTCCCTCATAAGCCCTCTTTGGAGGCCAGTGAGCTGGAGATCCAGCTGGACCAGACCAAAAATGAGTTCTATCTCTACTTCCTAGAGTAGGTTTAAGAAATATTTACCTATAACAGAGTTTTTTAGAAGTGCATCAATATTCATAAACATTTAATAAAAAAATTTTAAATCATATATAATTATTTTAAATTGTGTTTGAAAAATTAAACACACTCAAATATTTTTAATACCAAGTTATGTAGCAAAGACTTCAAATTTATTATAAAATTTCCTGACTTGTTAACTTGGGTTGCCTTGAATTTGTTATAATTTGTCTGCCACTATCATGACATTTTCTCTGATTCTTATTCATTAGATATTTATTAGAAATGTTGTAGATCTCTACAGAAATTTTTCTAAAAATAATTTCTATTTATCTTCATTCATAGAAAATAATGCAAGTATGATAAACATATAGCCCATATATGCAAAACTCAAATCAAAGCATTCTGGGGTTTGGGGGATATTTGTTTGTTAATTGTGCTTTCCAGGTTCCAGAATACTATTCTGTAAATATTTGTGCTCAAGAAATATTTGTTAAAAAAAAAGAATGAAAATTTGGGCAAGGCTCAGTTTCTCCAGCTATTACGATATCTTCTTCTTCTAGTATAATAGGGGTACGATAAATGGATTTATAATGTATTGAAGTATGATACTACCAAAATATACATGTCTTAAGGGCTTGTCATAACATTTGGTGCTTCTGGCATAACTTTTATATTTCTAAATGGTGTGATTTTCCTGGTGTACTAAATGATTAGATAGAAATTTGGAGAGGGATGACTTAGTATAAAATTTAAAAAGAAATTGAAAAATGGAAACTGGATGTTTGAAGTACAGCTTAATCAAGCTCAAGATAAAATGACAAGTCATTTTATTTCTTCCTCTAGTTTAGATCTCTCTGATAATGCCATTCAAAATTAAAAACAACATTATCAAAACTTCTCACACAAAAAGATAAGAAAGTAAAGATTATTAGAGCATAATAATAGCTAATTGGTCTTCATTTTTATGAATATGTTTCCAATTTATTACAGTGCTTCAATTAAATTTAGAATTTAAGCTTAGAGTCAGAAGTGGAAAAGAGGAATAAATGCAGAAACAAAACTTCAATAGGAGTTAGAGAATTTATGAGATTTTTAGATTTTGAGTTTTTCCATTTCTGTTATGTTGGTCTTTTTCCCAGAAGTGGTGTGATGGGTCTGTAGGAGTAGCACCTGAGGAGTGATCATAGGCAAATGCAATCAACTCTGTGTCTGGGCTTAGTGAGTATTGGAGCTTCATTGGTAGAGGGGTTCATTGCAATTTCCCATGGATAAAGGAAGCTTAGCTTGCTTTATAGGTATACACCAAGGAATATAGAAGAACATGGGAAGGCAGACTGACCCAAGTAAAGTGCATTATTTGTTTAAATTTTATTTTATATTGGTTTTGATTTGAGAGAGAGAGAGAGAGAGAGAGCACGCGAGCATGAATGGGGAAGAGGGGTAGAAAGAGAGAGAGAGAGAGCGAGAGAGAGGGAGAAATCCTAAACAGGCTCCACTCTCAGTGTGGAGCCTGATGGGGGGGCTTGATCCCACGATTGGGATCATGACCAGAGCTGAAATCAAGAGTTCAGCGCTCAACCAACTGAGCCACCCAGGCACCCCCAGAGTAAAGTGAATTCTATTGAGTTATGGTGTTGTGAGAGAAGATTAAAAAAAAAAATTTAATGTTTATTTTATTTTTGACAGAGAGAGACAGAGCATGAGTGGGGGAGGGGCAGAGAGAGAGGGAGACACAGAATCCAAAGCAGGCTCCAGGCTCCAGGCTCTGAGCTGTCAGCACAGAGCCCAAGGCAGGGCTCCTCGAACTCACAGGCCGCAAGATCATGACCTGAGCCGAAGTCGGAGGCTCATCCCACTGATCCACCCAGGCGCCCTGAAGAGTTTTTTTTAATTAAAATAATTTTACTCAAGGCAATTCAATATGTTTTTTTAAAAGAAATACTATATTCATCATATGGTAATTGGAAATTTCCAAGTATAAAAGGAAAAAATTTAATTGTTCTAAAAGTGCTCTACATAGTTTAAATGTATTTCAACTTATCTACACAGAGAATGTGCTCTCTTTCAGACAACTTTATATGATATCAGAGACAAACATGACACACCCAATTAAAATATTGATTTTTAAACCAACTGTATTAGTAAGCACTTTTCTCAGTTTATAATTGGTGCCTTGAGAACTTGTTGTATTTTTATATGACTTATAATGGCAGTCTTGTATTCCATGGCGGCAATTATGTTTCTTAATACCAAGTTTCCCCTTTTAAATTTTTAACAAAATCACCATCAAAGACACTAATGGATTATTATCTTCTCTTTTCAGACTAGTTCCAGGACTTTAATAGCTTCTACTCCTTTGACTATTATTATTTTTTTCTCACTGACAAGGAAAATAATCAAACAATTATTTGTGAAGACCTCTCTCTCTCTCTCTCTCTCTTTTAGCTTCCTATTTAGAATGTCCTCTAAATTTAGATAAAGGACAGTCTCCCAATTTGAATTGGTTCTCAATATTAATTTATTTCTCTCTTCCCCTCCTTTTATTATTGCTCCCATTCCCTAACTTCAAGAATTCTTTATAAATATTTTCATTCTAAATGCTTTAAAAATTCAAGTGTAAAGAGTGGTACTTCTGGGACAAGACATTTGGCTCCCTTGGATTGCTAAATTTTACTTTGAAATAACTCAGTCAATATAAAAAGGAGTCTATATCATCACTGGAAACTAGAAAAGTTTCTTCTAGCTGTTTGAAATTTAAAGGAGTATTTTCCAAAAGAAAAGACACAGGGCGAATTGGGAAAAATGGAGCATAAACCAAATATATTTCAGTGGATACCTAAGGGAATTCCACTAGGATAATAAGTGAAATCCTCCCATCTTCTCTCACAGTGCTGTCTAGAATGCTACCCACTTGCATTCTATCAGAGCAGGAACCAGAGAGGACAGGGTACAGTGAGCTCAGTGGGGAGAAGTAAATTTTACTACCATCAGAACTTCCAACCTACCTTGCAGACCGTGGCAAGTGGTGACCCTGGAATCTGCACACAGTTTGTTATCCACTCCCACCCCCACCCCCATGGGACTTTCCTTTTAATCTGTCATTTTCCTCTGTCCCCTTTGTCATACAAAACAGGGCTTCTTCTTCTGCTTCAGCTCACACTTAGTATGGATCAAGTCCGTCTGTCCTGTGGTCTAAGAGCATATTGCATCTCCCCTTGGCAACATTGTTGAGAGTTATTCTGTTTGTTGGCATAATTATTTGGTAAATGTCTGTCTCTTGCACTAGAATGAAGTTCATGAAGGTAGGGTTTTCATGTGCTTTTGCTCACCGTTTTGTAGCCAACATAGGCTGAGTATTTAATAGACGATCAATAAATATATGCTGAAGGAAGAAAGGATAGAGATAGATTTTGAGATAACAGAGGGTAAGTACACTAACAAACAACTTGGAACTGAGAATTATTGACCACTGTAATTCCTTGCCATAGGCAATTTTTTCATTGTGTTATTCTTAGACTGCGGATTTTTGCAAGCTCATTCGTCCTTTCTTCCCACAGCTATCTTAGGTTTTAGTCTGCCAAATCTTCTTCCTTGTGGAGTAAATAATCGGTATTTATTTTGCTTTTTGTTTGTTTATTTTTTGCTTTTGGATCTTCTTATTGTGACATGGCTGTTAGGTGAGAAATGTTTCTCATTTACACTCATGATTATCACAAACCTATTTCCTAAATTTAGTTCTCTATTACCCTGATATAAATAATGTTGACAAAATGTAAAATCAGAGCAATAAATAGTTTTTGTAAACAGAATATATATACATTTAAAAACATTTATATATGTATAGATATAAATATATTTAAAATATATTTTATAGGGCTGCCTGGGTGTCTCACCTAGTTAGGCGTCTGACTCTTGATTTTGGCTCAGGTCATGATCTCGCTGTTCATGGTTTTGAGCCCCACCTTGGGCTCTGTGCTGATAGCGCATAGATCCTGCTTGAGATTCTCTCTCCCTTTCTCTCTGTCATGCCCCTATGCTCTCTCAAAATAAATAAAAAACATTAAAAATAAAATAAAATATATTTAATAATATATAGGTATGAAATTAAGAGCAGTTATCTCTGAATGGTGAATATTTTATTGTTATGGATACCTACAGTGTTTTTTTTTAACTTTTAAAAAATTTTTTTTTTTAGTTTTGAGAGACAGAAAGAGACAGAGTGTGAGTGGGGGAGAGGCAGAGAGATAGGGAGGCACAGAATCTGAAACAAGCTCCAGGCTCTGAGCTGTCAGCACAGAGCCGGACGTGGGGCTCAAACTCATGGACCACAAGATCATGACCTGAGCCAAGGTCAGATGCTTAACTGACTGAGCCACCCAGGCATCCCCTGGATATCTACAGTTTTTTAAATTCCTATGATGTGATACTTACGTAATAATCAAAGTTACATTAAAAAAAGGTTTTTGGAAAACTAAATTTTGATAATGATCTCTTTTTCCTCTTATTTTTTGATTTTTTTTTTCACCAAAGTGATCCAAGTGTATCTAGTTTGGTACAGATTTTTAAACATGACCTCACATTATGTGAATTTTGAGTTGTTAATAGATAAATCAAACATTAAAGGAGGTAAGACAGGATGTTTTTCCATCCTTAGATTAGTCTATTTACTAATGAAACTATTCTATAAGCTCATACTAACTGGAACCTCCATACGTCTGTCTTATCTAAAATAGGGAGGTCTTTTTCCACATAGATCCTCTATGGGGCAGTGGATTGTTCATGCTTTGCTGTGTCATTCATTGAATCTGCGCTAGATCTTCTTTCTATAGCCCTGGTATTGACTAGATATTTCTAACTTAATGCCTAACTAGATTTTTCTAACCTTCTACGAGGGATGGGGGTGGTGAGAGGGGGTTTGCATGTCTGCTTCAAAGATAGATTGCAATGAATAAAAATACCACGAGGTGAAAGCCAATGTCTAAAGTAGGGGTTATAAGTAACTAATTTTTTCCAACCTAGTAAGATAAAATTTTATTAAATGAATTTTTGTTAATGAATTTTTATTAAAACAAAACGTCAAACACCAAATTCAGAAGTGTACCTTTGGCTGCATTTGTGAGAGGAATATGCAATTGGTAACATATTGGTGATATTTTATTTCTTAATCCATGTAGAATGGCCATATTGTGCTTTGTTAGATTATTCTTTCAATCTTTTTATATACCTGGAGTGTCTTTAATAATTTAAATTTTAAATAAAAATCTAACTAGTTAAGCACTTTGGTGACACTCTAAATGCATCAAAAGACATAATGAGAAAAACTAGTATTTTCCATAAGAATTTAAAATAATTGTTTATATTTTAACTAAAAAATAAATGAGAATCAGAATAATATTTGTGCCATATAAGGAAAAATGATTAATATTCATGATTTTATTTTGATTTTATTTTAAATTTTATTTGTATTTAAATTATGCTCACCTGTTTTTTAAATTGGTGATACATTCATGTGGTACAAAACTCAAAAAGTACAAAAGGAATAGTTATCTTAAAAGACTATATAGTACATAACTGATTTATGGAACTTGCTGATAATGAATGGATAAAAAAATGAATAAACAATTTGCGAAAGAAGGTATAATGGTTGATATGCTCATGAAACTGACATGCATATTAGGTTTAAATAGGTCAACCTTTTGTCCTCTCTGGTGAATTTAGAAATATGACATCATAATGAATTACAAAAATTAGAATAAATGCTTGTTATTCAGTTTAGTATTTAGTGTTCAGCATTATGAATTCAGGAAGTGCCTGAAGTTTTATTTGCCCTGGAGCAAAGACTCATAGTTGTGTCCCTATCTAGTCCTCTTTGACTCTTGTTACATCTTCTGCCCCAAAAGAGTAATACTCATATCTTACATTGCTTCTTTGCTTCTCATTATTTGTTTGCAAGGTCTTTCAAGGTTTCTGGTCCTTTCCATTTTAATATTCCTAGAATTTGAAAACATATGTGAACATTCCTCTGGTACTGCAGAAGCTATTCTGGTTATTGCTTGAGGTTTTTTTTCTTGTCCTTCAGATTCTTGAACATTAGTGCACTGTATCTTTCTTTGTTGAAGTTGGTTTCTTCATTCTTCCTTTTTCAAAATGTTCTCCTTTGCTCAGATTTCTCTTGGTGCACTAAGAGACTCCTTCCCCTACTGCACGAGCAGACAGAGGCATGAGGAGAGCACAGTGGGTAAAAATGTGAATGCTGGGGCCATTTTGCTGTGATGAGCTCCATCTATGTCTCCATTTCTTCATACATAAAAAGCATATAAATTGACACATATCTCATCATATGGTTTTGAGGATTAAATTGGTTTGCCCATTTAAGAGTTAACTAGTAATAAGAGTAGTAATAGAAATTATAATGGTATTTCATACTGGTGTAATAAGCTCTTTAGCCCTCGCTTCTAATTCTCCTCCCGGTCACCTTGTATAAACTGGTTATATGCTGCAAGGATTAACTATTCACTGAACAGATCTCAGAGGCAGAATGGGGCTTCCATTGATTTCAAATCATTTCTATTCACATTGCAGTCAAAGGAAATATTGTTTCCTTATTTTAAAAATGAAAACAAATGGCCTTTGCTAAAAACAAAACTTAGGAATTATACAGTTATATTTTATTGTGGTTGGTGATTTTTTTTGGAATGTTAATAACTTAAGAGATATTTGCACACATAATATGGTGAAGATTTTGATTCATACAGGATATCTCAAAGTTTTATAAAGTTTGGGAGGATCAACTATTAACATTTTTCATAACTACTATTTTATGGAACATTTTTTGGCACATGTTTCTTCAGCTCACATACTATTAAGCCTATTTCTTAATTTTGTAAAAAGTTCAGAAAATATATTGAGGGAATAGGAACATACATGCAGCTAGTGCATTTAAAGTCAAATGAAACAATAAGATTTAGAATATAGGAAAGTTAAATATACACACACATGCACACACATGATTTTATTCTCTATTATGAACAACAAATATATTCTTATATTTTGTATGTTAGTATATAAAAAATAATCAAACTTAGTATTTGTATTATGACTACCTTTATAAGTCCTAAAATTTAGCATGTGAAACAACATTGCTTATGTTTTGAAATAAAAAAAAAAAGATAAACTATGTCTGCCTTTTTCCTTAAGGCATCTTATAAGATCAAGATGTTTTATTTCCATTTCCTCCCATTTTCTAATTCTTTGTGCTCAAATTACTTTTCTCATTAAAAGCAAATTAAATCATAATTCCTTCCAGGCAAAAACACATATACACATAAGAAAGCATGATTTGCATTACAATTAGAATTCTTCCCACATTAGTCAAAGAAAATGAGAGTAAAAGGATTTGCACACTGGATAATATTTGAAATCATAATTCAAAATATAAATCAATGTACCCAGAGAGTATTAAACATTCATTTTAAATATCAGCCCAAACTGTCAGGTAATTAAGCTACCGTTTTATTATATGGCATGATGATAGAGACCTTTGCATTCTTTGCTTTTCTGAATGTCTTGACAACATGTTTACTGAAAGTAACTGCCAGCAGAAGAAAAGTTTAAAAAAAAAAGTCTGTTAAAAAACTCTTTCAACTTCATCAATAATGTTTCAAACAATAATTTTCAAAATAGTTTAATATTAAATTTATTGTATATGCGATGCTGTATAGTTTTGAAAATATTTTTATGAGCATTAATTGAATTGATCATCCCAGGGCCCATGCTCATAGCAATGTGACCATAGTTATTTGTAGGAAGATGAGTAAACAGATAACAATCAAATATTAACAGATATAATAAGTTAGATAAGTGATAAACTATTTAATGACAAAAATGCAAAACAAAAAGTGTAGTGAAAATGAAGCTCAATAATTCTGAGACCAAACTGTTTACCATGAGTCATTTTTAAATGCATCATCTGAAGTTCACTTCATTTTAGTCTTAATGTACTGGTAGATAGAAAGGAATAGGGAGTTTTGAATGTGAAGCTAATTTAATTTTTTTACTGGGCTAACACGTAGAGGATACTTACACATTCTGAGCCCATTTTTAATGTGTATTTCAGGTTAAATTTTTTTTCAATGTTTATTTATTTATTTTATTTTATTTTATTTTTTTTTATTTATTTTTTTTTTTAATTTTTTTCAACGTTTATTTATTTTTGGGACAGAGAGAGACAGAGCATGAACGGGGGAGGGTCAGAGAGAGGGAGACACAGAATCGGAAACAGGCTCCAGGCTCTGAGCCATCAGCCCAGAGCCCGACGCGGGGCTCGAACTCACGGACTGCGAGATCGTGACCTGGCTGAAGTCGGACGCTTAACCGACTGCGCCACCCAGGCGCCCCAATGTTTATTTTTTTTTGAGAGAGAGAGACAGCACATGAGCAGGGAGGGAGAGAGAGGGAGACACAGAAATTGAAGCACGTTCCAGGCTCTGAGCTGTTGGCACAGAGCCTGACACGGGGTTTGAACTCACAAACACTGAGATCATGACCTGAGCTGAAGTCAGATGCTTAACCAACTGAGCCACCCAGGCACCCCATGTTTCAGATTTTAAATGATAAAAATCTAACTTGAATCAGTTTTCAAATACATTTAAAAACATATTTAAAATTTTAAATAGAGAGTGAATAGGGGAGAGGGGCTGAGGGGGGAGAGAGACAGAGAGAGATAGAGAAAGAGAGACAGAGAGAGAGAGAGACAGAGAGGCAGAGAGGCAGAGAGGCAGAGAGACAGAGAGAGAATCTCAAGCAGGCTCCAGGCCCAGTGTGGGGCTCAATACCTTGACACTGGGATCATGGCCTGATCCAAAATCAAGAGTTGGATGCTCAATTGACTGAGTCACGCAGGGACCCCTCAAATACATTATTTAGAAGGAGGTAAGATTTATTGGATTTTGACATTTGGAAGGACATGGAATGCTAATTTAAAATATGGCTGGATTTGGACTTTGAGGACTCATCTACCCCCAGGTCTTTCTCTCTGCTCTTGATTTGTTCTTCCATAGAAAATCAACTTAATTCCTAGAAGGGCTCTTCTATATAAGGAATATAATCTTAACTAGTACTTTATCTCTTATAATAAAAAATAATTTAAAAAAATGGGATACTCAAGCTCTGCCAGTGATCCATGGAAGATCACAAGAACACTCTGCTTGCCCCTGCTTTGCTTTGACTATCTTTGAAGTAATCATTAGGCATGGCTGCAGGTATTCTGATTGGCCAGCTTGAGCCAAATCTCTTCTTCATGTGGTTGAGCAGCAGCATCTCTGTATGATTACTGGCTCCTTAAATTATGATACTGGAAGAGGATGAATCACATCAGACCCATTGCTTGACAAATATTACACTAATACCACATTTTCCTCCTGACTGGGAGCATCTATCTACACACTTTTTTTTCCTACGTATACAGATATATACAAAAACTCTGCCTCCTATATCCTGTTATACTATGTATTCTCATCAAAAGAAGCTATCTTCATCAAAAGAAACTATCTTCAAGATTTTCAAGTTCCTCAGCTCAGTTTCAAATATAGGCTGTCTTGGGGATGTCAGTTCTTGTCAATCTTTCTTGGCAAGTAACTGGTAAGAGATAAATATCATCAACCCTGATATACCCAGTGCAATGAACAAAGTAAAACAAAAGAAAACAAAACAAAAACAAAAACAAAACCCCTATTTAAATATTAGATATAAAACACATATTTAGTAGAGATAGGAAGAAAAACTTTGGTCGGCATGTATTTTGATTTGCAAACTTAGGTTTGCAAGATATATCACATTCTTTATTTTCTATGAATCAAATGAATTTTTATTTCAAGCCTCCATCACCCCAGATGGTAAGAAATCTTCCTATAGTCAGAGTTATGCCTCTTACTAATAGGTATGGGATGCATAGAGTGCCAAGATAGTGGAGGTGAGATGGGGAAGAACTGGTTGTAGGGATAGAGACTCCGATTGATGATTATGGAGACGTACGATGTTCTTTGCCTTTCCCCCAAAATATTACAAATTTGTGTTCTAACCACTCTTTATCCCCCAAATGGAGATTCTGCTAATGTCTTTTTACATGCAGTGGAAACTCAGATTTTGATGGTAATTCTCCCAGGATACCAAAATCATAGGTAGCTGGATCTGTACACAGATTACTTTGTGAAACAAAAGGTGAGAAATTTCTCATTTTTGGAGAAACTTTCTCTACCTTTTTTTTGTGACACATATGTCTGAGAACTTTACTTCGTTATTGTATTTTTAAAGGACTATTTTGAGATTATAGGCTAATTTTCAAAGTAATACCAGAGGAATGTGCAAACCACACTGTTTCCTATAATTATTTTGACAAAGAAAAAATTAGTAATTACTCAGCTAAGATACTTATGGATTTTGGAACATTTACCTTAGCTTTACATTTCTTCCATTACTGCCCAATAATTCTGAACCCAGTCTAATCTTAGAATTTTGCAACATTAAAACCATAAACTATCTTCATTAGGACAGAGGTCAGACCCCAGAGTGTAGCCAGAAGAGGAGTTAAGTCAGCAAGCAGAAGTATTAGTTTAATATGAATGTGTTGCAAACCATAGTTCTTTCTTTAGAGTACTCTCTGATTCAGACATTGTGGAAGGTCATATGAATTATAAGGTGATACTGCTTCTGAAAACAACCAACTAGAAATTAGATTCTATATTCTTACATTTGGTATCCAAATTTTTTATAGGCAGAAACTTAATAATGTTAGTGGGAAGGGTTTTGTTTAACCCAATATGAACAGTCAAATAGTTATGTCTGTCAAAAGCATCCTTTGTCATACCTTTATTCATCATTTTTTCTTTATGTTGAAGTCCTTGATGAACACCTGCTGTTTGGAGAAATAAAGTGACTTTCTTCTCCATTCCACTAAAACATGTGCTGCTTTATTATGACAATTGAAGGGAATTTTTCAACTGTCAAGGGAATTTGTGTAGGTATTTAATAAAAATACGTGTTAGCTTTTTGGCAGAATCAAGGAATGGGAAATACCTGGGGAGGATTTGTCATGTGTGATTTATGGTTTCTTGAGTGTGTTTTGTTGATGATAATGGGAATTACACATAATTAAATTAGTCTTGGGAAATGAGAAATTAAAGAAAGACAGATTCACTTCTGTCATACTTTTCAAAAATTTTCATAGGCTAGGGTACAACTTGAGTCTCCAAGAGGAGCAGATGGAATTTCTGTGTATCTCAGACTATTTGAAAATAAGCCATTTAAAAAATGTTTTTTAATGTTTTTATTTATTTTTGGGAGAGACAGAGACAGAGACAGAGGCAGAGCATGAGTTGGGCAGGGGCAGAGAGAGAAAGAGAGACGGAGACAGAGAATCCAAAGCAGGCTCCAGGCTCTTAGCTGTCAGCACAGAGCCCCATGCAGGGCTCGAACTGGCTAGCCACGAGATCATGATCTGAGCTAATGTTGGACACTTAACCAACTGAGCCACCCAGGAGCCCCATATAATGAGCCATTTTTGATTGCATACTCCATTGAACAATCTTGGGAAATTTCAGTATAGATTTGCATTATATTGCAGTTGTAAGTATTCTTGCAAATTATCTGACTGACCACATTTGTTTTATAGATAAGGAAACTGAGGCCCAGAAAGAGCTCCAAACTTTCCTAAATTCTACTTAATGGTAGATAGAATAAAGAATTCATATTCATATTCCAGGTCAGAGATTTTTTTCCTAATACATTATGCTCAGTTTTAGAAATTAACTTCAGTGCCTTAAAATATTCAATTATTGGCTGAGAGTGAATTTAATAAATATTAGCTTTAGTATCCAAGTAAGGATAACAAATGAAGCAAAATATCGAAGATTCTATTGTCAATCATTACAGCCTATCTATAGACTAGAGAAAGGTGACCTTTACATTCTCAAACCTTGGAATAATTTCAGCAAGACTTGTAACAGGTGAGAAAAGCCTAGAGTACACTTCCTATAATGGTCATGCTCACTTGAGAAATAAAGAATGGAACTTTAGCAGAACTCCAATAACAACATCAAGCAGCAGAGAAAAGGTGCTAAGAGGTACACAAAGAAGCAATTTAAAGGGAGCTGATTTCCCTAGACTGTGAATGATGTATCATCAACTAAAGCATTCATTGTTGTGAAGCAGGGAGAATTCCTGCTGTAGCTAATTCTTAATGAGGGTTGACTTACCAATTTGTAGTTTCTGTACTGAGTAAATACTCTTTATAATTTATGTCTTTGTCCTGGAAAGAATTTGCAAGAAATTTGGAATACAGAACCCTAAATCCTATGCCCCTGTGGCCACTGATCTATGTGATGTCACCAAGAAATAGCACTGAAGAGAGGTTAGACATTTCAGTATTTTTATGAAGGTGAACAAGGACAAGAGAAAGAACGTGAATTGATTTTCTTTTCTTCTCTAATGCAATGTGTGATCAGGCCCAGAGTCTACCAGAGATATTTCTGTAATCTCTTGCTTCTGCCGATGATTTCATGGTACATCTTCCAATAAATCCACCTGGTATCAATTCAATGGGAAATTGAGTCTCTCAAGGACATTTTGGAATCTCTTTGAATTTCCTCAGAAACCTCTGAAATGCATCAAGATTTGATATTACTTCAATTCACTTTTAAGACATCTATACACTAGGTCAATAAGCCAGTCACTTTATTCTTTTCTTCAATTTCCAACCATACCTACAAAACACATTAACATGGCATGCTGTATGTGCATTTACTACAATATCAGTGAGAAAAATTCCCCAAATTTGCTATCATCCTTTATAAAGGAAGTCTCTTGAATCCCACAGAAAATAGCCCTTTCCTCAAGTAAATCTGTCATTCATTTTCTCAAAGAGGAATTGTTTTGTATTAAAAAAACAAACAAACAACTTCCCTTGTTCTTGCTTTTTCCTTCTCTCTCTCTCTTGCTTTTTCCTTCTCTCTCTCATTATGTTTCCTGAAAGGTCCTTATCTGGATCTTTCAACAAAGGGAACTAATGGAACTTTTTTAGCATATTTATTTCTCTAAACCAAAGCATCCTAGAGATCATGACTTATCAAGTTCTAGAATATCAACACATTGTTAGTCCCACAGAACCTCAACTTATAAGCAAATCCTTAGCATCAAATATGTGACTGTTTTATGCTGTGACATGTAAATATTACAGCCATTGATGCTCTACTAAAACTAATACAATAGCATCATCCTCAAAGCATAGTTATGCCATGAGAGTCAATACTTTGTATAGTATACACAAACAATGCTCCTAGCCTAGACGTGGTGTTATTTGAGGAGAAAAAAAGAGAAAAAAAAGATAAAGTTTATATTTTCAGGCAGTATATGCAAATTCTCCAAAGTCCCACTAATGAACATATTCTTCAAGATGTTAATTGCGACATTAAAATTTTCTTATACTAGGCAAATTTTGTAATAATTACAAAATTTCTTTCTCTCTGAAATCAAATCTTGCACAATTTAGAAATTTGTAAAATGTCAGCAATAGTCTGATCTTTCTTGAGTCCACCTTCATTTTTGTTTAAATCTTTAGATATACATTTTCATGTCTACTTTGGGGAGACCATCTTCCATTAATGAACTAAAAGGATCTCTGTCACTCAGACCTTTTCAGACCTTGCTTTTTTCTTGGATCCAGCATTACTAATGAAAAGTCTGATATCGATCAGATTTTCCTTTCATGTTATTTTTTTCTTTATATGCTTTTATGATATTCTCTTTAACCTTACTATTTTTGTTATTACAAAGTTGCTCTTTCTTTTTCTCTCTCTCTTCCTTCCTTTCTCTTTCCTTCTTTCTCTCTTTCTTTCTTTCATGTATATGTATCCCATCATCTCTGGCACATTTGTTTGATTTATCTCTTTAATAATTTCCTCCCCTTTATTTTCTCTGCAGTCTCTTTCTAGAACACCTAATAGTTTATTATTAGACTTTGTATTATGTTTCTTTACATCTTCTCTCTTTTATTTAAGATTTTTGTCTCTTACTCTTCTGTTCCTTTCAGACTTTTCTGAATTTAATTTTCAACAGTTTATTGATTTCAATAATGGAAATCATATTTTAACTTATAACAATACGTCTTTTTTTTTTTTTTTTAATTCCTTTCAGCTCTCATTCTGGTTGTGTTTAAGAGATGTTCAGTTCGAGCCCCATGTCAGGCTCTGTGCTGACAGCTCAGAGTCTGGAGCCTGGTTTGGATTCTGTGTCTCCCTCTCTCTCTGCCCCTCCCCTGCTCACACTCTGTCTGTCTGTCTCTCTCTCAAAAGTAAATAAACATTGAAAAAAAAAAAGATGTGCTAATATCTTTAGTCTTCTTTTATTCACCAATAAGAAAGGTTTATCTTTTCCACCTTTGGCCAATTTTTCTCTTTATTTAGACATTTGTTTGCCATGATTTTGGCTTTTCAGAAATAGATGATAATTCATTGTTTCCATTCATTCTTTAAAATGTGGAAACAAGAAATCTGCCTTATATTTTAGCTGGAATTTTCATTTCTTTAGGCAAAAATCTTGTGTTTTTTTTTTCTGCCTGAAAGCCTATATTTTCATCTGCTATATATCTCATTTTAAAACTGTTTCTTGTATTATTTTTATCTAAATTGGATTTTAGGTTTCTTATTTTTTCCTCTGTATTTGTAGCTCTCTCTCTCTTTATGCCTTTGGTATAGACATGCTTGGCTTTTGTATTTTACATAGCCCCATGGTGTTTTCTTGCCATCTCACTGTGGTTAGTGTGTTTAATTATATCACAAACTTGAATTTATTCTGCTATGGAGTAAATGGATTTTATCTCTTGACCTCCTTGTGAGCCTCACCACAGTGAATAGGTATTGTAGAATCTTATCTTTCTATCACCTGAGTTAATATGAGTAGAGAATGGAGAATTTCAGCTGTGAATGGTAGACCTGAACTATGATCTTCCCTTTGAATTTTTACGGAGTCTCTTAAAACAGAACTCATTCCATCTTGGTGGGAAATACTCTAGAGGATACAATCTTTCTTTGAACTGTTCTCAGAAACAGTTTGTTTTTCACAAGTGTACTTGTTATTACTTGAAATCTGTTCCCATTTGTGCTTTTATTAGAGAATAAATAAGAAATTTTCTTTTTTGGGGGCAGAGTGGTTTGACCATACTAAAACATCATTAACAAAAAAAGTATAAATGGTGTTATAAACAAGTAAGGCAAAAATTCTTTTTGTGTTCCACTTTTGCCACTTTTCACACATATACCAATTTTCTAGTAAATCTTAATTTATAGTTTTGCCATTAGCTCTGTTAATTAATTTATTATCAAAGTTATTCCCGGGTAATATAGTCTTTCTGCTTTTCCTTTATATCTTTGCTCCTATATCTTTAGTTTTTATTTCCTTTCTTTGAAGAGCTACTGAAGGTGGAAAAAATGGAAAAAATGGAAAAAATTTTCCATGATTTTTTCCAGATTTAGATATTTACCTGTTTTCCCTTACCAGCTATAGCAACCATATGAAGAGGCCCTGGTTTTTACTCCTGTATATGGAGGACCAAGGAAGCATTGGACCAACACACTTATTTCAGCACTCTAAGACTAAGGTTTTCAACCCATTTAGAGGAAATACTAGCGTTATCTACTTCATGGCGTTGTCATTATGATTACATAGTTCATGTACTGCAGTATAATGCCTTATCATTTAAAAAACTTGAGGCCAATGTGGTTTTTAAAATTTACTCATTTTTGGTAGTGAGTACATAAGGATTTGCTGTACTCCTATATTTATATTTAAACAATTTTTTAACATTTATTTATTTTTGAGACACAGAGAGCATGAACGGGGAGGGTCAGAGAGAGACGGAGACACAGAATCTGAAACAGGCTCCAGGCTCTGAGCTGTCAGCACAGAGCCAGATGCAGGGCTCGAACCCACGGACTGCGATATCATGACCTGAGCCGAAGTTGGACACTTAACTGACTGAGCCACCCAGGCACCCCCCCTATATTTACATTTTTAAACTAAAACAAAAGAGATACATCAAAATATCTGATTAAAGGGTTTAAAATGATATTCGGTATTTACATCTTAATATTTTTCTGGGTTGCGTTTATTATATTTTAATCAGAAAATGTAAAAAAATAGTACTGATTGCCTGTCTTTACTGTTCAGTAATATGTAATCATATACTTCAGCTCAGTTGCATAGTACACCCCTTTTCAATTTATGTTATGATCAAAACAGAGAGAATGTACCTGTTTTTAAACAAAAGTTACCTGAATCAGTTTTCAAATCAAAAGCATTTTCCTAAAAAGCTAGTATCAAATATTTTAAGACGTAGACAAAAAGAATGTGAATTAAGAGCATATCTCTTTTAAAGATTAAAAAAAGAAATCCAAAGTGAAATTATTTCCAGTGAAATGCTAGATTTCACTCCATAACTAAAGTTCTACTACACACGGGTTTCATAAAATTTACTCAGATTATTCTGGAGATAGCTGAAATAGGGGAGGCCTTAGATTCATTTCCCTCACTCAGTATCATTAGTAAGTTTTATAAGCATGTTTCTTCCCAGCTGTGTATGAAATTTAATCAATATTTCTTGTGTTATATACAAAGGAAATAGAACAATATAGTACAAAATGAATCTTTAAGTGGGAAAGAGTAAGGAAAAATTGTAATCTTTACCGGTTCTGCCAAGTTCATACAGGAAAATCTTAGACATTAGATAAAACTTTAGAGCTAAAGACTCCTGATATTCTAGTTCTCCTTATAAATCTCACTAACTTTAACTGAATATCCTACTAGTACAGAGCTCTGTGCTATGCTGCATGACATAAAGGTTAACATATGTTACCCTCCCCTCACCTTTTCAGGAAGATTTTTATTATCCCCATGTAACAAAGGAAAATGGAGGAGTTTGGGTACTCAATCAAACTACCCAAGGAATTACAGTGCAGAAGTTTAAAGTGGAGAATGTCACCTCAAACCGTATTCTGTGATCCCAAGGTTAGTTCTGGTTTTATTATACCTTGATACTTCTAATTTTGTAATTCATGCTGAAGAGAGATGAGTGACTTGCCCAATGTGTATTTTAAAAAGGGCAGGTGAGATTAAAATAGGCACTTTCTCATTCCCAGGCCAAGTTTATTTCATTGTATGTCAAACAGCCGAACAGCCTAGATCACAATGGAGGCAGGAGAATTGTAAAGGAGACTGGCATTGAAAATTAACTATAGGAAATCATATCATACCTCTCTATGCCTTGAAATTAGGTAAAGTTTAAATGCTCGGTCACAAAGCCAAATATTTTCAGTTCTATACATTTTAGCCAGCCTGTCTGTGGTATTTTACTGCAACTATAATAGGAACTGTAACAGATGGGATGAAAAGTTGATAACCAAGGATGGCAGATCCAGTTATCCCTAAGGAAATGTGATTTAAAAAGCATCTTGATAAAGACAGGAAGACTAACTGAGCTAAAACAGCTGCAACTGCAAAGTAAAGTAGCAACTCAGATGTACCCTTTTTTGGATGTGCATTCTCTTGACAGTATAACTGTCCACAGAAGGGATAGAAGGAAGTGTGTGTGTGTGTGTGTGTGTGTGTGTGTGTGCACGCGTGTGTGTCCTCTTTAGAGGTGGAAGAAACAAGTAATAATAATGACAGTGATAATAATATTAATAATAATAATAAATATGTATACATATATATATGTACACACACGTATACATATATTCATTATGCAGATTTTAGGCAAAGTTTGCACAAAGGAGATCAGCAGCAACCTCTCTTCCAAAGAAACTGAATAGTAAGTCTTTTTCATTGTTATTCCTTCTTCAAGTCTCCCAACCTTACAGAAAACATATTGGCTAACTTTATTGTGAGCATATGGTTAAAGAGTGCCTCTTCATGAGGATGAATTAATTTATGTCTGCACCTGTTAAGAGCAGCTAGAGAATCTTCTGCTTAACAAAAAAAGTTGGCTAGACTAATAGCAATGGAAACTAATGTTCAACATTGTTTGATAAAGCAAGACTATTATTAATAGATATTAATCAGAACCGTCGAACAGAAGGAAACTTTTAGCTACCTAAATATTGTTAATAAAAAACAAACAAAAAAAAAACACAAAAGACACTCTTTTCTTCATTGCCAACTGTTCGCAGAATAAAATGGCCAAATACTGACAAGGAAATTTGCCAGACTTCAAGGTCTGACTGTACCAGAGACATATCTATATCACTTTAAGATGTCCTCCATAAACAGATAGTAGAGGATCATTTTTCCCCCATATGTTATTTTACACGCCAATATACCTGACCTTAGATCAGGCACGCTGTATCAGAAATTTGAGAGAAAACATCAAACTTGCAAAGTAATCTCGTCAGCAAACTGCCCATAGGGGATATTGAAGGTATGTTTTCATTAAACTTCCGGATTCCTTATACATTAACTTGCTACTCAAGTTTGTCTTCTGATTAGAAAACCCAATAAAAGGTAGAATGGTATTTTAATAGATAATTATGGATGAATAATATCATATGGATGAAATAATCATATTTCAATGAATCTTAGCTGAGTCAACAGTTTTCAGAAAATTTATGTTCAAAAAATATAATGTGAAATGGAATGGGAGGCATAAAATGAATAGACAATATAAGAAAATGCTTTGCCCACGCATTGCCCAGGAGACAAGATGTCTTGAAAAAGTTTTATATCTGTCTGTATAATATAGAAAATGCAAAGGATATTTTACTCCCTACTCTTTGCATCTCTTCAGTGTCACTCCCAAGTCAACACTTCAAATCTCTCTGTGGAATTACACTATGGAATTTTTTATTTGCTGTTACCTTTGCTGGAATTATTTAAAAAGTTAGAAGAAGTTGCTCTGTATTGTAAAAGTAAAGAACATTGTAATTGAGAGCAATATTCTAAACTTTTCCTACCTTTTGATGCTGTAGATGGATTCAGGGGTAGTGATTGAAAATGATATTCACCTATATCCCTAACAAAGTGTGGTGATGACATTTTCAGAATTCGTTTACTTTTAGAACTATTACTTTGGGGCGACTGGGTGGCTCAGTCAGTTTAGTGTCCAACTTCAGCTCAGGTTATGATCTCATGCTCTGTGAGTTCGAGTCCCGCGTCGGGCTCTGTGCTGACAGCTCAGAGCCTATAGCCTGCTTCAGATTCTGTCTCTCCCCACCCCCTCTCTCTGCCCCTCCCATGCTCATGCTCTGTCTCTGTCTGTCTCTCAATAATAAATAAAAAACGTAAAAAAAAAAAAAAAGAAAAGAACTATTCAAACTAACCCCCCTCAAAAAAAAAATCACAAAAAACAAGTGAACAAAACTAAAGTTGTAGGCTTCAGTTAATAGAACCTTTGTTTCTTCACACAAATCTATGCTTTTTAAAATTTTGTTTTCACAAAAGGTATATTTGCCAATTCTTTTCTAGGTTAACTTGTACACTGAAGCTTCCTTGGGATATTGTTTTTAGTTGATATATATATTTTTTAATTTATTGGAAAGTAAGAAATACATATATTCTGTCTTATTGCTTATTTTGGAAAACTCTGAATTCTATAAAATTGAGAATGTTTATTATATACATTAAATATAATATATACCTGAAAATATGCTATCAAAACTTATGTTTGATGTATGAAATAAAACTGATGCTCTGTATTTACTGAAAAAGTAATAATCATAAAACATTATACAAATCATTAGATGTGGAAGAAACAAGTAATAACAATGACAGTGATAATAATGTTAATGATAATAATAATTACAATTTTTATGCTTGTCAGTAAAACTGGAAATCTGAACTTATTTTCTCTTTAAAAATTCCCCCTAAAAGCCAAAGGGAATATATTGAAAAAGTAAAGTCACTTGCTGAAACCAGGTAAACCTGACTGATTAATAAACATCAAGGCTTTTCTACAATATATTCTGCAGGAATTATGGGTTAAAGTAAAAATGAATGCTCCCATTGTATTTGACATGTAAAGAAAAGAAAGAATAGCAAATGAGGTTAAGTAGAAGGAAACCCATTAAAGCAGAAGGGTTGTAGGCTCAGATGCTTGATCAGGAAGCAAGAAGGTATATGGTATGTATGCAAAGGGTCAAATTCAAACAAAAGGGCTCTCATAGTGGTGCTTCCTGGTTTCGTATTTGGATCTTCATGACAACAGTGGTACCATTGGGAAAGAGGTTTTTGCGTTCATGACCATCATGCTGTTATTATCAAAGTCAAAAATTTGATGGAGTTATAACAGAAACCTCCTAGTGCTGCCACGGTAACAGGTTACTTACAGCGAGAAGAAAAGTTTGCAAAATATAAAGTTGCTGGTTAAAAAGATGGCATTTCAAGAAAGCAGGAAAGTGGTCACCCAAGGACTTAGGTGCAGCACACTGTTCTTTGTCCTAACACAATGGCAGGTTTTAGTTTATATCAGAGCATACCCAAGATCTTCTTCAAGATGTTTTCTGACAATTGGCAGGGATGGAGAGTCCTCCTAAATTTTAAGTAAGGAAGGTAAGACACTTTGTTCCTCAATAGGAGAGAGTGACACCTGTACTAAAAGTTATCAAATGACAAAGATATTCTTGATGTCTTATTTCCATGAATAAGATTCAAGCCTTTACAGATCTTCAATGTTATACCCTCTTTGTACTTAAGAACAAATACTGTAACTTCCTTTATTTTCAAATATAAATCTGACCTCTTCTGAAATGCATAGTTGACCCTTTCAATATATGTTATCAGTGTACCTTTCAAGTAGACTCTTTAAAGTTTGATAACTTGTGACTGTAAGGTCTATTTCCCACCTGCCCTGAAGATCTATTCATTTCTGTAGTGGTGGTTTTTATCACACTCAATAACTTATTAAACTAAAATAACTAAAGATATAAAATCTCCATTCTTCATCTGAGCTGAAATATTTTAATAAGAATGCTCAGAGACCGACAGAACCCATAACAACTCATAATTCTGACAATTATATTCATGTCCTTAGAATAAGCAAAGAGAAAAATAGCATTAGAGATATGAATATGAATATACTAAGCAGTTAAATATGTGTGGAATAATTTGAAAAGTTAGAACAAATATATCTCCATAAAGCATTCTGCAAAGTACAAGCTAAATCTTTTGAAAATACTTAACTTCTGTTTGCAATTGAAATCTTGGGAATTTTTATACTACATATGATACCAATTTAAAATAATTATGATGTAGTATAAGTGATTATCAGAATAGAAACTATAAAAAAATCAACTCATAAAACTTAAGACATATTGGAAAAATTTTCCAAGAAATCATATGAGATAATTCAAACATTAAAAATAAATCTGACAATAGCCAAAGGCAGAACTGGAAATAGATAAGGAACCTGAACTATAGGTACAGATGCTAATAGTTAGATATAAAACTTGTAAGAACTAAAGAATGAGAAAACTAAGTTGAAGAAGTCAAAAGTGTAAGAGAAGGAACTGATTCTGAACTAAAACATAGGGTAGGAAGTAGGAGAATTTTCATACCCGTATGTATACTTGAGAAAAAAAATATTGTGCAGGTAGACACATACTGAGAAAATCTTGAATGTTTTAGCACAGAATGAAAACATAAGGTAAACAGGCACTAAAATAGATGAAACATATTATCTAACCCCTTTTTTTCCATCCCCCCAAACTGCTAAGTAATCTGGTGGACAATAGACGTGTCCACAATATTAAGTATTTTGAGGAAATTGTTTTAGTCCATTTGGGCTGCCATAGCAAAATACCACAGACAGGTTCTGATCCAAGCTGGTAACATAGGAGTCTTCTGAAAACCCATCTTACCTTAGACAAGTTGAATCTACAGCTATTCACATGGCAACTGTATTTGAAAGAAATATAGAAACTAGCTGAGCAACTCCTACATTTCAGGCAAATGAGAATATACTCACATAACCCACTTTCAAATGCCTAGGAATGGCTGAGCAACTCTTGTCATAAACCTTACCACCAGCATGGAGCCATACAATCTGGAGAGAACTCCTAACTCCCAGCTTTTCCTTGAGGATTGAAGTGTTTAGACTAACATCCAGTATGCCAACTTTAAGACTGAGAATGGGCTACCCAGAGCACCCAGCTCTGAAAGCCAACGGGGTTTATGTCAGTGAGAATCACAAGATGATAGCAAACACAGAAGTAGTGTTAAAGGGCTCCTGAGAACAACTCCCCCAGGTCTAGCACGGAGCGAGCAGACAAAAAACTTCTAGTTCCCAGTCTTATCCTAGTAGAGACTTATTTGCATACTTTAAAAGCTACTGCCTGAGGATCAGGCTTCTCAGCATATATCAAGGGTCTGACTGTGATCCACCCTGGAGACCTAGGAAGCCAGCAGACACCACCTCCACCTTCTCACCAAAGCTCTCCAGAAATCACCAATAACTCTTGTGAAGGAGCTTATGTATATGTCTGGTGCCCCATCATTTAGGCCTGCCAACCAGGGCCCAAGCTCCTGGACTGCCTGTTTTTTTGATAGCCAAGGGGGCTTGAATTCATGTATAACATAGGACTGTAGCAAACAAAGAAGCAGCCCCCTTGCCACAGCTATACACCTGGGTCCAACACAGAGAGAGCATACAAAAAAAGCGCTTCTCCCAATTTCTCCTTGGAAGAACCCTAAGTGCATACTTTTACAGATGCTGTCTGGAGATCTGGCATCCATCCAACCAGGTTCCATGTAGGTGCTGAACGTGATCCTCCTCTCCAGGATACTGATGGTCTTGGCACATCCTCAATTATTGGGAGACACTAAAAGAAAAGAAGGCAGCTTGGACAAGCACAAAAGTTTGCAACACAAGCGCCAAGAGTGGAAGAGATGGTTTTTATCTGATGCACAGAAACAAACACAGAGAATCAAGGAAAATGAGGAAACAGAAATATGTTCCAAACAAAAGAACAAGATCAAATTACAGAAACAGATCTTAATGAAGTGGAGAGAAATGATTTACCTGATAAACAGTTCAAAATAATGGTCATGAAGATGCTTTTTGAGGTCAGGAGAACAATACATTAACAACAAAGCAGGAATTTCAACAAAGAAATAGAAAATATAGGAAAGGACCATACTGAAATCACAAAGCTAAAGAGTATAATAACTGAAATGAAAAATTCAATAGAGGGGTTCAACAAAGAACTAGAACTGGTGGAAGAAAAGATCAACAAATTCAAATTCAGGAAAGTGGAATTCACCCAATTACAGAAACAACAATAAAAGACAATTTAATAGAGTGAAGATAGCTTAAGGAACTTAAAGGATACATCAAGCAGATCAATATACACATTATAGAACTCCCAGAAGAAGAGAAGAGAAAGGGACAGAAAGTTTATTCAAAGATATAAAGGCTGAAATTTCCTCACCTGGGAAAAGAAATAGACTGCCAGATCCAGGAAGCCCAGACTATTCCAAATATGATGAATCCAAATGGACCCACACCAAAACACATTATCATTTAAGCTGTCAAAAGTTAGGATGAGGAGGCAATCTTAAGAGCTGCAGGAAAAAAACAACTTGCTATCCACAACGGAGCCCTCATAAGTCTATCTCCAGATTTTTCAGCAGAAACTGCAGGCCAGAGGGAGTGGCAGGATATATTCACAGTGCTGAAAGAATGAAAGAAAAAAAAAACCTGCCAAGCAAGAATACTTTACCCAATAAAGATGTTCTTCAGAACTGTAAGAGAAATAAGGAGTTTCCCAGAAAACACTGAAGATGTTCGTCATCACTAGACCAGCCTTACAAGAAATGTTAAAGGTAATTCCTCAACCTGAAACAAAAGGATACTAATTAGTCATAGGAAAGCATACAAGAGTAAAAATATATATTCTAATGTCATAATAACGGTGGGTAAATAACTTATAAATCTAGTATGAAGGTTAAAAGTGAAAAGTATTAAAAATAACTATAACTACAATAATTTGTCAGTGCATACAGAAGGTTAAAGTATGTATACTGTGACATTAAAAACAAAATGGGGGGGAGAGTAAAAATGTACATTAGTATGTGTTCAAAATTAAGTTCTCATCATTTTAAAATACATATTTTTTAAATATGAAATTTATTGTCAAATTGGTTTCCATACAACACCCAGTGTTCATCCCAACAGGTGCCCTCCTCAATGCCTATCACCCACCCTCCACTCCCTCCCACACCCCATTAACCCTCAATTTGTTCTCAGTTTTTAAGAGTCTCTTATGGTTTGCCTCCCTCCCTCTCTAACCTCTTTTTGTTTTTTTTTCCTTCCCCTCCCCCATGGTCTTATGTTAAGTTTCTGAGGATCCACATAGGAGTGAATACATATGGTATCTGTATTTCTCTGTATGACTTATTTCACTTAGCATAACACTCTCCAGTTCCATCCATGTTGCTACAGAAGGCCAGATTTCATTCTTTCTCAGTGCCATGTAGTATTCCACTGTGTATATAAACCACAATTTCTTTATCCATTCATCAGTTGATGGACATGTAGGCTCTTTCCATAATTTGGCTATTGTTGAGAGTGCTGCTATAAACATTGGGGTACAAGTGCCCCTATGCATCAGCACTCCTGTATTTACTTGCGTAAATTCCTAGCAGTGCTATTGCTGGGTCATAGGGTAGATCTATTTTCAATTTTTTGAGGAACCTCCACACTGTTTTCCAGAGTGATTGCACCAGTTTGCATTCTCACCAACAGTGCAAGAGGGTTCCCGTTTCTCCACATCCTCTCCAGTATCTATAGTCTCCTGATTTGTTCATTTTAGCCACTCTGACTGGCATGAGGTGGTATCTGAGTGTGGTTTTGATTTGTATTTCCCTGATGAGGAGCGACGTTGAGCATCTTTTCATGTGCCTGTTGGCCATCTGGATGTCTTCTTTAGAAAAGTGTCTACTCATGTTTTTTGCCCATTTCTTCACTGGATTATTTGTTTTTTGGGGTGTGGGGTTTGGTTAGTTCTTTATACATTTTGGATACTAGCCCTTTGTCTGATACGTCATTTGCAAATATCTTTTCCCATTCTGTTGGTTGCCTTTTAGTTTTGTTGATCATTTCCTTGGCAGTGCAGAAGATTTTTATTTTCATGAGGTCCCAATAGTTCATTTTTGCTTTTAACTCCCTTGCCTTTGGAGATGTGTCAAGTAAGAAATTGCTGCGGCTGAGGTTAGAGAGGTTTTTTCCTGTTCTCTCGAAACTCTAGGATTTTGATGGTTTCCTGTCTCACATTCAGGTCCTTTACCCATTTTGAGTTTATTTTTGTGAATGGTGTAAGAAAGTGGTCTAGTTTCATTCTTCTGCATGTTGCTGTCCAGTTATCCCAGCACCATTTGTTAAAGAGACTGCCTTTTTTTCCATTGGATATTCTTTCCTGCTTTGTCAAAGATTAGTTGGCCATATGTTTGTGGGTCTAGTTCTGGGGTTTCTATTGGTCTATGTGTCTGTTTTTGTGCCAATACCATGCTGTCTTGATGATTACAGCTTTGTAGTAGAGGCTAATGTCTGGGATTGTGATGCCTCCTGCTTTGGTCTTCTTCTTCAAAATTACTTTGGCTATTATGGGCCTTTTGTGGTTCCATACAAATTTTAGGATTGCTTGTTCTAGCTTTGAGAAGAATGCTGGTGCAATTTTGATTGGGATTGCATTGATTGTGTAGATTGCTTTGGGTAGTATTGACATTTTGACAACATTTATTCTTTCAATTCATTAGCCTGGAATGTTTTACCATTTCTTTGTATCTTCTTCAATTTCCTTCATAAGCTTTCTATAGTTTTCGGCATACAGATCTTTTACATCTTTGGTTAGGTTTATTCCTAGGTATTTTATGCTTCTTGGTGCAATTGTGAATGGGATCAGTTTCTTTATTTGTGTTTCTGTTGCTTCATTATTAGTGTATAAGAATGCAACTGATTTCCGTACATTGATTTTGTATCCTGAAACTTTGCTGAATTCTTGTATCAGTTCTAGCAGCCTTTTGGTGGAGTCTATCGGATTTTCCATGTATAATATCATGTCATCTGCAAAAAGTGAAAGCTTGACTTCATCTTTGCCAATTTTGATGCCTTTGATTTCCTTTTGTTGTCTGATTGCTTATGCTAGCACTTCCAACACTATGTTAAACAATAGCGGTGAGAGTGGACATCCCTGTCGTGTTTCTGATCTCAGGGGAAAATCTCTCAGTTTTTCCCCATTGAGGATGATGTTAGCTGTGGGCTTTTCATAAATGGCTTTTATGATGTTTAAGTATGTTCCTTCTATCCCGACTTTCTCGAAGGTTTTTATTACGAAAGAATGCTGAATTTTGTCAAATGCTTTTTCTGCATCGATTGACAGGATCATATAGTTCTTTTCTTTTCTTTTATTAATGTGACGTGTCACATTGATTGATTTGCAAATGTTTAATCAACCTTGCAGCCCAGGAATTAATCCCACTTGATCATGGTGTATAATTCTTTTTATATGGTATTGAATTCGATTTGCTAGTATCTTGTTGAGAATTTTTACATCCATATTCATCAGGGATATTGGCCTGTAGTTCTATTTTTGTGCTGGGTCTCTGTCTCGTTTAGGAATCAAAGTAATGCTGGCTTCATAGAATGAGTCTGGAAGTTTTCCTTCCCTTTCTATTTTTTGGAACAGCTTGAGAAGGATAGGTATTATTTCTGCGTTAAATGTCTGGTAGAATTCTCCAGGGAACCCATCTGGTCCTGGACTCTTATTTGTTGGGAGATTTTTGATAACTGATTCAATTTCCTCGCTGGTTATGGGTCTGTTCAAGTTTTCTATTTCTTCCTGTTTGAGTTTTGGAAATGTGTGGGTGCTTAGGAATTTGTCCATTTCTTCCAGGTTGTCCAGTTTGTTGGCATATAATTTTTCATAGTATTCCCTGATAATTGCTTGTATTTCTGAGGGATTGGTTGTAATAATTCCATTTTCATTCATGATTTTATCTATTTGGGTCATACTCCTTTTCTTTTTGAGAAGCCTGACTATAGGTATCAATTTTGTTTATTTTTACAAAAAGCCAACTCTTGGTTTCATTGATCTGCTGTACAGTTTTTTTAAGATTCTATATTATTTATTTCTGCTCTGATCTTTTTTATTTCTCCTTCTGGGTTTGGGGTGTCTTTGCTGTTCTGCTTCTATTTCCTTTAGGTGTGCTGTTAGATTTTGTATTTGGGATTTTTCTTGTTTCTTGAGATAGGCCTGGATTGCAATGTATTTTCCTCTCAGGACTGCCTTCGCTGCATCCCAAAGCATTTGGATTGTATTTTCATTTTCATTTGTTCCCATATATTTTTTAATTTCTTCTGTAATTGCCTGGTTGACCCACTCATTCTTTAGTAGGGTGTTCTTTAACCTTCACGTTCTTGGAGGTTTTACAGACTTTTTCCTGTTGTTGATTTCAAGTTTCATAGCATTGTGGTCTGAAAGTATGTATGGTATGATCTCAATTCTTGTAAACTTATGAAGGGCTGTTTTGTGACCCAGTATATGATCTATCTTGGAGAATGTTCCATGTGCACTCGAGAAGAAAGTATATTCTGTTGCTTTGGGATGCAGAGTTCTAAATAGATCTGTCAAGTCCATCTGATCCAATGTATCATTCAGGGCCCTTGTTTCTTTATTGATCCTGTGTCTAGATGATCTATCCATTGTTGTAAGTGCAGTATTAAAGTCCCTTGCAATTACCACATTCTTATCAATAAGGTGCTTATGTTTGTGATTAATTGTTTTATATTTTTGGGGGCTCCGGTATTCGGCGCATAGACATTTATAATTGTTAGCTCTTCTTGATGGATAGACCCTGTAATTATTATATAATGCCCTTCTTCATCTCTTGTTACAGCCTTTAATTTAAAGTCTACCTTGTCTGATATAAGTATGGCTACTCCAGCTTTCTTTTGACTTCCAGTAGCATGATGGTTTAAAATATTTTTATAAATATAAGATGGCTTATGTAAGCTTGATGATAAATATAAAGCAAAAACATATAGTAGATACACTGATTATAAAGAGAAAAGTAATGTAGCATACCAGAAAATCATCAGATCACAAGGAAAGAAAGAAAAAAAGGAAAGAACAAAGGAATTACAAAACAGCAAGTAAACAGTCAACAAATGGTAATAGTAAGTCCATACCTATAACTAAATAATTTAAATGTAAAAGGACTACGTTATCCAATCAAAAGTCATTGAGTGGCTGAATGGTTAAAAAAACAAGGCCAACTATATACTGCCATAGGATTCACACTTCAGCTTTAAGGAAACACACACACTAAAATATGAAGGGATAGAAAAACCTATTTCATATAAATGGAAACTAAAAGAGAGAAGGAATAGCTATACTTCTATCATACAAGAGTATAAATAAGAGGCCAAAAGGTCATTACATAATGAAAAAGGCAGATATACCATTTAAAAATATTTATGCACCCAAGATGGAGTGAGTAAATATATAAAGCATATATTGTTACACATGAAGTGTTAAAGCAACAGCAGTATTTAAAAAGGGGACTTCAATAGCCTATTCTCAACAATGGAAAGATCATCTTGACAGAAAATCAGTAAGGAACATTTGGCTTAAAGTACTCAATATACTAGATGCACTTAACACACATTTGCAGATAATTCTGTCCAGTAGCAACAAAATACACATTCTTCTCAAGTGCACATGAGTGTTCTCTGGATATATTACATGCTAGGCCACAAAACATGTTTAATAAATTTAAAAAGATAGAAATCATATTGAGCACCTTCTTCAGCCACAATGACATGTA
This sequence comes from Leopardus geoffroyi, assembly GCF_018350155.1. Classification (NCBI taxonomy): domain Eukaryota; kingdom Metazoa; phylum Chordata; class Mammalia; order Carnivora; family Felidae; genus Leopardus; species Leopardus geoffroyi. The sequence goes on along the minus strand of NC_059336.1, from coordinate 94,118,587 downwards.
TTAAACTAAAAATTAATTGTAAGAGCAAAACTAGAAAACTCACAAAATGGGAAGATAAAATATCATGCTACTGATCAACCAGATAGTCAATGAAGAAATCAATAGGGAAATCAAAAAATATTTGTAACAAAGAAATTAGAAATATAACATACCAAAACATATGGAATGCAGCAAAAGCAGTCCTAAAAGGGAAGTTCACACCAATGAACTACATTAAAAGAAAAGACCTCTAATAAACAATATAACTACACCCCAGAAACTAAAAAAGAAAAACAACATAAGCTGAAAGTTAGCAGGATGGACAAAAATATCAGAATGGAAATAAATGGAATAGTGACTAATAAAGACAATAGAAAAGATGGGTGAAGCTGAGAGCTATTTTTATTGAAAAGATGAATAAAATTGACAAACTTTTAGGGAGTCTTAAGTAAAACTTAAACTGAAATATACGAAATTAAAAATAGAAGAGACATTCCAACTGATACCACACAAATACAAAGAATCATGGGACTACTGTGAACAATTATGTGTCAACAAATTTCATAGCCTAGAAGAAATGGATAAATTCCTAAATATATATCCTAAAAACACTGAATCATGAAGAAATAGAAATCCAGGAAAGACCCAATAGTGGTAAAGAGATTGAATCACTAGTCAAAAAACTCCTGACAAAAATACAAGACTGGATGACTTCACTGTGAATTCTACCAAATGTTTAAAAAAGAATTCATGCCCAACCATTCTTAAACTCTTCCAAAAGATATAAGAGGAAGGAAGATTTCTGAACTGATTAAAAAAATGTTTATTTGAGAGAAAAAGGAACAGCGAGTAGGAGCAGGGGAAGAGTAGAGAGAGAGGCAGAGAGAGAATCCCAAACAGGTTCCATGATGTCAGCGTAGAGCCAACACAGGGCTCCATCTCATGAACCTTGAGATCATGACTGGAACTGAAATCGAGAGTCGGATGCTTAACTGATTGAGTCACCAAGGTGCCCTTAAATTCATTTTACCTTGATACAAAAAACAGACTTAAGAACATTGCAAGAAGAGAAAATTATATGCCAATATCCCTGATGAACATGGATGAAAAATACTTAACAAAATATTAACAAACTGAATTAAACAGTGCATTAAAAGATTATTCATCACAGTATTAGAATTAATAGCCAGAGCACTTGAGGAAGAAAAAGAAATAAAATGCATCCAAACTGGAAATGAAGAAGTAAAACAGTCCCCACTTGCCGATGATATAATATTATATATAAAAAACCCTAAAGACCCTACCAAAAAAATTAGAATAAACATATTCAGTAAAGTTGCAAGATAAAAAATCATCATACAACTATCAGTTGCATTTCTATACACTAAGAATAGACTATCAGAAAAAAAATTAAGAAAACAATCCTATTTACAATCGCAGAAAATGTAATCAAATACTTAGGAATAAATTTAATCTAGGAGGTAAAAGACCTGTGCACCGAAAACTATAAGACATTGATAAAAGAAATTTAAAAGACACAAACAAAAAAATTAAAAGACATAAATGGAAAAATACTTCATACTTATGAATTGGAAGAGTTAATATTTTTGAAATTTCCATAGTACCCCAAGCGATCTATAGATTCAATGCAATCCCAATCAAAATTCCAATGGCTAAAAATAAATACAAAATTAAAAACATTTTTTTTTAAAAAGGGGCACATGCGTGGCTCAGTTGGTTGAGCGAATGACCTTGGCTGAAGTCATGATCTCACAATTCGTGTTCGTGGGTTGGAGCCCTGCATCAAGCCGCTACTGTCAGCCCAGAGCCCACCTGAGATCCTCTCCCTCTCTCTGCTGCTCCCCTTCTGTCTCTCCCTCCCTCTCTGTCTCTCTCTCTCTTGCTCAAAAATAAACAAATGTTAAAAAAAAATAGAACCAACATTTGGGCCAACAGTTCCATTTCTGGGTATATATACAAAGGAAATGAAAATAGAATGTCAGAAGGATACCTACACTTCCATGTTCACTGCAGCGTTATTCACAGTAGCCAAGATATGAAAACAGCATAAGTGTCCAACAACTGATGAGTGGAAAAAGAAGGTTTGGTATATCCACACAACGCGATATTATTTAGCCCTGAGAAAGTAGGAAGTCATGCCATTTTCAAAAGCGTTGATGAAACTCGAGGGATTAATTATGTTGGGTGAAAAAAGCCAAACAGACAAAGACAAATATCACATGGTATCACTTATATGTGGAATGTAAAAACACCAGAAAACAAAACCAAGTCGGACCCATAGAAACAAAGTAGGAAAGTGACTACCAGGAACTGAGAGTTTGGGGAAATAGGGATATTTTGGTAAAAGATTATAGACTTTCATCTATAAGATGCATAAGTTCTAAGGATCTAATATATAACATGATGACTATAGTTGAGATCTAGTAAGGGAGCAGAACTTAAATATTTATCATAAAAAGATAAATATTTGATACAACAGATGTATTAATTAACTACGTGGTAGGATTCCTTTGGCAACATATACATATTTCAAATCATCATGGTACATATTTTAATTAAAAAAAATTTTTTTATTAAGTTTATTTTTGACAGACAGAGTGCAAGCATGAGCTGGGGAGGGGCACAGAGAGAGGGAGACACAGAATCTGAAAGCAGGCTCCAGGCTCCACGCTGTCAGCACAGACCCTGACCTAGGGCTCGAACTCACTAACCATGATATCGTGACCTGGGTCGAAGTTGGAATCTTAACCGACTGAGCCACCCAGGCGTCCTGATACATACTTTAAATATCTTAAAATTTCAATTTTAGTTATACCTCAATAAAGCTGGGGGAAAAAACATGACAAACTGGGTGTCTTACTAACAGAAATTAATTCCTCAATGTTGTGGAGACTAGAAGTTCAAGTTCAGGGTGCCAGCATGTAGGGAGCTCTGTGGTGTCTTTTTTATCAATACACTAATTCAACATAAAAGTTTTGGGTGGACACATCCACATAAAGCAATGATGAAACAGGTTCAGGATTTGTTGTTCCAGAATAGAAGTTTGGAACATAAACATAGTAATAGTTTATATAAAAAAGTAAAAGAGAAATATTCCTCCTATATAGATTTTCTTTTTAAAAATAATTTTGCATTACAGCAGACTTATGAATAAGTGAACAAAAGTCAATTATTTATCATAAAGGCAACACATTTATTCTCCACTCATATAATAACATCCAGCATCTCAAGCCCTCTTTACACATCAACCTTATCACAGTTCTCTGTCTTTGTTGGAGAGTAATAGCATAGTAATTTTTATAGTGATATGGTTATACCACCTGTTTGCATTTCAAAAATTATTTTTTTCTACTTTTGAACCTTAAGTAAATGCAATCATAAACTATTCTTGTGTTTCTAAGATTCATATATGTTGTGTTGAATATAGTTTATGTATTGTATCTCAATATTCCAAATGACACAATTTATTTATCCATTTTCATAAGGACAACTGACTTTTTCTTTAGAGCTGTTGTGAGTAACATACTTTTATAACTACCTCTGGTGAGCACAAGCACACATTTCTGTAGGATAGATAACAAGTCTAGTGTATGTAACAGGATATATTATTCTCAATTTCATTAGATGATTTTTAATTCCCTAATTATTAAAAGAGTTGGGCACCTTTTTCATATTTGTCCTAGCCACTTAGATTTCTGCATTTTGTTAAGAGCCTGTTCAACTCTTTTTTGCATTTTTTCATTGGATTGTGGTTATTTTACTTAAGGAATTATAATCGTTGATGTTTTTAAATCTATTCTAAATAAAACCCTTTATCAATTTCATGTATTATATTTTCTCACTCTATGGTTTGGCAGTTTTCTTTATTAATAGAGTTTTTGATCAACAGAAGTTTTTGTGTGTAAAAAATTAAAATACTTAATTTTATATTAGGAGATTTATCAATATTTCCCTCTAAAGGAGTACATTTTTTGTCTTTTAAACTTTTTTTATTGCCAAATTTCAAGAAGATATTTTCATATTTGTGTGTATAATTAAACTGGAATAAATTTTAATTTATGGTATAAAGCATACTTTTAAATTCATCCTTTTCCATGTGTATACCCAATTGTCCAATAACACTTGTTGAAAACATTGTCTTTTCTCCATTGGTTCAATGCCATCTTATTTGTTAATTAATATCCCTATGTGAATGTATTTATATCAAGGCTTTCTTTTCTGTTCATTTGATTTTTATCTAAGCTTTCAAACTTACCACATTCTTTCAATAATTTTAGTATTACAAGTCTTCAAATCTATATATTTTAATCTTCAAGAATGCCTTGGATATTCTTAGCCCATTATATTTTAGATTCAATCTGCCATCTTTAATGGAAGTTAGCTTTTGTGTTTGAATTTTTTTGTGGTGGTACAGAATGACAGACAAGCGTCAGAGCTAAGACTTCAGTTTCTTGTTTGTTTCTTTGCTTTTGTTTTGTTTCGTTTTGACTGTGTCACTATCCTTAGAAATAGAGTTTGGTGTAGTTATTGAATATTGTATTTCATTGCATTATTTATAAATGCAAATGGTCAATTAAAACTAAATAATCATAAAAATGGATTTAATAGGCCAAATCTATATACTTATTCATCCATCCATATAAGTTGTGCAATTTATATGCATTGTATGCATATATACAATGTATGAAATCATAGTTATATTACATTATATCCTCATATCTATACCTACCTATACATAAATGTATACTATATAAATATGCATTGTATAATGTATGCATGGTAGATAGATACATAGATGGACATATTTACATGTAAATATTTAGATATGTCAAAAATAATGACTTATTACACGTTCGAAATATCATATAGACTTAAAGTCATTAAATGATATTCAGGGATGACTACAATAAAAAATACAGATAATAGCAAGCGTTGGTGAGGATGTAGAGGATGTAACCCTTGTGACTGTCAGCGTGAATATAAAATTGTACAGCTACGACAGAAAACAGTATGGCAGCTCCATAAAAAGTTAAACATAGAATTGCTATTTAGTCCAGCAATTCCACTTTTGGGCATATACACCAAAGAACTGAATGTAGGGTCTTAAAGAGTTATTTGTAGATCCATGCTCAGAGCTGAATTATTCACAATAGCCAAAAGTTAGAAGCAATCCAAGTGTTCATTCATGGATGAATGGATAAGTAAAATGTGGTAAATACATGCAATGGAATATTACTCGATTTTGAAAAGGAGGGAAATTCTGACACATGCTGCAACACGCATAAACCTTGAGGACAGTATTCCAAGTTAATTAAGCCAGTCAAAAAAAGACAAATATTTTATGATTCCACTCCTTTCAGGTACCTAGAGTAGTCAAATTCATAGAAACAGAAAGCAGAATAGTGGCTGGGGGAGGGAGGAATGGGAATCCTTGTTTAATGGGTATGAAGTTTTAGTTTTGCAAGAAGAAGACTTGTTATACAACAAGTCTTTCTGAAGACTTGTTATACAACAATGTGAGTATACTTAACACTACTGAACTACACATTTAAAAATAGTTAAGATGGCATTTTTGTTATACATCTTTTACAATAATTAAAAAATTTAAATATATCCAATTATAAATGGAAAATATAAAATAATGTTTAGGTTGTATAAAACTGACTGCATAATTTGTCAAATTTTGTATGTTCGTTATAGTGAGAATGCACTTCTGACTCAATTCCAGATGTCCATATGATTAGAGAATTGAGGGTATCCTACACCATAGGTGGTCCACATGTCACCAGAACCTCTTTGCTCTCAGAGATCTAACTAAATATAATCAGTTTGCATCCACACTCATAACTTTTGCAAATTACCAATATCTTTTGTTTTGTCTTACTAGTTTATGGTGCCATGGTGAGCCATTTTGTTTGACTGAAATATTGATCCAAGAACAAAATATGTCACATTCTCAAATTCTACAAAATACCCATCCCACAAATATCTTTGAGTAGACTGACATTCTCAAGATTTGTTAGAGAGGGAAATCATGGCAACACAAAGGACTCTTAGAGGTTTTTAAGGCATAGCTCTTTTTAAAATGTCCATCAGCAGCTCCAGACTACCTGGTAGCATTTTCCTTTCAATCCACTCTGAGCTCTATTTTGTTGTACCATTTTTTTCTACTCTTTCTCTTTACTCTTCTTTTTTTGTCTACATTTTTAGGATCATAAGAGCAAAATTCTTCTCTGTCTTGTGCAGGGTATATTTATTTTACCATTCTGAAACCACATGTTAGGTGAAAGAGTTGGGTGAATTTTGCATGAGGGGCTCACTTTTTAAGCCAAGCAATTCCTATAGCACTTTTTCAAGCAAAGGCAGTGTTATTCCTCAGAGGAATCTGATAAATAGAATTATTTCCACATAGTTATTGTAAAAGAAAATTATTCTAAATAAAAAATTAGTAAATGCCATTCAGCTATCTAGGAGAAGAACCCATAATCCTGTTGGGATGTTGCAGAAATTCACAGTCATTAAAAATATAAGGACATATGGATATGAGGGTGATCTGGCTATGACATCTGTCACCCCATTGATCACCAAGGTTGATTTGGCTGATCTGACCGGCTAAGTGGGTGTCTCCTTCCTCCCTCACCACTCCATGTGCCTCCCTCCTGAAGCTGCATGCTTGGTTGAAGGGAATGACCTAGATAGAGGAGCATCAGTCTTTGGTCAAGCCTGTAGGAGTAGCTGCACTCCCCTGCTAGCACCTCCAAACAAGCTCTCAAGGTCATGTGTAGGCGAAGGTAGGGTAGTAAAGCTTCCAAGACTCCAGACACATCCAAATGAGGTGCTGTTGTGGCAGTCTGTCTTTATTTAAAATAAAACAAAATTAAATCAAATTAAATTAAATTAAATTAAATTAAATTAAATTAAATTAAATGGCATGCAACACTGTATTTAAAAAAACGTAAAATATAAAATTGAAAAATTTTGAACACTTAAAAAGATTAAAGGAAAACATTTTAATAGATCTGAAAATGGCATGAAATAAAAAATTAGTAGAAAATTACTACCGTTCCTTAGTATAAAAGATAGGGCTTCACATCCTATCAAAATGATTTTTTTAATCCTACTCAAATTAATAGCAGTATTTTGCTTTATTTGAAAAATCAGCCTTTTTTTCTGTTAAATAGAAACAAAACTGGAATAGCCACTACCACTGCTATTATTTAAATTTTTTGGGTCCTTCCAATTTATTTTAACAACTGAGCCATTAATAGTTATGAATATCTGAATGAAGGAGACAACTTACTATTTTCGAGTGATTGGGTATCTATTAAAAATAAGAGAAAGGGCAAACATCTGGTTTATTGTCTAGTAGTAAAGAAATGTTATTAATTTTTGTGCATAAAATCAGATTTCCATGAATCCAATGTCACAATTTTTTTGTTTCTAAAATCTTTATTCCTTTTAGAATAAAATATCTAACATTAATTAAATGTTTAGTATGTTAGAGATTATGCTGAGCATTTTACAAAAAATATTTTATAAGTAGATATTTCTATCCACATTTTACACATAAAATGTTTTTCAGATATTTTAAGAAAATTACTCATGTTTACATAGTTTTCTAGTCAGATTTCAAACATTACAACTTCAAAATTTTTCCTTTTAATAATTCTTCCCCTTCACCAAGTCCAAATGGATAAATAAAATTATTTCTGCCACAGATAAATTTAGAGCCTTAAGTATATTAAATGCTAGTAAAAATAAGGATACATTTAAAAGTATCCTTTGGGCGCCTGGGTGGCTCAGTCGGTTAAGCGTCCAACTTCAGCTCGGGTCACGATCTCGCGGTCCGTGAGTTCGAGCCCCGCGTCAGGCTCTGGGCTGATGGCTCAGAGCCTGGAGCCTGCTTCCGATTCTGTGTCTCCCTCTCTTTCTGCCCCTCCCCCATTCATGCTCTGTCTCTCTCTGTCCCCAAAATAAATAAACATTAAAAAAAAATTAAAAGTATCCTTAATTTATTGAAAATATGACTCATTTATAATTTTCACATTTACCTCAATTCTATTTCGTAGCATATGTGAGATCCTTATTTTAATGTGCGATATTAAAGAAGTAATGTGAAATGTCATCCCAAAGAAAAACTGCTTGTTTTTATCTAGTTAGAAATTTGGAATTCTCAGGAATTTAAACATATAGATAAACCTGGAGGCAAAATATTTTCTAAAGTTGTCCTTCAACACTGAAGTTGTTAAGGACAACTAAAGTTGTCAGAGCCTGTGATGCCTAATTTGAGTCACTAATGTCAAATGTCCACCATCCTGATGTGAATGTTTCAGTAAGCCTTCTTCTAATCATTGTCTTTGTGAAAGTATTTTCAATTTCCATGTAGAACAGAAAGTGCAAATAGTAGAATTGGCCCCAAGAAACCTTAAGGGCTTAGACAGGAAACTGAAATTTTCAAGTTTTAACTTTGATAGTAGTTCCAACCATTTGCTTTAGAAATAATATTTTAGGCCTAAATTATTTCAGTTAAATGGATGGCAAAATCCTCAGGGCTAACTCTAATCCTTTGCATAGATCAGTGTGATGTTACAATAAGATCGTGGTCTGATTCTTATCCTCAGGGCTTCCAGCCACATGTGTTATCCATTATAGGTCCAAGGCTTTTAATTGCAGAGCACAAAGACAATTACAGTCTGAAACAAAAGATGAGAAAGTTTTATATACAATCCAGATTCTGATACTGCTTATTTTCTGCATCTGCTAGGCAAGGACATTATTCTCTTTAACTCCAAAATAATTCTCTTCTTCAAGACACTCTTTTTTTATTTCCCACTTTCAAGATGCATGACTTTGTTTTTTTAAACAGCATGAGTAGTTATTTTTTTTTTAAATGTCACATTGAAGATTCTAAAATTGCATACATTTTAGGTGCCCATATATATATATATATATATATATATATATATATATATATACACACACACACACACACACATATATATGTATATATATATATGTGTATATATATATATACACACACATATGTATATATGTATATGTATATATATATTTTCCAGGAATAGAATTTAGTGATTCATTACTTACATATAACGCCCAGTGCTCATCCCAACAAGTGGCCTCCTTAATGTCTCTTGCCCATTTATCTCATCCCCCTGACCCAACATCCTTCCAGCAACCCTCAGTTTGTTCTGTGTATTTAAGAGACTCTTACGGTTTGTCTCCCTTTCTGTTTTTTTTAAAAAAAATTTTAATGTTTATTTATTTTTGAGTAACAGAGTATGAGTCGGGGAGGGTCAGAGAGAGAGGGAGACACAGAATCTGAAGCAGGCTCTAGGCTCTGAGCTGTCGGCACAGAACCTGATGCGGGGCTCGAATTCACCAACTGCGAGATTGTGACCTGAGCCAAAGTTGGATGCCTAACTGACTGAGCCACCCAGGCGTCCCTCTCCCTCTCTGTTTTTCTATTATTTTTGCTTCCCTTCCCTGAACAGATGTTCCTCTGTTTTGTATCTTGAATTCTGCATATGAGTGAAATCATATTATATTTGTCTTTATCTGACTGACTTACTTTGCTTAGCATAGTGGAACTCTAGTTCCACCCACGTTGTTGCAAATGGAAAGATTTCATTCTTTTTTAATCACTGAGTAACTTTCCATTGATTAATATATACCACGTCTTTATCCATTCATCTGTCAATGGATATTTGGGTTCTTTCCATACTTTGGCTATTGCCGATAGTGCTGCTATGAACATTGGGGTGTACATGCCCCTTCGAAACAGCATTCCTGTATCCTGTGTATAAATACCTAGTAGTGCAATTGCTGGGTTGTAGGGTAGTTCTATTTTTAATTTTTTGAGGAGCCTCCATAGTGTCTTCCAGAGTGGCTGCACCAGTTTGCATTCCCATCAGCAGTGCAAAAGGGTTCCTCTTACTCCCCATCCACACCAACATCTGTTGTTGCCTGAGTTGTTAATTTTAGCCATTCTGACATTCAGAGCACTCTTTCAGTTGAGCTTGGATGTATTTTGCCTTCTTTTTTCTATTTTTTCTCCTTTTTCAGTGTTCACTGAAAAAGGGAATCCCAACATTGGTTCTAGTGATAGCTCTTCTGTGGTGGACCAAAGATCTCTTTCATGGGTTTTTCTGTCTAGTGCAAACCAATTTACATAGCCGTCAGTATATTGTATACTTTGGATTCAATAATGTGAATAATTCTACACTCCTAAGATATTTGTTGATTTACCTGCTGATGCATTGTTTCTAAAATATTACCATGTAGCCTAATCTCAGCTATCTGAAATAATTCATAAAACCAGAACTCATTGTCCTAATGTTATTTCTAGCTATCTAAGCAGTAACTGTTTCCTAACTTTCTCTTGCTATCATGGGTTAACCGGAATATTATTATATCAATTTTTTAAATGTTTATTTATTTATTTTGAGAGAGAAAGAGTGAGAGAGCCAGAGAGACAGCAGGAGAGAGGCAGAAAGAGAGGGAGAGAGAGAGAATCCCAAGCAGGCTGTGCACTGCCAGTGTGAGCCTGACACGGGGCTTAATCTCATGAACTGTGAGATCATGACCTGAGCCCAAATCAAGTCAGACACTTAACTGAGCCACCCATGTGCTCCCTTATTATATTAATTTTATAATATTTTACACAGCAAAAGAAAACTTTTCTATGAAATGACTGATTCTCAACCTACTTGCCCAGTTAGTTCTAAATCATTTGGTGTTCCAGAAGGAGTCTTTGAAGAATCTGGGTTTCTCAGACCTTCTACAACCTGCCTGTGAGGAGGTAAGAGAGTGTTGAGTGAAGGTAGTCACCTACAGGTACAAGAATTGCCATTAGTCATGTTTATATGGTCAACACCCATACCAAGAAAATCAGGTCAGGCAACCATGGGTTGATACTGAGCCCTTCTGTTGGCATGGACCCAATTCCCTCCTTGCCCTGATATCTTTTTTCATGAGTGTATACCCTAGATTCCCTACTCTCCCTCTTTTCCACCTGCTTCCACAAAATTACTTGTAATGTTTTGAAATTTAAATGATATCTAAGTCGAGAGATGTTTGCTTGTTCCCCACCCCCCCCCCCCGCCCCATTTGTTCTCCTTGTTCTAATATGGCCCCTTCATGGTAATAATTTGTGTTCTTCCTGTCTTGGAAATTCTCTTTGATTTTTTACTTGATAATTTCTATCGATTTTCTTTGCTCTTTCTCTGTTACTGTCTTAGTTTCTTTGAGCTGCTGTATATAAAAGACCACAGATTGGGTAGTTTATATACAGCAAAAATTTACATCTGGAGACTAGGAAATCCAAGGTAAGGTGCTAAAATGATTGGGTTCTGGTGAGAACCCTCTTTCCACTTCACGGACAGTGTCCTTATGTGGTGGAAGGGGCAGGTTCATTGTCTGTGATATCTTTTTTGAGGTCACTAATCTCATTTATGAGAGCCCCTCCTTCATGACCTAAGTGCCTCCCAAGGTTTTACCTCTTACTACCGTCACTGTCACTTTATGGGTTAGGTTTCAACATATGAATTTGGAGAAACACAAACATTCAGTTTTTAGCAATCACCTATAACTCCCTAGAATAATCTAGGTCTGACCTTTTTTCTCAGGTATTTTGGCTTTAAATTTTGGGAGATATTTTCAAAAGACTCATTTAACTTTTCTTTTTATTAGTCATGTAAACAATTTCCAATGCTATTTCTTTTCTCATTTGTGTAATTTTTCATTCTAATATATTCCATGAAAGTGATAATATCTCAAATGTCTCAGAATGCATTAATTGTTTATGATCAGTCTTTATTTTGCCATTCTTATGTGTGTGCACTTGTCTCTTATTTTTTAATATGTACATGAGATTTTTTATAAAAAATTCTAGAGCAGTTTTAAATTTACAGAATTATTGCAAATATTAAGAATTTCCATATACCTATAACCTGTTTCCCTGTTATTGATATATTACAACAATGTAGTATATTTATCACAATTAATGAATCTCTTGTGATACATTATTATTAAGTAAAGTCCATATATTATTCCTACACCCACAGTATTTTTCACACATCTTTTTTTTCTCTTCTAAAATCCCATCCAGGAATCCTTGCTTCAGCAGCACTTATACTAAAATTCCATCCAGGATATCAAACTACATTTAGTATTCATGTCATCTTGCCATCGTATGCTCCTCTATCTGTATTTGCTTCCTAGGACCGCTGTAATAAATTACCACAAACTGGCCACTTAAAAACAAGAGAAATTTATTTTACCATCATTTTGGAGGCTAGAAGTATGAAATCAAGGTGTTGGCGGAAACACACTCTCTCTAAAGCTTTAGGAGAGAATCTGTCTCATGCCTCCTTCTTAGTTTTGTTGCTGCAAGCAATCCTTGGCTTTCCTTAGCCGATAGATGTAACACTCCAATCTCTGCCTCCGCTTAGGTTACGTGGCCTTCTCCCTTATGTGTCTTTGTCTGTTCTTCTCTAATGAGGACACCAGTCATATTGGAGTTTTCTCTAGTGTAGTAAATTGGAGGCTTAGGTAATATCTTTCATAACATTCTTCTCTTTCAGAATATGACTTTAATGCTCTAAGTTTCCCTCTAAGTACTGTGTTCTTTACATCCCACAAATTGTGATAAGTTCTCTTTTTGTTTTTATTCCTTTCAGAATACTTTGGAATTTCTCTTGAGACTTTTCATTGACTCGTGCTATTTAGAAACCTGTTGTTGGATCTCCAAATATTTGTGCATTTTCTAGCTATCCATTATTATTGATTTCTAGTTTAATTCTCTTGTGGTCTGAGAACATACTGTTTGATAGCTATTCTTCTAAATTTCTTAAAGTGTGTATTATGTCCCAGAATGTGGTCTTTTGTGAATGCTTCAAAAAATATGTTTTCTATTACTGTTGGAGAGAGTAGTCTATAGATATAGACTACTTGTGAGCTTCAAAAGAGTATGTTTCCTATTGTTGTAGGATGTAGTAGTCTATAGATATAAATTATGTACAGTAGTTTAAACTGCTGTTCATGTCAAGTATATTCTACTGATTTGTCAGTTACTGAAAGAGGACCATTGAAGTTTCAACTGTACTAGTGGATTTGTCTGTTTCTCCTATGTTTTATCAATTTTTACTTCACCTATTTTGACACTCCTTTTAGGTATATACACGTTTGGAATTAAAATACTTTCTTGGAGAATTGATTCTTTCTTTCATCATTAGGTAATATCAATATCCCTGATGATCTTCCTGATTTGGATTCTGCTGTATCTGAAATTATCATTGGTAATACAGCTTTTGGATTTATGTATCTTTCTCCATTCTTTACTTTTCAACTTTATGAGTGCTAACATTTAAAGTAGGTTTGTACACAACATATAGTTGGGTCTCTCTTATTTTGTTTTCCTAGTCTGACAATCTCTAACTTTTAATTGATATATTTATATGATTTACATTTAAAATGGTTATTGACATAATTGAATTAATATCTATCATGTTTCTCTTTTCTATTAATTTATTTCTTTTGTTTTCCTTATTTTATATCTTCTCTGCTGTTAATTGAGTATTTTATTTGATCCCACTATAACTGCTCCCTTAATATATCAATTATACTTATTTCTAAAAATTTTGTTAATGATTTTCTTTTGCAATACACATTTTTAACTAATCTACTTTATCTTTAAATGACTCTATATCACTTTATAAGTAGTATAAGTGAGTATATAGATAATTCTCAATTTCTCCTACACATATCTTCAGTCATCACTATCATTCATTTCACTTATTCATATGCTGTAATCATCCAGCGCATTGATACTATTACCTCAAACAAACAGTTCTCTTTAGGTTAATTAAAAATAATAAAAATTTTTAAAAAATTTCATTTATTCTTTCTCCCACACTCTTCCTTTCTTTATGTAGATCTAAGTTTTTAGTCTATATTATTTTCCTTCCACTTAAAAAGTCTTTTAAGAGTTCTCACAGGGCAGAAAAAATGTAAGTTGGGAGTAAGATTTTTACATGTTGTGAGTTTTTTTTTACAGTAGAAGTGAGTACATTAATTTGTAAGCAGATCATTTGCAGATTCTCTTCTTTTTCTTTAAGAGCTTGTTTCTTTAATTTATCTTGGTGTTTCTCTTTCTTGGCATATGCTTTTCCTGTGTAACCTTGTATATTTATATATCTGGTTTAATTTAAGAAAGAATGACTGGTTGGTTACTTTTTGTACTCAGTTGCATTTTCTCTGCTACTATGATATAAGTTTGTTTCACCAAAAAGTTTTGTCCACAAATTAGAATACTTTATTGGGGCTCCATGGAAAGGCAAGGTGGCTCAGGAGCTTTCATTGAATGAGAAGGCGGCCTTATACTGACACCCCTCAAGTGCTGATTACACTGATTCCCCAATGAAAAGATAATTATTCCAGAAGTGTCAATACCGTGCCAACAGTATTATTTTGTGAAGGTAGTTAATTTTATTTATTTAAAGAAAGCTGTCTGTTATGTGCCTAGGTGATAAATGACACTGTAATGAAGTCCTGTTGGCAGACTTTCAGTTAATGAAACTGTTTTCATAACCTCTTCTCACTTCACACTCCTGTATTCAGTCCAAGTCTCTCTGAAGTTTCCCCTTATCCAGCTTTTTCTTTTCTGCTAGTATTCAGTACTTAAAAATATTCTGGTTTGAATAATCTGCTAACAAGCCTCTATTCCTTTTCCAGCTTTTGGGAATGTGCTTATCTTTCCATATGATCTTGTATCTCTACTTTAATCTTCCCCAAATCTCTCTCTTCTATTTCCGCCCCACCCATTTGATTTGCTTTTAGAGATTTGCCCACGTTTTTATTCCTTCACTCTAATATTTGAAGAGAATCAAGTTGAATAGGTGCAAAAGGACTCCATGCCTTATATCTGAATATTCTTGTATTTTTTGATGGAAATTTAAGTGACATTCTTTGGCCGTTCTATATCATGTAATGCAGTCCTGCTGTGTAGTCACAACAAAAATTACCAGGACACAAAGCTGGATTTGGAAGAACATAATGGGTTTTGCTAGGGCATTGCCTCCTTGAGATATAGTTTCGTGTCTTCAAAAGTATTAGCATTGAATTACATATTCTGTTTCCTATTAAATTATTATTGTTGATGTACATTTATTTGTAGCTGCAAACTGAATAATAAATTATAGATTTGCATGCACACATACATTACCTTTCTTCCTAGATTAAAAGTTCTTGAGGTATTGGATCACATACTCCTCATATTTGCAAACCACAGAAGTAAAAGCTTTAATATTAAAAAAAATTCTAATGCAGATAACATTTCCAATGGCAGTGAGCAAAACGGAAGAATTGAAAATAGCCTCTTTAAATCTCCACTCATGTGGTCTATTAATATTAAGTTCT
The DNA here is from genome assembly GCF_018350155.1 of Leopardus geoffroyi. Taxonomy (NCBI): domain Eukaryota; kingdom Metazoa; phylum Chordata; class Mammalia; order Carnivora; family Felidae; genus Leopardus; species Leopardus geoffroyi. The sequence continues at coordinate 94,103,152 of NC_059336.1, read as the reverse complement.
TAACAAAATGTCTTCTGAACAAAGATTAGTGTGTTTAGCATACAAAGAAATAAGTTATTTTAATTCCCAAAGTTCTTATTCTCCTGCTATCAGGGTTTAAGCAACAATGGTGCCCTTCCTTTCACAACCCCTGCCCTCTTGTACTACCATCTCTCACATTGCCTGTGCTGCCTTTATGCAGACTAATGTACTTGACAGTGGATATGATAATCATGATTCCTCTTGGCTCTCAAATTGCTGCTTCCCACAGTTATGTATACATATAAACAAAATTATAGAAGTGTGATCGGCTTTTAGGCATCTTTTAAGCACATCTGATATGCTCAAGAAAAAGCTTTTATTCCTCCTTCTGCTCTGTCCTAAACACAAGAGCTGGCTTTCTGGTTCATTTCTCCAAGTTCTGTGACACCAGAATTATTTTAGCAACTTCTTTACATTTAAACATTTATTAGAGGAACTGGAACTCACCTTTTTAGATTGATGATCCACTAAGTATAAAGGGACAAGGATAAGTAATATCACAAACTGAAATATTATGTGTAGTTCTGAAAGATGAAAAGTTAAATCATTCTCTTATTTACTTACTCAAACGAACTTGTCTTAGTTAAATTATTTTATATGAATGAAGGAAGAATATAAACACAGTTTTGTCTGATTATCCTTCTTTCTTGGCAAAATTGTCAGAAACAACTTTCATTTAAAAAGTTTTATGTTCTGGACAGAAGGTAGGACTTCTGGGAAAGATGACAGAGTAGGAGGATCTTAAACTCACTTCATCCCATGGCTGCAACTAGATAACACCCACCTCAGTTTAAATAACCCAGAAAACAACCCAAAGGCTGGCAGAACAGACTCTCCATAGCTAAATGTAGAGAAGAGGCCACACTGAAAATGATAGGAAGGACAGAAACATGGTTGGGAAACAAGAAAACCTGTAAGATTGTCCATGGGAGGAAGGGCTACTACAAGCATGGAGAATGGAGAGGAGCATACCACACATTGGGCACCCCAGGCATGAGGGACTTGTTCTGGGAAAACAAGTCTCTATAACATTTGGCTTTGAGAACTGGAGGTACTTAAATTCTCAAAATCTTGTAATCAGTTAGGCTTAACAACTAAAACATTAAAAATCAGTGGCTCTTTTTTGGGAGAGTAGAGGGTGAGAGGAAACTTAGTCCCCACCCTTAAAGACATAGCACAATAAACTGCCCCACTGAGATATAGCATTAGAGCATCAGTTTGAAAAATGCCTAGGATATACAAAAGGGAGATTTGTTTCTCCTTGTGTAATCTCAGAGGTGTGCTGGAGGTGTAAGGATCTTTAGGAGACTTCTCCAAGAGCAAAAGAGTTTGTAGGTACCACATCTCTCCCTTATCCGTAGCCTAGATACAGAGACACTTTTGGGAACCAGCACAGCATAAACACTTTTACCTACATTGCTGGCAGCATGATCCACCACTACACTTTTCTGTGGACTAGCCCCCTCCAACCCGACCTCGACATAACTACATCCAAAATGGGGCCACGAATGTGACATTGTGCAAACAACCCTGACAGGGGCCAGTACCAATCCAAAGTGACTTCTGCCCTAGGGAGAGGGAAAGATAACCATGCACAGCAGTTTGACTGCAGCTCCAGCTGTGGTCTTGGACAGACATCTGGTTTGACTGCAGGCCCCACCCACAATGAAAGCCATGGGACAACACAGGAAGAACACTTTGCAGTTTGGTGCAACCAAAGCTCTGGAATATTCCAGGTCTGACCCCACTCTAGCCCAAGGTGGCCCAAGACTGACCCATTAATAACACAGGGACTAAACCCTGCCCATACCAGACAAAGAGAGCCATTGCAAATGCCTGGACTGAAGGCTCAACCACAACTGTAGTGTACATGCAACACATAAGCAGAAACCCCTGAAGTACCAGGCTTTGGTGAATAGGGTACATTGCGTTTCAGGACACCACATTATTTCTTCTTAGGACTACTGCTTTTAAGAGTAGGAGATGTAACTGACTTTTCCAACATGGAAACAAACCCAGAGAATTAGTCAAATGAGGACATGAAAGAATATATCCCAAATAAAAAAACAGGACAAAATCACAGCAGGTGAATTAGATGAAATGGAGATAAGTAATATGCCTGATAGAGAATTTAAAGTAATGCTCATAAAGATACTCACTGGACTTGAGAAAAGGGTGGAGGACCTCAGTGAGACCCTCAACAATGAGGTAGGAAAAATAAAAAAGAATCAGTCACAGATGAACTCAATAACTGAAATTAAAAATATACTAGTGGAATAAATAGTAGACTAGAGGAAGGAGAGGAATGAATTAGTAGCGTCGAGAATAGAGTAATGGAAAGCAATCAAGCTGAAAGGAGAAAGAAAGAGATTAATAAAGAATGAAAATAGGTTAAGGGAACTGAGTGACATCATTAAGCATAATAAAATTTGCATAATAGGGATCTCAGAAGGAGAAGAGGGAGAAAAGGGAGCAGAAAATTTATTTTAAGGAAGAGTAGCTGAAAACCTCCCAATTCTGGGGAATGAAGCAGATATCTAGATCCAGGAGGCACAGAGAGCCCCCAACAAGATCAACTCAGGGAGGTCTACACCAAGACACATAGTAATTAAAATGGCAAAAAGTAGTGTTAAAGAGAGATTTTTAAAAGCAGCAAGAGAAAATACTTACATACAAGGGAAATTGCATAAGGCTATCACCTGATTTTTCAGCAGAAACTTTGCAGGCCAGAAGGGAGTGGCATGATATATTCAAAGAGTGAGAGGAAAAACCTGCAGCCAAGGATACTCTATCCAGTAATGCTGTCATTCAGAATAGAAGAGACAAAATTTCCTAGACAAACAAAAGTTAAAGGAATTCATCACTACCAAACTGTCCTTACAAAAAATGTTAAAGAGGACTCGGTGTGTAAGAAGGAAAGACCATCAGCAAGGGTAAGAAAAGTAGGTAGCACAAAAGCAGTAAAACTAAGTATTCTATAAAACGTAGTCAAGGGATTCACACAAAAAATAAAAGGGTGTAAAGTATGACATCATATACATAAAATAGTGGGAGGGGAGGAAAAAAATTTAGTGCTTTTAGAATGATTTTGAACTTAAGCAAATATAACATATCAATGAATTTATATAGACTGTTATATGCACAAGATAGTATATATAATCCTAACAGTAACCACAAATAAAAAAAATAGTCGTATGCATGCAAAAAATAGGGAAAAGTAATCCAAGTATATCACTACAGAAAGCCAGCAAACCAATAGAAGACAGCAAGAAAAGAAAGGAACAAAGAAAACTAAAAGAAACAAAACAAAACAAATATAAAACAAGTAAGAAAATTGCAATAAGTACATACTCATCAGTATGTAGTTTGAACAGAAATGGACATAGGGTTACAGAATAGATGAGAAGACCCGTTTATATGTTGCCTACAAGAGACTCATTTCAGACCCAAAGACACATGCAAATTGAAAGTGAAGAGAAGGGGTGTAAAAACATTTATCATGCAAATGGAAGTGAAAGGAAAGCTGAGGTAGCGACACCTATATTGGAAAAAAATAGACTTTAAAACAAAGACCACAGCAAAAGACAAAGACACTACATAATAATAAAGGGAAAAATCCAACAAGAAGATATAACAATTGTAAATATTTATGCACCCATTATGGAAGCACCTGAATAGAGAAAGCACCAATTGACAAACTTAAGAGAAGTAATAAATGCAATACAATAATAGTAGGGGACTTTAACTCTCCATTTACATCAATGGATAGATTATCCAAACAGAAAATCAACAAGGAAACAGTGGCTTTGAATGACACATTGGACCAGATGAATCTAACAGATATATTCAGAACACTCCATCCCAAAAAAAGCAGAATACACATTTTTCACAACCGGCGCGACAAACACCGAGGTCAGGGTCCTGAGGGTAGGGGAATGCAAGAAAAAAAGAGAGAAGAGAAAGTTTGGGAACAGGAGGGTCCCCTGGGCTGATGGCCCAAGTGACGGCTTTATTGTTGCTGTACACAATCTTTTATAATATAAGACTCTTATGGATCAGGTCATTCTAAGAATAAACAGGTTTCACATGATCACTGCCAGCTAAAACATTTAGTTCTGTATACCTTGTGAACTTTCTGAACAGGTCACAAAACCTTGTTGATAGATTGCTAGCAAAACACAGTTCCCATGTTTGTGTCTATCTGACTCAGGGTAGAAAAAGGGAGGTAGCATTACTGCCAACACCTGCAGACCACAGGCTTCAGGAATTAACTCTCAGCCTTGACAAGGCTTTCGTATGCCCTTGAAAGTGGGGGAATGGGAGGGGGAACCACCGGGTTGGCTTGAGTCAACGGGAACATTGCTCGACCCGGTCTCAGCCTGGCACCGGGGCCCAGCCCCCCACTCTTTTCAAGTGCATATGAAACATTCTCCAGAATAGATCACAAGTTAGGCCACAAAACAAGTCTCAACAAATTCAAAAAGATTGAAGTCATGATGTGCATCTTTTCTGACCACAATATTATGAAACTAGAAATCAAACACAAGAAAAAACTCTGGAAAGAACACAAATACATGGATGTTAAATAGCATGCTATGAAATAATGAATGAGTAAAGCAAGAAATCAAAGAGGAAATAAAAAATACATGGAGACAAATGAAAATGAAAACGGATGCAGAAAAAGCTGTTTAAGAGAGCAGTTTATAGCCATGCAGGCCTACCTCAAGAAGCAAGAAAATTTTCAAATAAACAACCTAGCCTTATACCTAAAGGAGTTAGAAAAAGAAGAAACAACATCCCAAACCAGTAGAAGGAAATATAATAATAAGGCAGAAATAAATGAAATGGAAACAGCCACAACAACAATAACAAAATAGAATAGCAACAAAATAGGAAACATTGATGAAACCAGGAAATGGTTATTTGAGAAGCTCAACAAAATTGATAAACCGTTAGTGAGGCTCATCAAAAAAAAAAGAGAGGGAGAAAGCAAGAGAGAGAGCAAGAGCGAGAGAGCGAAAGGACTCAAATACACAAAATCAGAAATGAACGAGTAGAAATAACAAGACACCTCAGAAATACAAAGGATTGTAAGATAATGTTATGAAAATTATATGCCAACCCCTATGTTTACTGCAACATTATTTACAATAGCCAAACTATAGAAACCATCCAAGTGTCCATCAGTAGATGAATGGGTAAAGAAGAGGTGGTATATATATATATAATGGAATATTACTCAGCCATAAAAAATAATAAAATCCTGTCATTTTCAATAGCATGGATAGATCTGACTAAAGGGTATAATGCTAAGTGAAATAAGTCAGAGGAACACCAATACTGTATTATTTAACTCATAGGTGGAATTTAAGAAACAAAACAAATGATCAAAGAAAAGAGACAAAAAAAAACAGATTTAAATATATGGAACAAACTGGTGGTTATTGGAGGGGAGGTGGGTGTGGAAATGGGTGAAATATATAGGTGAAGGGGTTAAGAATATGCTCATCACGATGAGCACTGTGTAATGTATAGAATTGTAGAATCACTATACTGTACCCCTAAAACTAATATAACACTGTATGTTAATTATGCTGGAATTAAAAAACTTAAAAAGTTTCTTATTCTATACTTATTCAAAACAGTGATAAATCAGACATAATTTTTAAATTTCTTTTTATAAGAAAATTTCTTTTTAATGCTGGACTCCTAAAAAATAATTACAAACACACACACACACACACACACACACACACACACACACTTTCGTTTTTTTTTTCTTTTGTTTGCATGGGTGTGTGTCCAGAATTACTAGATCATAGGGTATGTGTGTATTTAATTTCACTAAGCACTGCTTGACCAATCAGTACCTAATATAAACCTCAAACTATATTGATTGAACTATTTATTCTATTAATAGTTTTATCATGGGTAGCATTGTATACTTTGAGCCTATTTTGTTAAGTATATATGTTCATGATCTTTTTGATTTATTGTTACTTATACCAGTAGGTAATTTGTATCTTTATTCCTTATAATGTTTTTCATCTCACAGTTATATTTCTTCTCTTAAAACTACTACATTTTTCTCCTTGTTGTTGTTAATATTTGTCTTGTATTTTTGTATGGGTATTTTTATTCATTTACTTAAATATGTCTCTTAGATATCATAATGTCAAATCTTTAAAAAATTTAATTTGTAGGATGCCTGGCTCAGTCGGTTAAGTACCCTACCCTTGATTTCAGCTCAGGCCATTATCTCACGGTTCATGGGCTTGAGCCTTGCATTGGACTCCATGCTGTTAGCATGGAGCCTGCTTGGGATTCTCTCTCTCCCTCTCTCTCCCCTACCCCGCTCACACACGTGCACATACTCTCTTTCAAAATAAATAATAAACTTAAACCAAATTTGAGAAACTGTTATTTTATTCACTTATTATAGTTACTGTTATATTAGATTACATTTCTGCCATCATACCTGGTGTTTATGATTTTCTATGTTTACATTCCAGTATGGGACAAGGACATAAGAAAATTGACTCATAGTGATAAGGAGCTAAGGCATTGGTGGAAGACCTAAAAAAACAAAACATTTTTGTATGTGTAAAAAGGCTTTTCCTTTTTTAGGTTTTTTTTTCTTTCCCTTTTCTCTCTTGTGGCTTCCACATCTTAGAACTCACTGCCTATATGATCAGAATGATGGTAAAACATAGGCCACATTTTGGATGAAGATAGTACCAGTGTGGGCCTCTGGTTTTGATGAAAGGGGACTTCCAGATTATATATTTCCCAGTCCAGTTCTCCAGAAGGAAGCCATTCAAAGGTTAAAGCCAAATAACTGAAGTTTTTGGTGGTCTCCCTAAAACATACTATTCTCAGGAATATGGTGTAAAGGCATTTTACTGTTGTTGTATAACAAATTACTGCAAATTATGTAGCTTAAAGCAACTTTCATTTATTATTTCACAGTCCCATGAGTAATGATTCTAGACACAGCTAATCTGAATCTTCTGCTTAGGGTGTCCCAAGGCCACAATCAAGGTTTTCATTTAGTTGCTTTCTCATCTGGAGACTTGACTAAGAGGACCTCATTTTAAGCCTATTCAGGTTGTTGGGCAGAATTCTTTCTTGGCAGTTGTCTGACTGGGGGATCCAGCATTTTCTTCTGTCTGGAGAGCACACTCAGATCCTCGAGGCCACCCCCAGTTCTTAGAGGGTTCTATTCATTCCTTATAATGAGGACTTTCTTAAAGCATATTTCCATGAGCTGGCAAGAAGAGTCTCTTTTCAGTCAGCTTAGACAGGAGCTTATATAGCATAATGTGATCAGACAAGTGGTATCTGAGGACCATATAGCATAACCTAATCATGAAGATGACTTTCCATCACCTTTGCCATATTGAGTTGGTTAGAAGCAAGTTACAGATCCCACCCACACTCAATGGGAGGAATTATACAGGGTGTGAACATAGAATTATCAAAGGGTCTGTCTACCACAACCTGGTGGGGTTGCCTTTATCAATGTTGTATCCTGACCATCTGTGTCTTTCCATCAGGACTGTAACATTTGCTGAATATCATCAATTTGCAACCAGTGTATGCATAAAACATTATAATTTATGGGAATGAAATCTCCCAGAGCAAGATAAATCATTTTCGACAAAATTACACCTAGAGTTTCCAAAATAAGTAAAAAATTTTTTAAAAGCTTCAGGTTTAAAATTAGGACAGGATCATGTGGTTACAATCAGCTGTAGGCAGAAACTCCACACTGAATACAGATCTGCACATGTAGTACATTTTTTTCCCCAAGCAGGAACCCTGTTTGGCAGGGAATTGAATAATTTTAGTGACCAAGGCAATCTCAATTAGAGGATTTACAGTTTACATGGGGAAGCATTTGAATTGATGAGTGATGTATTGTTTACTAGTCAGATATGGTTGATTTTTTATTCTTTTGCATAGTGAAAGCTAGGAAGCTGGAATGGCACCAAGCCTTCAATATGCTCATATATATGTAGGATCCAAAATATGCTTTCAAACAAAATGTATTTGAGAAAGTTGACATTTAATAAATAAACAGATAAAAGAAGTGGCAAAAATAATATGTATACCCTTTACATTGAGATGAAGAAAAAAATTGGAATTATCACAAGGCTAAACATCAGGGAAGAAGTTTGAAGACCTGTTTTTGGAACACTTTACCTCAAAGAATTAGATTTGTCAGGAGGCAAAAGGAAAATCACAGTTAGCAGGTTTTTTTTTTTTTAAGTCTTCAGAATTGGGTATGTGAACAAAAAGTAAAGTTCACACTTTGAAAAAAGAACATCAGAAACTCCGGAAGATATATAGGATCAACTTAAAAACAAATTTTGATCTTGTGGTCAAGACAAAAATTCTGGAATAGAAAGAGAAAAGAGGATCCAACAAATTCTTTTAACCTACATGTGGTAGAAGAAGAAAGGAACCAAGTTAAGAAAGAGGTAGAAATTTTAAAACACAGATAAACTTTCATAAAGAAGGTAGATATACACCATGCAGAAATGAATTGTAACAAAGTTTCTGCTTCTGTATGAAAGAGTGTGGGCATAGGGGTGTTTATAGTACTTTCATCTTGAGACACTTTTTATCAAGGCTTTGGATATTCATGTTCACAATTATACACCAGAGCCCACGTTAGACATAGGTTTCCTTACAGCTTTAGGGTGAACAGCAATTGCATCCTAAATTCAGTAATTTATTGTTGTGAATTCCAGTTAGGAAAAATTGGGAACTAAAAGTGTTAAAATTCTTCTGATATATCAGATCTAAAGACTGAAGGAATTAAGAACTGAGACATAATTGCAAAAATAGTAGCGAATGAAGAAGAAAACTACTCAGATTTCTTCTAAGAAAAATTAAAGAGGATGATTGTTTGAAATAAGCTGTAGATGGCTACTGTGGGGAATGCAAGGCTTTGGACTCTG